>NC_054378.1:125768829-126118413 GCF_017654675.1 Xenopus laevis | reverse complement strand
CTCCACCTAGTGGGATCAGGGAATGCTACTACGGGTGGGCCCACTAACTGTTCTTCTTAAAAGAAGGAAAGGGCAACTAATACAAGCAGCCTAACTCCTAACACAGTGGCAATAAGGGGGCCTCACTAATTAACTTTGCTGATGCAAATTGTTTAAATAACTAAAATAAATAAATTCCATTAACTTAGTCCAGCACAATACAGTCTCTGTAATCTTTCAGCACTTCTTTAGTATGAATGATGACAATAATCACTTCCCAGTCTCTTAGGATACTTTACAGTAGCTCTTCAAGCAAGTCAAGCACTCATGGATACACCCTACGACTATCAGTCCATTTCGATACTCCGATGGGAATCCCCTGCAGGTGGTTGTTTCACCAGTCAAGACTCCTCTCACAATCTCTTTCTCTCTCTCCAGGCACAGTAGAAGTAGAACTGCTTCTGGTGGGGCCTTCCAGCTCTCTGGGCCTGCATGCAACTCCCTGATCTCTTTCCAACTTACGGCTTTCTCTGCCAGGCTTTCCAGCGTCCTATTACTTCTGGCCACTCCTAGGCTGCTTTGCAACATCCTGCAGCCCTGAGATCAATGTGCAGCTGTTTGTTAGGCAATGGCTTACAGCATACTGACACAGGCTCAGTGCCTGCTCCCCTACAGGGGACTGCTGCAGGAAGGTGATAAGTGCAGGGATTCTGCACTACCTCCCTACACCTCTAAAAGTCCAAATTGATTAGAAATGGTCCAACAGGATCAGCTCCTACTGACTTCTAAGTCTGACTTTTACATGGAAATTTTTTGTATTAGATGTTTTCATGGTTTTTACACTTAGGGGCAGATCTATCAAAGGTCGAGGTGAATTTTTGAATGAAAAAAAATCGAATTTCAAGCTATTTTTTGTGTACTTTGACTTAGGATATAGTCCAAATTTGATTAGAATTTGAAAAAAAATCAAAAATTCCAATATTGAAATTTATCATGCACTGTCTCTTTAAAAATTAGACGTTGACCATTCGCAATCTAAAACCTGCTGAATTGCCGAATAGTCTATGGGGGATCTCTTAGAACCTATTTGGAGTCAATTGGTGGACTTTGAAAAAAATCTAGTTTTTTGGGGGGAAAAACAACAAATAGAATTAGATTCGTACAATTCGAATTCGGCCGATTACAGACTTATTCGATCAAAAACAGACCTATTCAACCAAAAAAAAAACTTCAACTTAATTCTGGTTGGTCTTTTTGAATTTTGAAGTTCTTTCAATTCGAAATTCGACCCTTGATAAATATGCCCGTAACGCAGATATATCAAGGGTCAAAGTGAAAATTAAAATTAAGAAAAATTAGAATTTAAAGAAAAACACAAAGTTAATAAATAGGCCCCATAAGATTTGAGTTTAGTTTTGAAGAGAACAAATGAAAACAAAGTTCAAGGATTGATTCCAAAGGTGAGCAAGATAAAATGCCTTAAGAATGGAGTATTTATTTCTCACTTTCTGATATTCTCTTAAATCACAGTGTGAATTCTTTTGGGGACCTCTGGCAGTATTTCCGTGGATTTTGAAGTCCTTAATCACTATCCCTAAAGGCTTCTTCTCGTGTATACACCGAAAAACATAAGGAGCATAACACTATCTTACAAATCACCATTCTTGATTAGTGTGTTGTGTTTTAAATACTTTACAAAATTACCTTAAAATATTTTAGAATATGAATACATACAACTTATTATTATTAAACATTTTATTATGATATAGGTATGGGATCCGTTATCTGGAAACCCAGTCATTATCCATTAACCCATAGAAAGCTCTGAATTACGGAAAGGTCTTCTTCCATAAACTCCATTTTATCCAAATAATCCAATTTTGCTCTGTAATGATAAAACAGTCACTTGTACTTAATCCCAACTAAAATATAATTAATCCTTATTGGAAGCAAAACCAGCCTATTGAGTTTATTTAATATTTACATGATTTTCTAGTAGATCCAAGATCCAAATTATGGAACGATACCTTACCAAGTCCCGAGCATTCTGGATAACAGGTCCCATACCTGTACTATATACAAAGTATGAATTATAATCAGTTTTAGAGCAGTTTATACAACAGTCTATAAGGCAGATTTATCAAAGGTCAAAGTGAAAATTTGAATTAAAAAAATTCAATTTTCAAGCTAATTTTTGTGTACTTTGACTAAAGAATAGTCCAAATTCCAATATTGAAATTTATCATGCACTGTCTCTTTGAAAATTCAACTTAGCCTATGGGGGAGCTGCTAGAACCTATTTGGAGTCAATTGGAGGACTTTGAAAAATCTAAGTTTTTTTTAAAAAAAACTTAGAATCTAATTTGATCGAATACTTTGAATACGTTAGGACTTTTGCAGGTAATCCTGCTTCAAATGTGGAAAAGTCGCCAGCGTTTTTTGAACTTTTAATGCATTTTTGGCTCACAGGATATGATGTAAGTGGCACAAGATTGAGGAAGATCTATCTACTTCTCCTGGTCTGAGGTGGCAAAGTCAAATTTGGAAAAATCTGCACTTTACTGAATTTGTGGAGTAACGACCATTTGCCAAATCGAAAAGTCGCCTGGCGATAGATTGTGAATGAACACTAGCGACGGCCTATTTCCGTAGCCAATCAACGCCTAGACCTGTTAGTGTATTGATGTCGATGCGGATGTGATTTCTGATGAAAAGTCGCCAGCATTAGCCACTTCACCCTTTATTAAATCTGCCCTTAAGGGCTTCATTTTTGCAGCGCCACAAAAAATGTCACTCATCACTACTCAAGGTAACAGTGCCCTCCTAATAAAGTGCATGCAAGGATGTGCATTACTATGGGTGTGCATCGGTGATGAGTAGTGGGTGAATATGAGCATGCGTGTGGATTGACATGCACCATGGGGTGCACTATTCGGACGCCCATTGACTTTTACGCCGGCGTCAAAATTGACGCAAATTGACGCAGGCGTAAAAATTATTTTTTCGCCGTTTCGAAAATCTCACGGGAAATTCGCTAATTTTTCTGCAAAGTGAAACAGGAGAAATTCGCCCATCACTAAACAGCAATAATAAGAGAGAACGTGAGAGTGTCACTATATTATAACGTCTCTTGTACCAGCTGAGAAGAAACCATTTTTAATCATGTTATTCTGTTTAAAATAACTGCTACAGGAATGTTGACCTTTGTGCTGATCTGCTTAAATTCCAGAGACGGTTATTTTTACAGGGAACGTTTTGTCACGAGCCTTAGTCTCATCTCAAACATGTTTAGATAAGAGAGCGCAGATCATTTGATCCCTTTTATTCTTCCTCATCCTTTAAGACATCTGTCAGAAGCTAAATTGGGATTCCCCCCCCTCTTATGGAGGCTTCAGACAGAAATCATATTTAACAAGGGCTGAGGGAAAATCTACTGACACACTTTTTAATGATTCCCCATTGTGTTATTTGTTCTCTCTGATTATATTTTGGAGACTCTGAATCAGCCTAATGATACCAACACATTTTGTAAGTTGCCTGGAGATCCAAGTACATATTTTAGGGAAACATTTGATATAGCTCCAGAGCACGTAAACGAAAATAAATGGATTTTGGATTAAAAAATGAAATAATTTAAGAACGTGTCATTTGATTTCTTATCATTAATGAACATAAAATGGACATTTCCTTTAACCCAGCCCCCTGAAACAGTACAATTAGGGTAAAGGCATATGTGCTGGTGTGTGACTTTCCCCAGAGATAACCATGTTTGGGGAGATGCTTTATTTGTGGAAATCACTGCAAGGGCACTGGCAATTAATTTCTCTTGCACCTTTAGGCCTAAGATTATGGTCAATTCTAAGGGCAACATACAGGTATGGGATTCATTCTCCAGAAAGCTCCAAATTCTGGAAAGGCCATGGCCCATAGACTCAATTTTATACAAAAAAAACAAATTTTTAAAAAGTATTTCCTTTTTCGGTGTAATAATAAAACAGTAGTTTGTACTTGATCCCAAATAAGATATAATTAATCCTTATTGGAAGCAGACCCAACATATTAGGCTTATTTAATATTAACATGGTTTTTAGTAGACTAAGGGGCAGATTTACCAAGGGTCAAAGTGAATTCAAGGGAAAAAATTCGAAATTCAAAGTAATTTTTTGGATACTTCGACCATCGAATAGGATACTACGACTTCAAATTTATTTCGACTTCGATTCGAAGTAAAAATAGTTCGACTATTCGACCATTCGATAATAGAAGTGCTGTCTCTTTAAAAAAACTTCGACTTCAATACTTCACCAACTTAAACCTGCTGAATTGCTGTTTAGCCTTTGGGGGACCTCCTGTGTGTTTTGCTAAGTTTTTAAGTCACTACGATCGTACTACGATCGGAATACGATCGTACGATGTATAAAATCCTCCTACATAGAATTTGAATGTCGGAGGATTCTGAATTTCGAAGTTTTTTCTACTTCGAAATTCGACCCTTGATAAATCTGCCCCTTAATGTTGAAAGATCCACATTATGGAAAGATCCATTGTCCGGAAAAATCCAGGTCCCGAGCATTCTGGATAACAGGTCCCATACTTGTATGATGAAGAAGCTGGGCCAACCGGCACTCAAAAGAATCCACAGGACCAAAGAAAATTAGTTAAAAAATATATATTTTACAATATATAAAAAATGTTAAATAATGTATATATGCATCTCCATCCACCCTACGTGTTTCACACCCACTTGGAACACTTAGTCATGGGCTCATAGTGGGTGCAAAATGCGTAGGGTGGATGAAGATGCAAATATAAATTTTTTAACATTTTTAATATGTTGTAAAATATATATTTTTTAACTAATTTTCTTTGGTCCTGTGGATCAATTTGAGTGCCGGTTGGCTCCACTTCTTCTTCATACCTTTGCTGTACCAATCCCTAAAGCTGGGGGTTTGGGGCTGGTGCACCAGGACCACACTTACTATTTGGTGAGTCATTTACAATTTATTCTGGGGCACCTTGTTTCACAAAGTTCATCTAGTTTTAGTAAACCATAACAAGTACAGCTGGTAACCAAGGGATGCACTGTAGGGATATCACTTGCTAATAAGTATTACTAGGCTCCTGGGGAAACAGTGTCTCTTTCAATGAAGAAAGGGTACTGTCTTGGGTTAACCCTATGTCATATTACTGTAGCACTGCGGATATTATAACTCCTGCTGATCTCCAGGTGGAGCACTGGACTCTCACATGAATAGTGGAATTAATACATGGGCAGGTCTTCTAATAGAACTGTGATCAACAAAAAAAAAATGTTTTGACTTCAATCTTTCCATAGTGGAGATGCTCCTAGGAAGGCTTTGCTTAACAGGATATTTGTTTTCTTTGTTCTGATAATTCTGCTGTTGGGAGTTAATTTAATCGTTTATATTTTGTATGTTGAAATGGGCATCCCGTGTTTAAAAAATTTGCCTCAAAATAGAAGAATGTATCTTTTGTGGATCCTTCAAACATGTGTTATCTACTATGGAGGATAAGATAATTTTCCAAGGTAAAGGTACTTTAGAGAAGACTTATTCTCAGGTTATTAAGAAAACATAACATTAAATTGCCTTCATGGAGTAAAGGTGGCCAATGTATCTGCATGTATATGTTGGCCCACTGATCCCAACCAATATCCATTTAATCTGCACCATGTCAGCCAGTTCATGTTACACCAGAAGGTAATAAAGTGAAGAAGTTTTGCAGTTTCTCTGTAGTTTCTCCTCACTTCCTGCTGTTCTGATCATTATTCCATTTTGTATACAGTAAATGTGAGTGATGTGAGACCTCTTTTAGTTGGAGAGTGAAGGTCCACCACGGAGACCTGTGTGCCCCATATGCAGATTATGTCTTGTATTAGATGCCCATTTTATTTTCTCTTATACAAAGTTTATTGTTTTCATTATACCGTAGCATTTTCATTCCTAGTGGCGCCTGCTCAGGGGTATCCCATGGAACTGATAAGATGATGCCACTGTGCCTATATATATGTTTTACCATATTTCCCAGTATCTCCCCTATTTTTTCCCAATTTTGGTGCTCACCCCGGAAATTTTTAGGTATTCTTCCAATTTTTTTAAAGTTTCCCATTAAGTGCTGGGTGTGCATTAGCACTAAGCATTCAGTGATGTAATACTGAGAGAGTGTGCACATATGTAGGTGTGTTGGGAGTTTCCTTAAATGACAAGGATTTAGGGTAGATAACAAGTTGTCTAATTCTGGGCAGTGTCATTCTGTGGCTACTAAAGCAAATAAAGTTCTGTCTTGCATAAAAAAGGGCATTAACTCAAGGGATGAAAACATAATTCTGCCTCTTTATAGGTCCCTGGTGAGGCCTCATCTGGAGTATGGGGGCAGTTTTGGACTCCAGTCCTTAAGAGGGATATAAATGAGCTGGAGAGAGTGCAGAGACTAAGTGCAACTAAACTGGTTAGAGTTAGGGAAGAGTTAAATTAAGAGGGGAGACTGACAAGGTTGGGGTTGTTTTCTCTGGAAAAAAGGCGCTTGTGAGGGGACATGATTAGACTTTACAAGTACATTTGATCCTAGGAGAGCAATTGCGTGTGATGTCACTTCCAGGGATATGCGAGCATGTAATGTGACTTCCGGTTTGTAATAAAAATGTTGCTGGTGTGCTATGCATGTTGCATGGAACCTCTGAATGCCACTTCTCTTAGGTTGATGGTTCTGCAACTGATCTTTGTGTTCTGGAGCTTGAATTTCGCTTTTGGCATCATCAGGAAGGGATATACTGTATGTTATAGAGCAAAAGACTTTGGTGGACAGGCACATATTGTCCATCACTGACCACCACTGGATGGTAGTGGAGGACAAAAGCCCTACAAGACATTAACTTAAGAGGTGCAATATGGCTTCCCTACATAAATGGGCCAACTTTGTATGATCTTGTAATGAATAAATTGGATGTGTCCAAACTCCTCGCCTACTTTTTAGAAATCAGTGGAACAATATAAATTAACTTGTCCATATAACCGCTCACCCCATTACTGGTTGGGTCCAGGAGCAAATGCCCTGGACCTTTCGCTTAAACAATTGCTTACACAGGCATTCGTTCACTGGTTACTCACCGCCGGGGATCCCTGCGCCGGGTGCAACGCGCCAAACCTGCAGCTTAGGGAGACTCAACAGACAAAGTATTTCCAATGTTGCGTGAACTTCCGCAGACCAGTAGACAATGGTGGTTAAAAAAAAAGCTTTATTTCCCAACACTCCTCAACTCTGTATGATATATAGTGATGGGCGAATCTTTGCCGTTTCGCTTCACAGAAAAATTTGTAAAAATGCATTAGTCAATGGGCGTCCAACTAATTTTGATGTGCGACAGTTTTTATGGGAGTGGCAGTTTTTTTTGTCACAGTGAATTTTTTGTCTGTGAATTTTGCTGGAGTTTTGCAAAAAACATTGGCGGGCGGCAAAACGCGTTAACTCGCTGAGAATCCATGCCTGGCGAAAAAATTTGTCCCTTACTAATGATATCCATCTAATTGGTCCATGGGCTGATCAGGCAAAAACATTTCTTTTGTCCCTTTCATTCAGACCCAAAGTCCAAATCATCCCAACAGCAAGTAGTAGGACATTTTAAACCTGCCCAACTGGTGAACCAACTAGTGCATAGATCTATGTGCAACTTCATATTAAAATCTAAATAAATCCCGAGGCTGGTAAATGCTGCCACTGAATTATTTTTTTACCTTTTAGGTTGAGGAAGAAGGGTAAAAGCATTTTTTATCTAGTAAGGAAACTCGACATAATAAAAGCCTACGAATCAGATGGTCGTATATTTTCTCTTCTGACAGCCACACGAATACAAGCTGTTTATTTTATTTGTCTGTAGATAAAGGGATTGACATTAAAGGCTACAAAAAGCCTTTAACGTGATAATCTTTCACAAGTGATAAAACGGAGCAATAACTACCTTCATCGCTTCAAGGAAACAAACACAAATACAAGATAAACTGCTCCATGAGTTGTAGATAATATGAAATAATTCCCACAGACAGGTGACTCTATGGTGGTATCCT
This sequence comes from Xenopus laevis, assembly GCF_017654675.1. Classification (NCBI taxonomy): domain Eukaryota; kingdom Metazoa; phylum Chordata; class Amphibia; order Anura; family Pipidae; genus Xenopus; species Xenopus laevis. The sequence continues at coordinate 126,110,353 of NC_054378.1, read as the reverse complement.
CCCCCGCCAGGAATGCCAATAAACGCACCTTCCTGGTCACATTTTAGAAGACAAAGTAGAAGACCGTCTTGGTCCAACTATTTGTGATTTGTTGCAACTTTCATTGTAAAGATGACAGTGTATTCAATTACCAGATGCCACATTCTGCCATGGACCATTAACAAGAGGGTGTTCTTAGAACAAATTCTCAGCAAATACCAGCTGCTTTATTTCAGCTCGCAGACATAATCACATGCAGATCATATCACTTGCACAACTGGCTGTCAGATGCATCATAAACTGAAGGCTTCAGATACTAATTACATCTGGTTTTGCTTCTAAGGAAATGCACCTCTGTGACACCCTGCCTTAAAGGAACGCTCCGTGCCTCCACCCTGCCAGCCAATTAATGCTGGAAAACTTACAGATAGGAAACTTTATAGTTGAAATTCTCAAAACCACTTTCTTAAATATTTTTTTTTTCTTTTGGAGCTGAGTTTGTACTGAAGGGGCAATGCTTGTTATTTGGTGCAACCCAGTTGCATCTATGGACACAACCTGCTAAGGGAATCTTGGGAATGTTAGTAGCCCCAGGCTGATATTAATTCCAGGGTTCCCTTGCATCAGTGAGTGTATATTCAGGCTAAATGGGTGCATTGCATTGGTGCTAGCTGCAAGTTACAATGGAGCATGCGTGGTACAAGTATTAGTGATGGGCAAATTTATTCGGCAGGCGTGAATTCGCGGTGAATTTGCGTGATTCGCGTTAGCGAATAAATTTCGCGAAACGCCCACGAAAATTCGCCGTAAAAAAATTAAAAAAAAATTTTCGCCAGCGTCGGAAAAAACGTCCGCCGGCGTCAAAAAACGGGCACTGGCATCAAAAACGGGCATCGGCATAAAAAATGAGACGCCGGTGCCGTTTTGCGAATTTTTCGCCGTTTTGCGAATTTCGCGCAAAATTCGCGTATTTTGCAGCGAAGCGAAAGGCGCAAATTCGCCCATCACTAGAAGTATCTTTCAGAAAAGAATCAGCGTGTGCGCAATCTTTTTGAAGCTTGAGAACGTTGCCTTTGTGTTTACTTACAAATCTTGCATATAAATAGTTGTTTTTGACATAACTGCCATTTCATTGCATGTACAGGCATGGGATCTGTTATCTGCTAACCCATTAACTGGAAAGCTCATAATTACAGAAAGGCTGTTTCCCATAGACTTCATTAGTTCCCTTTAAACCCCAATAACATATTTTAGCAGTCGTTGGATTGTATATTTGCATCTGGGTAACATAAACCACTCCTCATCCCGATTAAGCAAGTTCATTCCTTTAAAATACATTTTATTTACAGTATATACCATTTCCCATTACAGGCAAACCAATCCTGTGTCTGCATTCAAGTTAACATAACAAAGATATACTGCAGGCTTTATACCATAGATTATATTTCTGAAATGTTGGTTAAAAGATTAAGACAAACGTCATAGAAAAAATAAAGCCAGATATGGTCTGTGAAGAGCGTTCTCACGAGGTTCTATTGTTTGTTATTCATTTATGATATTGCGACGCAATGCGCACACTCAAGAGAGTATGAAAAACAGGTGTGGGGGGGTGGAATGATGAGGGAGCATTTATGCAACATTAGTCACTATGACAACATGTATATTTTCTGACAGTTTATTGCTTCAAAACATTTTTAAAAGGAAACAAAAAGGTTTTGCTGTTCTCTGGTTATTTATATCTCAAATACATTGTGTTTCACAGCAGTTTAACCGGAATAAGAAACGTTAGCAGCCCTATGTCAATGGAGATCAGGTGGAATAGAATAAAAGAACAAACTGCATTGGGAACCTTTCAAATGTCAATAGCTATAACAATATCGCTTTAGTTATTACTGTCATTGGTAATAAAAGTTGCAGTAAATGACTGATAGTGGTGAGCAAATCTGTCCTGTTTCCCTTTGGCCAAAAATTGGCGAAACTGCAAAAAAAATTAGCTTATTAACATAAAATACACTAAACACTTTTTTTATGTTGCAGCAAAAAATTTCGCTGCAGAATTTTGCCACAGTTTCATGCACACACGGTTAAATGTGGAATTTTGCGGCAAGTTGACTTTGCTCATCACTTATGACTGATAAAACACATGCAGGGCCGGCCTTAGGCCAATTGGACCAATTGGGCCCAATTGGGCCCCGCACCTCTGGGGGGCCCCGCACCACAGGGCAGCACAGATAATATTTCCCTCAGCACATGATGCTGCCTGGCCTGCCCCCAACTTTGAGAGTCCAGCCCATCCCCAAATCCATAGGTCTAGCCTGCCCCCAACTCTCATAGGCCCAGCTTTCCTCCAACCTTGATAGGCCCTGCCTGCCCCCAATCCAACCAAGCCTGCTCCCAAGCTGAATCGGCCCAGCCCCAAACTAATTGGCCCAGTCCACTCTCCTATTTCCTCCCTCTCTCTCTTACCCTGTGTGCCCCTATTATGTTACCTTGTCTGCCCCTTTCCTTTCTATTTTGTGCCTGTATGCCCTTATTTTCCTAAATACTTGGTGTGTCAGTAGCCAGCAACACTTTGTCTAGGGGCCCCGCCAACATGGTCCCAATTGGGCCCCACATTTGATAGGACCAGCCCTGAACACATGTGCCACAACAAGGCCCCTGATGTTTTGTTCTACACTGCCTATAGGTGTATAAAATCCTACATCGGTGGTCCCAAAGTCGTGGCTCATGATTCTCCAACCCTTTAGATGTCAAAGTAGGTGTTTATTTTTATCTGAGCTTGGAGGAAAATGTTGGTTGTACAGCCAAACAAAGCCTCTTGTAGGCTGCCACATAGGGGGCTACAAAATAGTCAATCACAGCCCATATTCGGCACCCCACAAACTTTTTCATGCTTGTGTTGCTCCCCAAATCTTTGGTTCTAACACATAATGGCATAAACCAGTGACTTCCAGCCTAAAATGGTCATGTTGTAAGTTTCTATCGTATAATATATCAATATTAATATAAATTAAGAATAATATTAATAATTTACCTCAACCCACTTACTAGGGTTTCTGGTTCTTTTGAGCAAGCAGACAATGAATCCACACCAATGAGCGTATGGTAAAGTGATGTATTGTAAAATAAATCAATTGATTATTCTACATTAATGATTACACTTAGACTAAACAATAATTACAATATTTACAGTTACACATTACACAAGTCTACATTGTTGTTACCAAAAACGTAGGGGAATATAGTTCAGCTTCATCTCTGTCTTCCCCTATGGTCTTCATTCCTCACATGTTGTCTTGTCCCAGGCTCCTCCAGCTTTCTAGCTGCCTCCTCTCAGCTGCCCCCCCCCCTCCCTCACATTTGTCCAGCGTTCTTTTATCCTGGGTTCTCACCTGCCCCCCCAGAAACCCTCCCAACTGCCAAGATGCTGTGATAAACCCCCAACTTGCCTACATCCTGTTGAGCAAGTTTTCTCGCATACAAAATCAGTTTTATGGTCCCCACAGCAGACATAGGCCTTAGTAGTCACAGGAAAACCTTTGTTATGATAATCAGGGCTTCATGTAAGTTCCCTGAACAACAGCTTTCATATGAAATAACAAAATCAATATGGCAATTTCTTACAATGTGAGATGAGCAGAAGTTGTGTGAAGATGGAAGAATGAGCCAACAGATGACCCAAAGGGAAGCCATGATGGGCCTGATGGAGAGAAAGAGTGAGAGGAAGACACTGACCACCATGTTGTTCTTTCTTTATATGGTCATTGGTAACTATATTTTGTAGACATAAAACATCAGTAACTGTAAATATTTTACATTTTGTTTTAGCGTCATCATTTATTCAATCACTTGATCTCTCATTTAATATTCACTTATTGGCATGGATTCTTTGCTTTCTCAAAAGAATTGTAACTATAGTTAGAGGGGTGACTATTATTGTAATAATATTATTAAATCTTACAAATAGTGATGGGCGAATTTGCGCCGTTTCGCTTCGCCGAAAAATTCGCGAAATGGCGCCGGCGTCTCGTTTTTGACGCCGGCGCCCATTTTTTCGACGCCGGCGCCCGTTTTCGACGAATTTTTTCGGCGAATTTTCGCGGGCGTTTTGCGAATTTATTCGCTGGACGCGAATCGCGCAAATTCGCCGCGAATTCGCGCCTGGCGAATAAATTCGCCCATCACTACTTACAAGTGTCCCCAGCATAATTAATGCAATGACCTCAACAAAGACGTTGTACATTAACCTGTGATTCTCAGCCTCAAATGGACTAGGAACTCTCTCCATATAAAACGAAACATTTCATAAAATTGTACATTGAACCCCAGTATAAAATGGTCCAGTGGCTCACAGTCTAAAATGGTCTATGGACTTGAGCCATAAAACAGTAGAATGCCCCCAGCATAATTAGTACGGGTATTGGACCTGTTATGTAGAATGCTTGGGACCTGGGGTTTTCCGGATAATGGATCTTTCCATAATATGGATCTTCATACCTTAAGTCTACTGGAAAATCATGTAAACATTGAATAAACCCAATAGGCTGTTTTTGCTTCTAATAAGAATTAATTATATCTTAGTTGGGATCAAGTACAGGCGACTGTTTTATTATTACACAGAAAAAGGAAATCATTTTAAAAAAATGGCATTATTTGATTATAATGGAGTCCATGGGAGCCTTACCGTAATTCAAAGCTTTCTGGATAACGGATCGCTTACCTGTACTTCAGTTTAACACAAAATGGCACTTACTCTGTCAGCATAAAATTGTACAGTGACCTCCCAACATGAAACAGTATATCAACCCCCTACATAAAATGTTACATTGACCCTCAGAGTAAAATAACAGTGACCCCAGCATAAAAATTGTACAGATTTATCAAGGGTCGAATTTCGAAGTTGAAAATACTTCTAAATTCGACCATCGAATTGAATTACTTCGACTTCGAATATCGAAGTTCTTTTTCATCGAGTTTGGCAATTTGCGGTTGAAGTAAAATCGTTCGATCGAACGATTAAATCCTTCAAACGAACGATTCGAAGGACTTCAGCGATTGATCGAATGATTTTTCTTCGACTTCCAAAAACTTACAACCGCTCTAGAAGGTCCTCATAGGCTAACATAGCACTTCGGCAGGTTTAATTTGGCGAAGTATAGAAGTCAAAGTTTTTTTTTTAAAGAGGCAGTACTTCGATTATCGAATGGTAGAATATTCGAAGTATTTTACTTCAAATTGAATTCGAAGTTGAAGTCATAGTAGCCTATTCAATGGTCGAAGTATCCAAATAATTACTTCGAAATTTAAATTTTTTTACTTCGAAAAATTCCCTCAAATTCACTTCAACCCTTGATAAATCTGCCCCTTAACAACAGAAAAGTTATTTTTTGATGGCCAATTGCCATGATTCAGACACTGCACATCTATTGCAATAACCTTAGTGACATTGACAGAAAGACATTTTTACTGGGTGACAGTGACCCACATGTGACAAATTTTGCTCCATGTGCCATATGCCTAAAGGGGAAGTGAATGGATGACAAAACACACTCTAGGAAAAAAGGGATCCACCAACAGAGAAGGAAGAGTAAATTACAAAAACAAGATAAAATATTAGCTAGTAGCTTCATAAAAACACTTTCCTCTAGTAACATGCTTCCATAATGCCATTATCTGTTGGGAAATAGTTTGATTCCATAGTGGGGGAGAATATAGAGAGCTAAGAAAAAGCAGATGCTGTGAAATCACTCCTACGCTACAATCAATGTACGCAAAGCCAATTTAGTTGATTGTAGATTGAAGTTGTACGTAGCGCAGTTACATTAAACATGAAATAGAGATGCACTTTTGTGAATTATAAGGCAAATAAACATCCTGATTTAGTAACCCAGCTTCCCTGATATAAACTTCCAACGTTAAATTGAAGTCAGTTCATAAAAATTATAAAATGTTTGTACAAATGAATGAGTAAATTGTACGAATATTTTATTCAGCCGTCAGATGGTGGAAGCAATAAAAACTGGGATGCACTCCAAGTAATCCAGCCTGTAACTTACAGCTGAAAAAATGTATAGAATAAAGAATTATTTTGTATAAAAGTAATAATAATAATATTATACTGGAGGGGAGGTACAGTCGGAGGAACAGTGAGTAAACAGACAGCTCAGTAGCAATGAGAGTGAAGATAAATCTGGATTCTTTCTTACTTTATGATCATTATCCCTCAAAGGCTTCAACTCGGAGGTCTTGATAGCGTGTTGTGCATCATTGTCAATTATAAAGGCAATATCTACAGAAGAAGAAATGTATTGTATTTATTTCCAATTTTAAACCAAATAAAGGATTTTAAGGGGACATAAATGACACCCATCAGGCACTATGGCCTTTTGATCACCACTTGAACTACCAGCAATCAGTGCTGTGTGTGTCATAATCCTTAAGGTCATGGAAGAGGTTGGTTTCAGTTCACATGAAAATGTTTTTTGGGTAAACCTGAGCATTACAGAAAGTGCAGAAACTAGTGATCTGCTGGTTAGGGAAAACTCAAACAGTAACCAACCCTAACCCATGAAATGTTGCCATTGTAGGACCCGCACCCAACCTGTACCAGCATGTTCTCACTTAGTATACAACTTCTCTGCACGCCCCTGCTTCCAAGACAAGAGCTGTGGAGGAGTGTACCTCCTTAGTCTGACCTGTATCTATCCCTAACTCACAATGGTTCTCCAAGTTTCAACCTAAAGCAGCCTAACTGGTGGTCAACCTGTGGATCACGTGGGTTTTTGGATCCACCATACACAGAATCAAGTCCTTAAATCCTTGAATTCCTGACCTGTCCTTGAAGACATGTCCATGGCATTTGTGAGACCATGCCATGTAAATTGAAACCCTTTTAGAATGTAGAGCTGTATAAAAAAAAGAATCTCTTTCTTCTTGTATCTCTTAACACCCAAGAGCATGTCATCTTGAATATAATTGGGGACTTTATGTTTATGTTCCACTACTGAATTACTGATTAGTTTATACACCTGGAAATATTTATACCAACATGTACAAAAATATAAAATGTACATACAAATATAAACAGAGGACAACTTCCAAGGTGTTTGTCTCCCAGTGTATTTTATAAAAAGGAAAAAATTCTACCCCACCCAAAATTATTTTAACTATAATTATTATAACTGGAAAGGAAAGAAAATTGATGCATTCTATACTGGCAGTCTTCATCATCTCCATCTCCTTCTTTGTCTTCTCCCTTTACTTCATCCTCTTTATATTCCTCATCTACCTCCCCTGTGAATTATTCATAATCATAATCATAATCTTACTCTACTTACTGTGCCTTAATTGTATAAGATGTTTTATGAGACATTTGCCTGTGCTTATTGATTTTTAGGGCCCTTTCTATGGAAAGTATAGTTTTGCTTCTTATTGATGTTTGTGACCTATTGATTTACATGGGCTGTAATGCAGAAGTCAAAATAAAGAATTTAAAAATAAACGAAATAACAATCAAGAGGGTGAAGAAGGCCACTATTTCACAGTTCAGGTATTGTTACAGATTAAGATACCAATGAATGGGTTCCATAGAACTACAAATAACATTTCTGGAAAACTTTGGAAGAGCTTTAACAGATTGGAACATAACCAAGGGAGGCAACTTCATGACCCCTTGCCTAAAGTGTTTCTCAAAGCTCTACTGATCTTTTTGTTCCTTACCCAAGAAATCTCCTATTGTACTGTCCTGACAACTCCAGTCTCAAAATTTGTATATTAGAATGGTAAGCCCAAAAGATTTTCTTATGCATGTCTAAATAGAAAACAGCTCATGTAACATTGTTTTATCTGGAGTCAAAGTGAAAAAGTGAAAAACCTAGTACAGAGCCCTGCGGTACTCCACTCCACAATGGTCCTATTAGAAAATGTTCCAATTACCAGCACACTTTTTAGTCTATCTTTTAGCCAGTTCTCTATCCAGGTACAAATACTATGTTTTAGGTCAGCATTCCTTAATTTAACCAGTAACCTTTTGTGTGGCACTGTATCAAATGCTTTAGCAAAGTCTAAGTAAATCACATCCACTGCCATCCCAGAATCGAGGTCCCTGCTTACCTTCCCATAAAAAGAAATTAAATTAATCTGGCAAGATCTATTACGCATAAAACCATGCTAGCAAAAACTCGTAGTATTATGATTTGCTATGAAGTCCAGTATCTTTTACTTTATTATCCTTCGAAAAGCTTTCCTACCACTGATGTCAGACTAACTGGCCTATAGTTTTGAGGCTGAGAACAGGATCCCTTTTTGAATAGCATCACCACATTAGCAATTCGCTAGACTCTCTGCACCATGCCAGATCTCAATGAATCCTGAAAAATGAAGTAAAGAGTTTTGGAAATCACAGATCTAAGCTTACTAACTACCCTGGGATGAATACCATATGTAGCCAGAATTTGATATGATAAAGGATTAAGAACTCAAGGTCAGTTATAAGTAACATACATATAATATTGGCAATTTTTTTACGTACAGAGAAAGCACACTATTTGCTAAGCTCAGATAATTGCTTATCATATTTGGAGACTTCCCAACCGCACTTACTTTTTTGACAGGAGTTTGTCTATTATTAGTTCATCTTTCTCACTTAAGAGCAAAAATCTGGCTTTCCAGACTCAAGCACCAATGCCTGTGATTTATAAGTAACCAGTTTAAGCATCCAAAGTTTTAAAGTGAAGTGTCAATCATCTAGTAAGAAACCTGGGAGAAAACGACAGGAATGAAAAATGCTATCAGCCTGAAGGACTTCAGATCTTTCACGTCACCATGCTTGCTAATATATACAGTATGAACAGCTACCGACCCAGTTTAATCAACAGAGTAACAAATGAGTCTAAGAATTGGTTAATGTTGGCTGTGGGTCTGATTTGTGTTTCCTTATCTATAATCAGTTATTGAATTGTCAGCACTAGCACATGGTACAGGCATTGTGATCACAGAAGGTACATTGCAGCATGTATAATCTGAACTATCATCTGCGGAGCTTGGAAATATAGCAAATCTTGGTAACACTGACTTTGTTTGTAATATAACAGTAAATCTGTTAAGCTTCTTTAGATATCAGTGTGCCACATTTGTGCTGTATCCTGGGTGCCGACATTTCTTCCTAGAGCTGATAGACACTGCCGAATGGTGATAGCTTTCCATAATGTCATTTCATTCTCTCCTACCTGCAGTTCCTTATTACACATCTCCCAGAAAGAAACAATCTGTGCTTAAATTAGATATCCAGCAGCCGAACAATCTTCAACTTCCCAAAGTCTTGTTTCTTATCATTCTAAAATAAACGATTGCAGGTACAAGAAAATATGTGGAACACACATGCTAGTTTACAAACTAAAATATAATATTTAGTATATGCTTATATTTTACATCCAATCCCAATACTCACTTTTACTATTCTCTATTTTTACCTCTATCTACCAAGAATTTATAACCATGGAACCTAAACCTAACTAAAAACATTTATGTGTTCATTTAGTGTAAAAACACATTTCTCATACATAAAAATTGCTCCAGAACTGGTAAGCACGAGTCAGCCTCCAAGGTTTGTCTCTAATCCCCAGTTCCCCAGTTTCATAATGTTCACCAGGCTTCGGGTTGAGTTCTCTAACTTATTTACAGTTTAGATATTGCTTTTCCTCTTCTCTTCCCAATTATTCTTTCTTGCAGCCTAAGGGGCAATGACACAGAAGAAGGAAATCTTACTGCATTGTGTAGGAGTGCATACAATGTTAGCTGGGATTTATGAAATCCTCTGTGCTTCTTATTTTGAAAAATAAAGCTTCCTTGATCATATTCAGAGGAATACAGAGATTCCTGAAATACTGGCATTAGGAGGATGATGTATCAGTTTCCATGTTCAGTATAAAATTTGTGACAACACTTGTGAGTTCTTTTTCCTTGATAGGCATATTTATGAAAGGGCTAAAATGGTATTTATACTCCATTCAATGCCACATTCCTCCACTTTTGCTTACTGTTGTCAGTCAACAAATTGTTTTAGCAATAAGGAAATGCCACCTAGACTTATAGGATAAGAAATCAGATTCGGCGTACGACTACAGTTGTACATAAGCATTCCCCTCCCTGTGTCCCTATTTATACCTTATGTTAGGATCAGCCCAGACTCAAACTCTTGTGTGTGCGGTTCTGGACACTTGCACGTACCTTGGGAGCCACTGGAGGCTCTTGGGGATAGCCCTGACCTCTTCACTGATGTTCCTGACTCTGCCTGTTCCCAGTATGTCTCCTCCCTGGTCTCGTCCTATCTTGTTACCCTCATGTTTTTACCATTTTCATTTATGTGCCCTTTATAAACCCAACCCTGACCCTTGCCCGTCACTTAGTTATTGCGCATTTCCCTGCAAGACTTGCTAACCTTGTTCCTGAGTTCCTTGTTCCTGAGTACCTTGTTTCAAGTTTCTGTATTCCAAGCTCCTGTTTTCCCAGGTTCTTGTTCCTGACTCTAGAGTTCCTATGTCCTGATCCCTACCTTTGTGGATTCCCCGGTTATGACCTTGGCTTGTTTCTGACTATGATTCCTGTTTTCCTTATCACTGTCTGTATTCTTGTGCACTATTCTGTGAGTTTAACCTTTATTAAACTGTATTTATCATGGCTTCAAGACTCTGTCCTGCAATCTATGGGTATACCCCAGGCTTCCCACCTTACCTATTATCTCCAGAATACCTCTCCGCAGTGTCAGAGCATTACACCTTGTGTCCAGTATTCTTGTTTACATGGAATCTTCCAGGTTGTCTGCTTTTAGATGATAATCTTGTCTGTAACATTTGGGGGGTTTCAGACTCTTCGGGAAGGGGGTGATAAGTGACTTAAGGTGGCCATAAATGCACAGATAATAATTCCGTACATTTTCGTTGCTATAACTCTCATCTAATATAATTAAGGGCACATTTTAATTTTTACTAAATGCATTTTTCAGCTTTGCAGAATGTTTTCTTGTCAATTGTCTATTTACCCAGTAGCTTTTAAGACTTTGTTATAACTCTCACTTAATTTCCTACTGAATAGCTCAACGATAAATGGAGTGTGTCATGAGCACTATTGAAAATGATGGGACCCTATATCAGCACAAGTCTCCTGCAAGGAGCCCAAGGTTATTAGTGCACTGCCTGCTTATCCTGACTGCCTGAACCCCACTCTGTCCCATTTGCCATCTGCAGTTTGACCAGCCCTTCTGCTGAGGTTGCCCACTGTAGAAAGGCCCATACTCAATTGTCCCTATTGATTTTGACCCTAGAAAGTGTCACCAAGTCCCTTCTCTATAGAAGTCCCCAATGATTATGTCTGCTTCCCCTTTAGGTATGAATACAAACAAGCACTGGTTTAAGCACTGAAATCAATTAAGGGAAATCCTGGAGTCAACATTAATCAACTATATTCAGACACTAGAACCTAAACGTTAACATCAGTCTTTATATTTCATATTCATAGAACCTTTCTAAATGATATTCTTCCCAATTTCCAATGGGAAGAATATAATTTAGAAATGTCACTTGAAAAAGGGCCTGTGATGCCTGAGACATATTGTCCCCCTCATCAATGTTACTTGTTGGAATTTCTACAGTTACTGAAGTTGCTTTAAGCAATGGGCTTTGCTTTAGTTAAGTCAAACACCAGGTCTGGGAAGATACAATAAGCTAGTTCTCCTCCTGCTCCCACCCTTTCTTAAAATCTTAAAATGCATCTATACATAGACACATAACTACTTTAAATTGGGTAAAATGTGTAATGCAGATATTGCCATCGTATACAGTATCAAGCATCAAAATCTACCTTGTTGTTCTTAGCTGAGTTTTCAGCTTGATTTCGCACACTTTTGTAACTTTTGAATGCACATAATTATAAGAGTAATAACGCTTTAGGTTTTTGTTGGGCAGCAAGTCAACAGCATTGCCTTTTCTTTCCCAAGTGGTTGAAGAGAGATATAAGAAGCAGCATAAACCAGGCAGGGGATATTGCCTTACTTTAAGTAGCACTCAGTATATATTGGATTTCTCCACTATGTGCTGTAAATAGTATCTCCTGCGGGTGTTTACTTAGACGAGAGAAAAGCTATATATTAATGCTACATGTTAGATGTGTCAAATTTGCTGAAATACAGTGCCCTTGTTATTTTATTAAGCTCCTTGGTCCAGTATTCTTGAACGGTTGGGTATTTCCAGACCCTTTGCAATCCCTATGGTTCTGAAACCATAGGGATGAATTCTATGTAGTCTTGACTCAATAAAATAAAGTTGTTTCATATTGTTTCTCTCTTCTTTTTTCAGCTCTCTATTAGTTTGTGCACACGTGCAGTATAGGAACCATCTCCTTTCTCTTTCAGTGCCACAAGATAAACAAAACTGTTTACTTTCTCTCTGCATGAAAACATCAGTCCATTGTTGCATTTTAACCCACATGCACACAACTCAAACGAACTATGAACCAAACGGTGAAGCACTAGCCGTATAATCGCATATATATGGAAAATTGTCTCATGAACCAATGACAGCGGGTATTTTGATCCCAGAGCAGACACAATTCTGGTCTTTGCTTTTACAAAAGAATGGAGCCCAAAACCAATTATTTCGTACACAGAATTATCCTGGCTCCATCAAACGAGCTTTAACGCAAAGCATCAGGGTGTTAATGCACATAAGCTTCACCTGACATGGTTTGCTTTAGATCTAATTAAATAGGAGAAATTGAGCTTAGAGACTCTTTTTGCTCTTAAATGTACAGGTGGTTAAAGTAGTGTTACAATGCCTCAGACTTTTTTAAATAGAGGAATTACAAGGAAGTGATGCTTTAGAAATCTTCACCTCTTGCCTGAAGGCAAATACAAATTCTTGGTGGATATGAAATTAGGTCTAAGGTGAAAACCTTCATGGTTATTCCAAATGACATTTGATTCTCCAATCTCCATTAAATGATTGCGATGATCTATGGCGAGACTGCTGTAACACTAAGGGGCACGTTTACCTAGGGTCGAATATCGAGGGTTAATTAACCCTCGATATTCGACCGTCGAAGTAAAATCCTTCGACTTCGAATATCGAAGTCGAAGGATTTTGCTCTATTCCTACGATCGAACGATTGAAGGAACAATCGTTCGTTTGAACGATTAAATCCTTTGAATCGTACGATTCGAAGGATTTTAATCCATCGATCGAAGGATATTCCTTCAATCAGGAAATTGTTAGGAAGCCCTGGGGACCTTCCCCATAGGCTAACATTGGCCTCGGTGGGTTTTAGGTGGCGAACTAGGAGGTCGAAGAAATTTTTAAAGAGACAGTACTTCGACTATCGAATGGTCGAACAGTCGAACGATTTTTAGTTTAGTTTGATTCGAAGTCAAAGGTCGTAGTCGAAGTAGCCCATTTGAGGGTCGAAGTAGCCATATTCGACCATTCGAAATTCGAACTATTTTTCCTCTATTCCTTCACTCAAACTAAGTAAATGGCTCCCTAAATGTGTGTATATATATATATATATATATATATATATATATATATATATATATATATATATTTGCATAACCTCCCTTTTTACTCCAAGCAGGATCTTAAAATCACTTTAAGAGTAGTTTGGAGTGAAAGCAAAGCACAAGATTCCAAATGGTGTTCAGTCACTGTAGTATATTCAGTAAAACACAACGGGTATACAGGATTTTTATGATAGTAATGTACAATACAAAGCATAGATTTATCAAGAAGAAACGTCTGAACATTATTTGTTTCCTATTTGTTTCGAGATAAGGCATCTTGTGCTAAATCCACAAAAAGTAAATAATTTTGTATAATAAATAATTCTGGTATAACATATATGCATTTTAACCTAGTACTGTATGTTTCCTGTACTGTAGGGCCGGGCCATGCTGGATGGGGGTCCAAGGCAAACCGGCCGGCAATCTTGCTCCACTCCCCCCTCCAGTGAGAGATCATGAGCACGCCACTACACATTCACACACACACACAGTGGGGGTTGAGAGCAGAGAGATACTAGAGCAGATGCATTGGGCAGTGTTCGGCAGGTCCTGGAGGAACACAGGGGCCTGGGAATTCAGGAAAAAGGTACATGCCCAGCACCCCACCTGCATTGCACCCTAGGCACTTTCCTCTTCTGCCTACCCCTACCCCAGGCCTGTACAATAGGGTCATAATAGAGAAAGCAGACCTTTAGCCTGGGGGGTGGGGGTATAAATGAACCATTGATGATCCTGATGTGTAACTTACATGGGTTTGCATGGGTGGTAGAGAGTTTAGTTATGGGGATTAGTAACTTCTAGTTAGACCACTGAGAGGGCAACCAGGTAACCTTCATGGACAATATAAAAGAAGTCCCAAGGTGCAACTTCCGGGTTTCATGTGCGCAATGTCGCCGGTGCCATGACGTCATCACGTTGTGGCGCGGAAATTAAAGGTATTTAAAGAGGGTTTGAATTCAAACTTATTGCCTGTTGTTAGGTCTAACTCGTTTCCTGGGTGCGATTTTGCCTGTCTGATTCCTGTTACTGATCCTGCCTGTCTGATTATCCTAAATTCTGTGTATCCTGACCATTGCCTGCCTGACTATTCTGATTCCGTTGTTATTGACCCTTGCCTGCCTGACTATTCTGATTCTTCTGGTTTAACCCTTGCCTGCCTGACTACCCTTCGCCTGCACCGACCCGGCCTGTCTGATCTAGCTTGAACTTTGCCCACACCGACCATGGCCTTTCTGACTATGCTTGTCTATAGTGATGGGCGAATTTGCGCCGGCGTCTCGTTTTTGATGCTTGGGGCCGTTTTTTTTTTTTACGCCGGTGAATTTTTGACGCGAATTTTCGCGGGCTTTTTGCGAATTTATTCGCTGGTGGTGAATCGCACAAATTAGAATAAATTCGCCCATCACTAATTGTCTTCTCCAAGAACTGTATCTTCTGTCTGTGCCCATTTGCTCATACAGAACCTTTGCTTGGCTCCTCTCTTATTAAGACCTGGCGGGATTCAATTAGTTAAGGGCTCCTCCCGAAGTGAAAGGTGGCTGTTAAAGACAGAAGCAAGAGCCGAGACCAGGGAGCTTAGCATTGGTTCTGGATTTAGGGTGCCGATCGTGACATAAATAAATAAATAAAAACAGGAACATAACCTGGAAAACTAATAGAAAGGTATTTCTAAGACCCACTTATACCAGGGCCCACCACGACAAGCCATTCCAACCCTGCTAAAACTTCATCTAGAAAAAATACATGTCCTTCCCTACCTTAGTATACTTACCTGTACAATGTAAATGTAAAAAAAATATATATAAATATTTATGGCACACAGAAAATACATATTTCAATGTATTTATAGAAATTAAAAAACGGAGGCACAATTAGTAGAAAGTTAAATTTGATTGATGTCTCCTTAAATTTAAATTTAAATGTGACCTGTACAAGTAGAGTAAGTCTCTCCCTGTAGAATATGGACAGGTGCGTTTTATGCGATGTCATACAAATAATGTAGTGTTAAATAAGTCTGCTTAAAGTTACTGTACCATACAAATCTCTGTCTTGGGATCTTGCTTCTAAATATTAAACCTGCGAGCGGAATTGCTTTTGGAGCATATTGTTTCTGAGTGTTTTTCTTCAGAACAGAAGTCATAAGTCACACAATGATGTTGGAGAAAATAACTATATTTCTTCGTTTTTGTCATTTATTTTCTCAGGAATATAAAAGCTTCAGTGGAATGTATTTTTGTTACTGATTATGCTGATTGACATGATTGAGGAGAAGAGCAAATAACATGAATAACAAAAGGTTAGGGTGACTTAACCTCCTTGAAAAAAATGCCAATTCTCATGAATCAGTATTACTTTAATGTCTCCATCATCCCATTAAGGATAATTCTTTTACTGAACTTTTCTTTCAGAATACATTTTTTTTGTGAAATTGCATAGCGTCTTGCTAAAAAGAAGAGTTGCTATCAGTGTCTTTCCCAGAATGACTTTATAAAGAGCAGACCACAAGGGCCACAGAGGGGTCCCCAGTCAGAGGAACCCATGACTTCTACCCCCTCAAAGACCTCTACCTCCAGTCCAGACCCTCATGGCATGAGAATCCCTGTTACAGCTCCACTGACTTTCAACCCGTTCCCTTCTTTAACATCAAGAGCTGGTTCAGTAAAGGTGGGACCCCCAGGTGAAGGTGACAGAGTTCCTGAGACCTATAGGTAAGGTTGGTTGGGAGACAGGGGGTCAAAGTTTTTCTGTGCCCACCAAATCATACATGAACTACTCCATATGCCTTTATTGTTTGCATCCTTTAATTATTTTTAGCGATGAGCAAATCTGTTGTGTTTGGCAAAACTTTTTTTTACAAACTTCAAAAAAATTAGCAAACTGGCGTCAAATTTGCAAAACACATTAAAACATTTTTTTTTACGTGTGACAAATTTTTACAATTTTTTCTCACTCCAAATGCATTAAAGTCAATGGCCATTTTTTCTTATGGCAACTTTTTTGCCCCTGCAACAATTTGGTCTTGGCAACTTTTTAGTCACGGCAAATGTTTTTACTGCAGATTTTTGGTGCAGATTCACCGAGAAATTTGCAGGTGGTGAAATGCAGAATTTTTGCCGCAAATCCATGCCTGCCAACAAAAATTGCTCATCGCTAATTATTTTTATCAAAATACTTTTTACATTTTTTTTGCTCTCTGAATCAGGTGTTTTGTCTCAGATACCAGATCCCATTTTTATTCAGAAGAAAAGACTGATATTCTGCTCGAACAATCAGCACAATATCTGTCACAATCGGAATAGTTTTAAATATTTCCTTAAAATGTACAACCTTGATTGCAAATATAAAACCTTCTCAGTTTGGAAAAAAAAGAACCTGGAAATACAATTATATATAAACATCATATTGGATAAAATGTGTAAATTGGATAGCTTGTGAAAATTAGAATTTGGGTCTATACCAGATGAATCAGATGTAATTTAGCAGCATTGTCAAACAGAAGAAATCTTGTAATGCTATTTGTAATTGAGGAATATGCCACTGTGATTATTCACTGATAGTAATTCACATCATTAATGTTCATTGCCTCTAGGTACACTGTGATATCAACATAAAAGAGTATTTGAAATTAGTTTTTTACCAATTGTGTAATTATAGTGGGAGCAGACCCTGCAACTCCAGAGCTAGGTTAGGGTTTGATGGGTTTAGTAAGAAATGAGCAGGGTTGTAGTGATGTGCGGGTCGGGATTTCCCTGACCCACCACCCAACCTCCCACCACCTGCGCCCGCCCGAGCTCGACTTTCGGGTTACTTTTATAGACCCACGAAGGTGTCACAAAATGGGCAGGGCTAGCAGGTGCAGCGTCTATAAAAGAAGAACCTGGAAGTCAGAAGCCGGCATTTGACGGCTTTGACCCACAGATAAGAGTGCGAGGTCGGGCCGAACTCGTCCGACCCGTGGGTAAACCAGTGAGTCCCGCGGGTACCGGCCTGGCCCGCACATCACTACAGGGTGGGGTAGATGATAGGTCACTTCCTATTTCTGATTTTCTCAGATTCACTTTCATCTGGTATGGTGCCTATGGATTGGAGAAAAGCTGGTGTTATTCCAATATTTAAAAAGGGATTACGATCTCAGCCTGGCAATTATAGGCTTGTAAATTTGACATCTGTGGTGGGCAAATTATTTGAAGGCTTGTTAAGGGATCACATTCAAAATTGTGTCCTAGTGAATGTCATTATGAGCAGCAATCAGCATGGCTTTATGAAGGATAGGTCATGTCAGACGAATTTGATTGCTTTTTATGATGTAGTAAGTAAGGTACAGAGGGTGGTTGTTAATGGGACATTCTCTACTTGGAGTAAGGTTCTTAGTGGGGTCCCCCAGGGCTCAGTATTGGGTCCACTTTTATTTAACTTGTTCATTAATGATTTAGGGGAGGGTGTTGTAAGTAATGTATCAGTGTTTGCAGGTGACACAAACTAACCAGCCCAATTAATTCCATCCAGGATGTGACACTTGCAACAGGAGATTTATTATACCCGAGGCTGCTAAAAGTCAAATCAAAAGGACTCCAACTCAAACCTGCCGAGGTCATGTAGAAGTCAATGGCAGATGTCCCATTTACAATTGGAAGATATCATGACCTGCGCTGGGTTTTTATACAATAATCCAAAAAATTTGTGGTTTTAAGGCAATAATTTAAAAAAAACCTGAATTTTCAGGCATCAAATCTGAAAAAAATGGCATCAATTTGGATTGTTTAATGATTTCTCAATAGTGATGGACGAATTTATTCGCCAGGCGCGAATTCACGGCGAATTTGCGCGTTTCGCCGCCAGCGAATAAATTCGCGAAACGCCTGCGAAAATTCGCAGGAAAAATTCGCCGGCGTCAAAAAAGTTTTTCCTGAAAAATCCTAAATCCTAATTTTCCTAAAACGGGCGCCATTTCGCGAATTTTTCGCCGTTTCGCAAATTTTTCGGCGAAGCGAAACGGCGCAAATTCGCCCATCACTATTTCTCAAGTCTTTTTATGCACTAGATTTTTATCGAGTAAATTTATTGCTGAATACGGTGAAAATGTGCATTGGGAGTTTGGTCAAAGTGGTTTTAAGAAAATAGTGAGACATTTTTCGGATTTTCGTAAATAACCCCTTTATGATAGTGTTTTAAGAACCACTGGCACCCAAGTTATTACAAAATATGGATGTGTGTGTGATACCAACATGGATAACCCTTCCTCCACCTATAAAGCAAAAGCCCAGCCATGAGAAATAAATTGTACATTAGTGATGACTGCATTTTTTTTGGCAAGTTTCGCCACAAAAATGAGGGCCACAGATTCTAATGAGTGAAAAATTTCTCGCTCAATTTATAGCATGTCAAAAAATAGACTGCCCATAGACTTCAATGCATTTTGGTGAATTTTTGCTGTTTTGTGAATTTTTGTCAAAGCCAACGGGTGAGATTTGCCCATCACTTTTGTTCCCTATGGCCCCTAATACAGAAACTGGACTTAGCAGCCGCTAGTTGAATGCAACATCCACAATATTATAAAATATTCATTGGCCTTAACCTGTTGTTTTATTATGACAAACTAGTAGCTGTAATGGATTTCACTTGATTAATATATTCATAACAACCCCTTTTACTTAATCCATCAGCCTTCCTTTAATTAATATATTCATAACAACTCCTTCTGCTACTCCCAGCAGCTTTTCTTTGCCTACAATGTGCATATGAATGTTTATTACTATTCAGTGAGTTTCATTGTTGTAATGATTTTATCCTATAAGAGAAACAGAGAACTTATTTATATTTCATGAATATTATTCCCAGTAGCCTCCATTTCATTGATAAGTGCATATAGATATTTTCACCTACTCTGTTTTGCACATTAATATGACTAAAGATTGCACATATATATATATATAAAATCATTCTTTACTGCACCTGTTTAAGTTTTTCACTTTCATTCATATTGATTTGTAAAGAGGAGCCTTAATTCGTATACTGAATTACATTAATGGAAATGATTTGTGCTTTGTTTCATGAATTGTTATTTATTAAAACCCATATTTTCTGGTCAGGGTTGTAAAGGGGAATACAAAAAAATAGAATTTTTCGAGATTTATTATAGCCGAGGCCGGTAAAAGTACAAATCCGAAAATACTCCATATCGAACTGCTGAGGTCATGTAAAAGTCAATGACAGATTTCCCTTTTACAATTGGAAGAAACACCTTGAAGTCAATGGGCGTCAAAATAATTTTGGTTTCACCGCAAATCCATGGCTAGCGAATTTATTCGACTCAGTGTTGGACTGAGATGCCAGGGGCCCACCAGAAGACCTTAGACCGTGGGCCCACTTTTCATACTAATATTCCTCCTCTCCTCAGTCAACCTCTTTATTCTCATAGTCTTTTATATCTACTTACTATACTTTATTCTTCCATTATAAAGCCTCTTTTTTACCATAAAGAAATAGGAAATGACCATGAAATAGTCATAGGTTAGAAGCAAGAGGCCACTGACACCTGGGCCCACCTGGAGTTTTCCTGGTTACCGGTGAGCCAGTCCGACACTGTATTCGCCCATCACTGATAATTCATTTTTATTGGAAGTAGGGATGCACCGAATCCAGGATACAGTTTGGGATTTGGCCTTTTTCAGCAGGATTTGGATTCAGCTGAATTCTTCTGCCTGGCCGAACTGAATCGAAATCCTAATTTACATATGCAAATTAGGGATGGGAAGAGAAATCACGTGACTTTTTGTCACAAAATAAGAAATTAAAAAATGTTTTCCCCTTTCCACCCCTAATTTGCATATGCGGTTCGGAATTCGGTTGAATCTTTTGCAAAGGATTCGGGGGTTCAGCCGAATCCAAAATTGGAAGCAAAACCAGCCTATTGTGTTTATTTAATGTTTGCATGATTTTTTTAGCAGACTTATGAAGATCCCAATTACAGAAATCTGTTATCAGGAAAACACCAGGTCCTGACCATTCTGGATATCAGGTCCCATACCTGTATCATGAGCTGCCCTGGTGTCAAAGGCAAAACAATCCTACGATTGAAATTTTTCAATGATTTTATGGAATCTTTCCTGCACCAAATTTCTTTAGTTATTTAATTCATTAATAATTGGTATAATATATTTTATATATATATTTATTTTATTTTAGTAAGTGGTCTTTTCTGACTTCCATTTGGGGGCCTGGAAATTCTGTAAAAAAATCCAGATGCATCCCCTTCAGCGATGAGCGAATTTTTTTTGCCAAGTTTCACTGAGAAAATGACGCCCATGAAAAAATTTGACGCACGTCAAAAATAAATTGTCGCCAATATACCAATGCATTTCGGTGAATTTTTTTCCATTTCGCAAATAACAGGTCAAAATTCCCCATCACTATTCCCCTTTAGTGGAAAAGCTGGGAAGCATAAGTGGATTGTGAACACCAGAGAATAAGTGATATTAGATGACAGGTAGGACTGATGTTTTGGTAGACATAGCAAGTTCAAGAATCCAGAAACATAATGACTTGGAACAGGAACGCACCCATTTAAAAAAAAGACAAAAAAAACCCATGCCTAATAAAGCTTTGCCAGCAGTTGACATAAAGCACAGACAAGAAAAATGGGGCAGTTTATCAATTTTTTGACTTTAGGCTTTTCCAAAGTGTGAAAAAACTTGATCAGGCATGTTAAAGAATCAATTGTAATCTAAAATTGCCTTGTTCAATATTGTTTTCAATGTCTGTAAAAATGTGTTTGAAACTAAGATCTCAAAAAATTAAATGTATTTCGTTTTCAAGATCTATTTGATTCCTTGATCTGTGATTTGAATAATTGATATACACAACCAGTCTGATTCATACCTGTTCTGACTTTGTACAGGTATGGGATCTATTATCCAGAATACTCTGGACCTGGGGTTTTCTGTGTAATGGGTCTTTCTGTAATTTGGATCTTCATACCTCAAGTCTACTAGAAAATCATGTAAACATTAAATAAACCCAATAGGCTGGTTTTGCCTCCAACAAGGATTAATTATATTTTAGTTTGGATCAAGTACAAGTACAGGGTCTTGAGTAATGGTCTTTCTGTAATTCTGAGTTTTCTGGTTAATGGGTTTCCAGATAATGGATCCCACATGTGTAGTTACATCTGTATTATACACATTCTTTTATGTCATCTCATGAGGGCTATTATACACCAGATTTTCTGGCTAATATACTATTATACCTCCACTATTTTTTTAAACACATAAGTGATGTCACAATTGCAATACCTTTATTAAATCTCCTATTTATCTCTCACTTCGTAGAATGAAACAAAGGAAATTGCATTGGTTGCATTGCTCCAAACTTTCAGATTTTACGTGAAATAAATGTGGCATTCTAAGATCTACCTGTCCATGTCTGTAAACTATTTATGGGAGTCCAATTTGCATTTTTGTGGATTTTAGTAAAATTCTTTGCAGAATTTCAAGAAATTAAGATTTCAAGACCGTGTTTCCCCAACAACCCAAGTCTTTAGGAACTGAAAAGCTTTTCACAGTTAAAAAGCCCCATCACTTGTTATGTACAAATATGTAGCTAACAAATTATTCACTGGCTTATTACAACTTGCGGATATCCACAGACTGCGCACAATTACTATTCTGCTGTCAATTACAAATTAAAGATCTTTTTGACCAGGGTGACACGGTGAAGTAATGGAACAGCCTTTAATCTCCCTCAGTGGAAAATATAATGTGCCAAAGCTTAAAAGTAAAATTTCTATTGTGGCGAGACAGCATTGTAACAAATATATATATATACACATTTGTGTTCAGACAGAGCCGCCATTATTTACAAATAATCACAGACTGAAATACACATTTCAAGCACTTACAACTCTTCTCTGAAGTCTGAATGGTTAAAACTCGAAACATTCGAGTTTTTATACTATAAAATCAGAATTTTTAGTGGGAAAATCAAAAAAAAATCAGATTTCTCACAATCCAATCCAAAAAATTGTAGTTTTCATGTGATAGTATGAAAAAGTTGTAGTCTTATTTTTTCGTAGGTTTTTTTTTTAATGATAAATAAGGGTAAATCATGGATTCTAGTTAAGTCAGACAATGTGGATTTTGATAAATAACCCCCTTATTGCAAATGCATTTATTTTAATAAACTGAATGATCAAAGTGAAATGAACATTTTTATGCCAGTTTTATCAGAGAAGGGAATGACATTTGATGGAATTGATTTTATGACATCATGGGAGTCACATGATAAAATGCATGACCTTTTACCCAGGTCACACCTTAGGCCTGATTTCTGAGCACACGCACAACATTGTGTATATTTTTGTTTTTAACGGCTATTTACAAAAATACTTGCAACCCCGTTCATGTTCCTCTATACATGCTCCTTCTCTCAAAATGTCATTATTTATGAATCCAGTTTACTGACTAGTGATGGGCGAATTTAATCGCCAGGCGGGAATTCACAGTGAATTTATTGATCCATTAAAATCGGCACATCATGATAGGAACAGTTAGAGAACCATAGGATTAACACGTTTCGTGGCCACTTTCTCAAAAGCACATAAGTTCCATCTACACACCGGTTTAAATCACAAACAAACCCCACCCCTAAAAACATTTAACCCACAAGGAACCAACATACAATGATTTAAATGAACCCCCAATTTGCTGAAAAGCAATGGCTGCATTATAATACATTGCATCAGGGGGGTGAAATAAATAGAAAATTTAGTAGTAAGAGGCCCCACATCATAGCACCAGGGAAAATGTATCAAATGGGGGGGGAGAAATAAGAGAAAGAAAAGGAAAAAGAATAACTGGGGATAAAGCATACAAAATATTATAACATAACATAAAGTGAAATAAAACTCAAAAATAAAATGATAATTCCCATTCCCGATTCATGCCCCTAAAATCCTCTATGGTTTTCAAATGATAAATCCAGTAAACCTCCCTAGCTAAAAGTCGCTTATTAACATCTCCCTTCCTGATATCAACACGTGGTTTATCAATCACTTGAAATTGGAAATGTACCATATCTGTATGTGTCGATTTGGCATGTTTGGCAAGGGGGGATTTCTCATCCCCTCTTTCTAAAGCTGAAAGGTGTTCCAAAATCCTAACACCAGCAGGACGTGTGGTCTGGCCAACATATTGGGCCCCACACCTACATGTTCATTTTAACTTCCTCTGGGTTTAATAAATTCCAAAAAATTTGAGTTTTCCAATCTTTCGAGTTTTCGGCATTCAGACTGTAATAATCTATTTTTCACTGCCCAATGTAGGTCTTTTTTGAGATTCTTGAGTCTTGAGTTCATGGGTATTATTTTTGTCTGATTTACCGTTTCTTGACCAGTCTCTGTCCTTGATCTTTGCTGTTTCGATGACCATTGTCTGTTACTGACAATCTGGATCCTGATTCTGTGCTGAGCTGACTGATTATTATATGACTGGCTATTGCATGTTTCTTTACTACGCTTCACTCTTTCCCTGTCCTGCCATACGTTCCAGTTCCCTTGTTTGCCCAGAACCCTTGCCTTGTTTCTCTCTCTCAAGACCTAGCAGGATCCGAGTAGCAAAGAGCTTCTCCCAATGTGAAATAGCGGCTGTTAAAGGCAGAAGCATGAGCTGTGACTAGAACCTTGCCGTCTGTTCTCTGTTCTAGGGTTTGGGATTAGTGATGGCTGAATAAAATCGCCTGGCGAGAATTTGCAGTGAACGCCCATTGACGTTAACGCTGGCATCCCAACTAATACATTAATATATTAGTTGGGATCAAGTACAAGGTACTCTTTTATTATTACAGAGAGAAAAGTAATACTTTTTTAAAAATGTAATTAAATGAAGACTATGGGAGCTGACCTACCTGTAATTTGGAGCTTTCTGTATAATGGGTTTCTGGATAAAAAAAAAAGAACAATCTAAATTAATTAAAAAATATTTACATTTTTTTTAATTCAGGTGAATAGTATTGACCTCCAAACTCGAATCGAATTTTAATCAAATTCGATTGGGGTTTTTTCACCAAAAAAACAATATTTTTCATAAGTCCACCAAACGACTCCAAATTGATTTTAGGAGGTCCCCCATAGCCTCAAACACCAATTCAGCTGGTTTTAGAGGGTGAATAGTCGATTTTAAATTCTCAAAGGGACAGATAAATTTAAAAATTCGAATCTCGAATTTTTTTAAAATTCAAATCGAATTTGGACTATTCCCTAGTCAAATTACACTAAAATAAACTTGAATTTTCAATTTGACCCATGATAAATCTGCCCCTAAGACCAGAACATATTTTTTTTTAAATACTTGCCCAGTTCATTATGGGTCTCTAACACTATTTTTGGCTCTATTACACCAAGGAGAGTAATGTCCAGGTAGCAATAGAGCATGAGTTACATTGGACTCTAACACGACAGGCGTGGCCTTTGCTAAGTGGAAGTTATGAAGGAATGGTGTAGTTATACTACAACTCACATAGGCTTCTGTGCAAAAAAGAAAAGAGAGGATGCCAGGAGGTTCTTGTAAACAACAGAACAAGTTTATGTCCCTATCCAGCTGTGGTCCCTTCATTATAGGCAGACTCAGAGTCTAGGGAAGAGCTAATCCCTACTACAATCCTTGTAGAAGCACAAGCTGCTCATGCTGTTTAGCTTCTCTATCTTACTCTCCTACAGAGTGCTATGAAAGAGTTAACCTGTCTCTAGCTGGCCTCATTCATGGGGTCCCTGCTCTCTAGAGGGAACTTTAACTTAGAGATAAAGTTCCCTCTAGGGCAGAACAGATTTTCTGGGACTTGTTGTACCCAGGCTCCCTGGAACAGATCCAGCTGGGTCAGCAACCTAAAGCCAAAGAAGAAGATCCATCCCTAAACAGGCACTATGTCATAAGTGGTCATAAAGCTTGTAGGTCAATGATTGAAACATGTAAATTAGATACATGGGCATCTGCCCAGCAACTAAGAAGTGTAGGAATTTAAATCCATAGGGACATATTAACTTATGGGTCCCTACAGGTCATTAATTCTTGAGAACAATATATGTGACTAATGAAATTGTTCAAATGTTTGTTGTTTGCCAAATTGGTTTGTTGGTTACCAAATTCTTTCCGACAAGTCTAGATGTCTCAGCTAGGGTTTGAGCAGCACTCGTGGGTCAATCAGCATCACCTCTTGGTGTGTATCCCAGTATTAATTTACTTGTGCCCTTGTGGAAAACTTGAATTGTTGGTAGGACATGCTTTCTTATTAGATGGGCGATACAAGGTAGTCAACGTATTACTTTAGGAAAACTTTCTGGGTGAAAGCTCCACATTAGTCACTGATGGGCCAGTACCATATGGAAATGGGCCAGTACCATATAGAAATGTAAAAATGGACAGCAGTCAGTACATATTTCCATAGGATTAAAAATCCTTTATTCATGGGCAAGAACACAAATACAGGCCACCATCATCTCAAACCACTAGACCTTCAATTTCAGTAACGTATATAAATGATGTATTTTATAGCTCATCCCCCTACTTATTAAATCAGACCTTGTACCTGTTGGCACTCATCTATCCAATGGGAATAGTGAATCTAAATGCAGTAATATCTTAATCACTGAGTAGTATATCAAGTAAATCTCCTTGTGATATCATGTATTTTATTTTCAGGTTTATTTCCTGCAGGTCAGTTATTCCTGTACACAATAAAGAATGGGTACGTGGATGGATATAGGGGTCTGAGTTAAGAAACTGGCAGTTACTGGGGGCATGAGCTTGATTTCCTACTAATGGAGATCACCCCACTGAGAAAGATTTACATTTATGCACATGAATGCAACTTCAGAATCAATTACATTCAGCTGATACATCCATAATAAAAAAGCGATGGTAATGTTATTACTCTCCAGATAATTTGTCAGTCTGACAAGTAAAAATGTTGACCCATCAAAGTTGGGATAATTTATTTATATAATTTCAAAGGGTTCTGTAATGTAGTTATTCATAGATACTGTTGTCCAAGCCTATGCAGGGAGCCTTCTTGAGAGATCAAAAAATTAAGAGTAATGGGCCCTCCAGCAGAAAGATATATCAAAGTGCTTAAATATCAAAAAACATAACTCAATACATTTCACCCCAGCAAGAGGGTCTTCGTATAGGGCACATGCATAAAAATATATTTTTTTACATTTTTAATATATATTTTTATGCATGCATTCATATTATTTGTTATTTATTGTGTAGTTATCCCTGAAGAGACCAAAAGGGAATTGGGCCATCCAATCCAATTGGAAGGACCTTTTATATATTGCACAAGCAATGCTGGTGTCTGAAAGGAGGGTTAGATGATGGAAAGTAGGGAGTGGATCTGGGCCGGTTCGGCCCAAAAGAGCCAGGGCCCACTGGGTTTTTTTCAGGTGCCTCGCCATCTGTCCCTGTGACGACCCCTTTGCTGGGGTTGAAACATGTTAGATAATGTCTTTATTGATGTTTAATAAAGTATTTTGATATATCTTTTTGCTGGAGTGCCCCATTCCTCTTAATTTTTTGGTATTATGTGTCGGGTTGAGCCACAGGAGAATGGCTGGCAGGTAGGAGCCTATGTACTGTGTAACGTGGGTAATATAGAACCAGAACTTGAAAGACAGCTGACATATTGTAATAATGTGGATATTTATTTAAGGCAACAATACAGCAGTAATTAATGCAGACTCAAGGAAATTCATAAGTCCTTTTCCAGGCCAATGGTTGAAGGCAGGCGACTGACAAGGAAAGTCTAATAACTCACAGATGGTCTGGGTAAGGGGCTGACAAGGAGGGTCCAATAACTCGCAGAGTGTCTGAGCAGGCAGCTGACAAGGAGAGTCCAATCGGCAGGCCGAGGTCAATACTAGGAGATCCAAAAAGCAATGAGAATGGGAGTGGAAGAACAAAGGCACAGCTCAGGAACAGGGAGCCAGATGGGAACTCAGGAACTATGGCAGGAATCAGGAACAGTGGCAGGAGTCAGGAACAAGAAACACAGGAACAGTCTAACGCTAGATCTGGCTCTGAGGTGTCAATAATCAATCAACCAGAAATTGCTTCCAATGGGCTTATAAAGCACCTGAACTGAATAATTGGAAACACTTAATGTAATTGAGTTGGGCTGAGGAAAAGACCAGCAGGAAGAGAGTGAGCCATGACCATCAGAATACCTGACTCGCTTGTGTTCTAAAAAACCCCAGTGCCTGGAAAGTTTAATGCAGACATAGTTCATCAAAGAAGACCAGGGTTAGAGAACAGGCAAGTCCTGACAGTATGATTTTGGGGACTTGCAGCGAACACCCAGCACCCTATATTTTGATGGTGTGCCAACCCTACATATGTATTCTTCTTAAGAGATCATGCATCTTCTTTAATGTTTATCTACTATTTATTAGCAATGGGCGAATCTGTGGCATTTCACTTTGCCAATAAAAACCCACAAATTTACCGCAAAATTTGTGAAACGAATAGAAGTCAATGGGCATCAAAATAATTTATTTGTGCAACAATTTTGATGCAAGTGAAATTTTTATACAGGCGACTATTTTGTCCAATTGCATTAAAGTCAAAGGGCCTCTGAATAATTTTATACGCGTGACAATTTTATACTCAAGACAGTTTTGACTCTCAACTATTTTTTTTTTGTTCTGGTGGATTTTTCTCTGCCAATTTATTCGCTGGTGGAGAAACGCAGAAATTTGCTGCGAATCCATGACTGGTGAATTTATTCACCCATCACTATTTATCTAAACCAGTGATCCCCAACCAGTAGCTTGCGAGCAACATGTTGCTCTCCAACGCCTTGGATGTTGCTCCCAGTGGCCTCAAAGCAGGTGCCTAGTTTGGAATTCCAGGCTTGATGCAAGTTTTGGTTGTATAAAAACTAGGTGTACTGCTATATAGAGCCTCCTGTAGGCTGCCAGTCTACATAAGGGACACCAAATATCCAACCACAGCACTTATTTGGCACTCAAGGAACTTTTTGCATGCATGTGTTGCTCCTCAACTCTTTTTATTTTTGAATGTGGCTCATGGGTAAAAAAGGTTGGGGACCCCTGATCTAAACAAATAGATACAGTATATCCTTAAATTGCATTCATATATAGTGATGAGTGAATGTTTTCCATAGGCATAGATTTGCAGCAAAATTCTGCACTTCCCATCTGCGATTTGTCTTGTGTTTTTCTACTCTTTGTACTCTTAATGGAGTTATATATTGGCAGGAGGTTTTTCTATCATCTGGGTTGTTGATTGTACAGGTATGGGACCTGTTATCCAGAATGATGGGGACCTATTATCCAGAATGCTCGGAACCTGTTATCCAGAATTTTTTGGGACCTGGGGCTTTCTGGATAATGTATATTTTCATAATTTGGATCTTCATTAGTGATGAGTGAATCTGTCCAGTTTTGCTTGGCCGAAAGGTTAGCAAAAATTTGTGAAACACATTAGAGTCGATAGGCGTCACATTTTTTTTTACACGCAACAATTCGCTCATCATTCATATACAGGTATAGGATCCCTTATCCGGAAACCTGATATCCAGAAAGCTCCGAATTACGGAATGGCTGTCTCCCATAGACTCCATTTTATTCATATAATCCAAATTTTTTTTCCTTTTTCTGTGTAATAATAAAACAGTAACTTGTACTTGATCCCAACTAAGATATAAATTATCCTTATTGGAAGCAAAACCAGCCTATTGGGTTTGATTCATGTTTACATGAATTTCTAGTGGAGTTAAGGCATGAAGACCCAAATTACGGAAAGATCCGCTATCCGGAAAACCCCAGGTCCCCATCATTCTGGATAACAGGTCCCATACCTGTACCAAAATACTTAAGAGCCTCAGGCCAAGGCACTGAAGGTGTTTTGAGCTTTTGGACTCACCTTCACCAAAGCTAGGGTGAGCCCTGCCGCCATCCAGTGTCGGACTGGTCCATCGTGATACCAGGAAAACTCCCGGTGGCCCAGGTGTCAGTGGGCCCTCGTGCTGCTAAACATTCGGCCTATTTCATGGCCATTCCCTATTTCTATGAGAACAAAGAGGCTTAATAGATGGAATAATAGATTATAGTATGTAAGAAAAGAGACTAGGAGAAGAGGTGAGGAGAGGAAGAAAAATAGTACTAAGATTGGGCCCCTGGTCTAAGATTAATTGGTGGGCCCCTGGTCAAAAATTTTTGGGTGGGCCCCTGGTGTCCCAGTCCGACACTGCCGCCATCCCAACCCCCCAGCACAAAAGGCACAGGAAGGGGGCAAGAGTCTTAAGACTCTCCTTCACCTCACGGCTAAGGGAGAGTCCCTTTACTCTGGGTTTTGCGGAAGCTTCCCCCG
The DNA here is from genome assembly GCF_017654675.1 of Xenopus laevis. Classification (NCBI taxonomy): domain Eukaryota; kingdom Metazoa; phylum Chordata; class Amphibia; order Anura; family Pipidae; genus Xenopus; species Xenopus laevis. The sequence continues at coordinate 126,080,443 of NC_054378.1, read as the reverse complement.
AGGGCACCAAATCCATGGCCTGAGGCAGAGCCCAAAAGGACTCTATGTGCCACCAGAACTAATGAAAATCATCCATGTAAAGACACATAAAAACATTAAAAAAGTTTTTTTACAATAAATAACTGCAATAAAAAGTGCATTAATAAGTGCATAAATAAGTGCTAAAATGTGCCATATGGCTCCGGCCGATGGCCAAATATAAAAATTATCTCGCTGGCTAAAAGGCTCGAGCAGAGAATAAAAGTGACATAAAGGCAAAGTGCATTGTGCAGATGTGCTCAACCCAGTCATGAGTCAGGCACCCTCATAGGGGGCACAATAGTCCAGGCTTTCAAGAAGCTAAAGTCCCTGGCCAGAGGATCAAGCGCTTCTCTGAAGATACAGCTGATCTTAGCCAAAAGAGTTTCTATCTTGTTAGATCTCATCAATAAATGATATTGGAACATGGCTTCTAAATAGGTAGTACTTGGAGTAGCGAAGCAGAGAAATTGACCTGGTTTGTGTGAGGCAAGCTAAAAATGAGCCAAAAAGTCCTTCACAATACAAGACATACAGTGTAAAGCCTTCAGAGAAAACAGGTATTTACATGCCACACATAATACTGCCTTCATATACCAAAAATAAGAGTTCACCCATAAGGAATTATGGGTGGAGACATGCAAATCACTCCTTTATGTCCCTGTGGTCAACTATGTATTCAGAACCGCTGGTTGGCAAAGATACAGCCTATATATCTCAAAAAAATCTTATATTTATTAATTGCATTGTGAATGTCAAGACCGCCTGACGGCGCGTCCTTCCTCTTTGGCTCCACATCCAAGATGGTACCGCCAATAGCCAACAATTGGGTAGCAGTGTCGGTGCAACGACACTGGCACAAAATTTGAAGATAATTTCCAGATCACGGGTTCAATGCCCTATTATAGGAATTGCTACCTTCGTTCCTGGGTGTTCCTGTACTTTGAGCCTTGCCTAAACTTGTTCCATGATCCTTGCTGCCTGTCTTTGTACCTTTTGCCTGAATTTGACTACCTTACGCCTGACCCCTTTTTGGATACTGCAAACTCTGACTTTAACCCTAAGCTTCCTCCTTGGTCCTGACTACTCCCGCTGGGAGCCGATAGGCCCCCTGACAGAGAAGACCTTTACGGCTCCTTTTAGCCAGTCTCATCCTGACCAGGTCAGTTTCTCTGCTTAGCTGAAGTAATCAATCACTAGTGTACTTTTCAGTCCTTCAAACTTTGCTTGACTTCTGAACTCCCTTCTAGGTCCAGAATATTCTCCTTTCATATTCTGGACCTAGAAGGGAAGGTTTTCCATACACACACACACCACCATAATGAAAACAATAGGCTTAATTGCCTTCTTCTCCTTCGACAGTTGTTTTAAAGTAGAGTTCTATATCAGGTCAGGTACCCATGGGTACCCACAAAATACCCTCAAAGTGGTCAATTTTGGGCAGAAAGTCTCTGACTCCCTGGCCGTGCAGTGCAGTCTATGGGTAACCCAGGTGGGTATCCGACCAAGGTATAGGCTTGATTCCTCCTACCCTCCCTTGTGGTTATGCCAGTTCTTTTTTGTGAAGATTCTGTGCTGGAGTGACGTCACTTTCGGTCCAATGTGACGTCACTCCCGGTTTTGCGTGTCCCCCTGAATTGGAAGGTTAGTTGGCCTGTTGTGGGTCTGGGAGCGGATCAGCGGGGGGGGAATTGTGGTTTGCTGGTCTGGGTTGAGGGTCACGGGTAGCGGGTATAGGTTGGGTACAGGTATCAGAAAATAGACCCGTGAAGGACTCTACTTTGAAGAACCACAGGAATTTGGAATGTGAAAGAGGTTCTGGTTTGCCTGAAAGCAGAAAGAGCATTATATAAATTAAAATAATAGATTTTATGAAATTATGTTCAGTGCAATTCCTATTTAACTACTGTAACTTGCGTTTAGTGGGGTATACTGCCCCTTTAAGTGTGTAGTGCCCAAAAATCTTAAACCAAAATTCTATTAGACACCAATGTTATGTAACAGGAGATATAACTACTTGTGGGTGAATTCATCAAAGCATTTGTTTCAGCAGTTGTTTGAATTTACATTTTGTCAAAATATCATCGAAAACTATTTGGAGACACCTGTTTCTCATTTGCTTCACACATGGAGACTTAGCTAAAAAAAAACATTACAATGGGAAAGTAGATGGATTCATATGTTGGAAATATTTGCACCTAAGGGTCTTAAAGGGGTGGTTCACCTTCAAGATAACTTTTCATATGTTATAGAATAGCCAATCCTAAGCAACTTTTCAATTGATCTTGATTATTTATTTTCTATATATTTTTTTTTATTTATTTCCCTTCTTCTTCTGACTCTTTCCAGCTTTCAGATGGGGTCACTGACCCCATCTAAAAACACATGCCTCTCCTATTCCAGTCTCTTATGCAAATCAATCCATGGTGGCTAGTATATTTTGGACCCTAGCAACCAGATAGCTGAAATTGCAAACTGGAGAGTTGCCGAATAAAAAGCTAAATAACTCAAAAACCACAAATAATAAAAAATGAAAACCAATTACAAATTATCTCAGAATATCACTCTCTCCAACATACTTGGGGGTACATTTACTAAATTCGAGTGAAGGATTAGAATAAAAAAACTTCAAATTTTGAAGGTTTTTTTTAGCTACTTCGACCATTGAATTGGCTACTTCAACCTTCGACTACGACTTCGAATCGAACGTTTCAAACTAAAAATCGTTCAACTATCCGATAGTCGAAGTACTGTCTCTTTAAAAAAAACTTTGACCACCTACTTTGCCACCTAAAACCTACCGAGCACCAATGTTAGCCTATGAGGAAGGTCCCCATAGGCTTTCTAGCAAATTTCTGATCAAAGGAAAATCATTCGATCGATGGATTAAAATCCTTTGAATCGATCGAACGAATAACGCTAAATCCTTCAACTTCGGTATTCGAAGTCGAAGGATTTAACTTCGAGGGTCGAATATCGAGGGTTAATTAACCCTCGATATTCGACCGTTAGTAAATGTGCCCCTAAAAGTTAACTCCAAGGTGAACAACCCCTTTAATGTAGATACAAATCTAAGAGCTTGTCTATAGACTTAATTTTTCCCCACTAATCTGACTTGATTATTAAAATGTTTCAATGTATTGTACACATTGATTATACCCCTATGTACCTATTTTATGTAATCTGATATGATTCATACAACTTTTTAGGCTGATTTACTTACCCTTGAAAAGCATAAAAGGTTCATATGCATTTTTAAAATTTGATATTATATAAGAGGTACATTGCCAAAGACATTAATCTATAGAGATGTGTTTTTAAGCTGTTTTTAAGCGGATGTTATATGCCATGTTAAAGGGGAACTCCACAAAAACATAGCTTAAGTTTTTTTTGAAAAGTAAACATAATTTTAAGCAACTTTGAAATGTACATCAATTAAAAAATATGCAGACTTTTCATGATTTTTAATGGTTTCTGATAGTTCCCTAAGCCTAGCCCCCTGCTCTCCTGCTGATCTGTCTGACTACTTTGCTGAGCCGTCTGACTACTGTTACTTTGTATCAACAGCCACCTGTCCTCAGCCTGCATCCTCCAAACCCCACAATTCCCTGCACACGTAATTTCAATAGGCAAAGGAACATCCCAGTACAATGCATTGTGGGTTATTTGTTTCTGCATACTGTCTGTAAGCGGTGGAGAAGTTGTTGTAATTTGTAACATCAGTGTTTAGTCCCTCCTTCCCTGTCATGATTTCAAATGATGCAGAAAGAGAAGAACTGTTAAACAGCTGGATTTCAGCATAGAAAATGCCATTTATTCATACTTTTTGAAACACAGATAACTGTCATTTGTATATTAGGGGTTTCTGCATTATGTGGGCCCCTTTATTAGTGATGCACTGAATCCAGGATTCAGTTCGGGATTCGACCAGGATTCAGCCTTTTTGAGTAGGATTTGGATTCGGCCGAATACTTCTGCCTGGCCGAACTGAATCCAAATGCATATGCAAATTAGGGGCAGGGAGGGAAATTACTTTTTGTCACAAAACAAGGAAGTAAAAAATGGTTTCCCCTTCCCACCCTTAGTTTGCATATGCAAATTAGGATGCAGATTCGGTTCGGTATTTGGCCGAATATATTGCGAAGGATTCGGTGGATCAGCTGAATCCAAAATAGTGGATTCGGTGCATCCCTACTCTTTATCAAATTTCAGTTTCGAAGCCTGAGTTCCCCTTTAAACAAATGGGTTGCCATGGAGACATGTGTACCCTTAAAGCAGGAAGTATAGAACACATGCTTCCATGACTACCACCCGATGGAAAAGGCTGACTTGCGCAGTAAGGATCCTGAAGCCTTGAGGAACTCTTGTCACGTCGGTTGTGATATCATCCGGGTGAGCTCAGCATCACGATCCACGGTGCAAGTTCCCCCAAAATCAACATTACCCTTCTACATGTGCACCCACCTGTACATGTTTTACCTTTTCCTCTCCAATATCAGGAGTGGGAGGGCGCCCACAGGGAACAGGCCTGGGTTTGCAGGGCCCCACCAACCCTAGATAATGCCCACAATGCACTTGGGCCAATAGAGAACTTCTCTCTCACAGGGCATAGGTTACCTCCATAGGACTTCCAGGAATTACCCAATTTTCTGTTGATACATGATGGTCTGGTCATTTAAGTCTTACCAAAGCAAGGCCTCCATTTGTATGTGTTGTCTACTTCATGTCAATGCAGAAATAAAACTGAGGTCATCATTACTGATAAAGAACGAGAGTTATCCTGTATCTCAGCAACATCTACAGTGTTAACAATTGATAATTGCATACCAGAGGCCTCCCCTTCAGACTAGAAGAAAAGAAGTTTCATTTAAAGGAACAGAGTAGGGGGTTCATCACAGTGAGGACAGTGAGGTTGTGGAATGCACTGCCGGGTGATGTTGTGATGCTGATTCAGTTAATGACTATAAGAGGGACTTGGATGATTTCTTGGACAGACATAATACAAAGGCTATTGTGATACTAAACTCTATAGTTAGTATAGATATGGGTATATAGAATTTATGTGACAGTAGGGAGGGGTGTGTGTATGGGGCTGGGTTTTCATTTGGAGGGGTTGAACTTGATGGACTTTGTCTTTTTTCAACCCAATTTAACTATGCAACTATGTAACTATGTAACTATGTATCCTTGCTCGAGTCACTTATAATGAAAAAAAAAAACGAATAATAAAAACATGGTTCTGTTAACATGAAATAGCTGTCAGTTTCAATTACGCGGCTGATCTCAGGGTGATTATGTGATACCAATAAAAAGATCTGAAAAATAGATTCTAGTTTATTTTCTTTTATGGTGTTTGCTGTATCCATTCTTTACAACAAACCTATTAATATTTAATAAAAAAAAAAAATTAACCTTCGCCGAATGCAAGCATTACTTACATTTACATAAAAATAAAACAATTTGAGCTTGGAATATATTTCCACTCCGCTTGTCCTCTCTCTCTCTCTCTGCTGATGTGGGTTTCATTTGTTTTACAAAAGATAAATAAAGTCTACTTGCTGATAGAACCATGTAGAAATGAGACAAGCGCGGCGACAGCGCAATGTGTATTCATTGTTTATCGATCGTCTGCAAAACAGAAATGATAAAAGTATCAGCTGCTTTCCCCCCCCCGTCTTATTAGAATAATCGCTTGTATGATTGGAATGCCAAGTGCATCAGGGGTGAGGGAAAGATGACCGAGAAAATCATTGAAAGGGACGTTGGAGAGAACAAGAAGTTCCTACATTAGTAAAGATATTGAAGAAGTGACCAAGTCCAGGGAAGTATGAAATAAAACAATAATAAGAAACATAATTAAGGATATGCAGACTCTGCAGTTCACTTCACAGACTGGTTCACAGAAACAATTGTACTAAGGCTTTTTTTTTTCTGCTTTGGGGAAATCAGCACATTATATGCGCAAGTAGAAACGATTGCTTAATGGAGCATCAGTATGAAGTACAAACTATAAAACTCGAGGCCCCTGGGCCTTGTGATAAACTTGTCAAGAGCCCAAACTTCTCATCTCATAATTTTGATTCTACTGTCCATATTGTTATATTGCTCTTTCTTATGTGGCATTGTGAAGACACAATAGGAGAGCACTCACCCAAACATGCGAGTCAGGAGCCGACCAAAACAGGCTCCGGATAAAGCGTAGCAATTAGTATCTATAAAAGTCTTTGATCCACGGAGCACTAGACCAGGTCGGAAGTTAAAATGTTTCAATTTATTGGAGATTAAATCGCATAAATGAACATACACCAACAGTGCATCAAACAAAGCCCATGCTTTACGCGTTTCGTGGCTTTAACGCAGAAGCAGATTCTGAGGAAGTGGCGTTGAAGCCACGAAACGCGTAAAGCATGGGCTTTGTTTGATGCACTGTTGGTGTATGTTCATTTATGCTATTTATTATATCTCCTATTCTAACACACCCATGGGATATGGTGTATAGTCTTGTATGTAGTAAATATACTTCAGTGAGTATAGGTTCTCAAACTGACCCTCAACAACATTCATTCATTTGAGCAACAATATTAACCAATGAAATTAAGTCTAATTACTTGCTATGATGTGACACATGATAAAAGACATTGTAAGGGACTCAATGGCAATCTCCATGCTACCAAATGCTTTTGTATTTTGTAATTGACCATATAAAGAGTCCTTCTCTGATAAAATACTTTTTGTGGTTGAAGTACAGACCCAACACCAGAAGGCATACAGAGTAAGCGTGTTGAAACCTCTAGGCAGGTGCATTTTTTGTTGATACCATGGTCAGAAAGCACTTGTATATTGCACATTCTATTGTCCTGTCCAAAAGGATATTTCAGGGAAATCTAAGGGGCCGATTCACTAACTTCGAGTGAAGGATTCGAAGTAAAAAAACTTCGAATTTCGAGTAGTTTTTTGTGCTCCTCGACTATCGAATTGGCGTAAATTCGCCTGAGTAGAATGATTCGAATAGATCGAGCGCAAAAACGCTGCGACTATTCGCCATTCGATAGTCGAAGTACTGGATCGAGCGCAAAAACACTGCGACTATTCGCCCATTCGATTGTCGAAGTACTGTCTCTTTTAAAAATACTTCGACTGCCTACTTCGCCACCTAAAACCTACCGAATTGCTTTAAAAGCCTATGGGAAAGTCCCATAGGCTTGTTTTCCAAGTTTTTGATCGAATAAAAAGGCATTCGATCGAATGAAAATCCTTCGAGCGAATATTCGATCGAGCGCCTATTCGCCTGGCGAATATTCGCCAATTCGACTATTCGCCAGTGCGTAAATTCACCCGAATTGCCTATTCGATTCTATTCGATTCTATTCCCCAGTCGAATTTCGAGGGATTTAACCCCTCGAAATTCGACCCTTGATGAATTTGCCCCTAAGTGTGGCCTGATGGGTAAAATGTATCTGGAAGGTTCAAAACTCAGTTCACATTTCACTTCATCTTCGATATCAACTGATTTAATTATTCTACTTCCTACCTAATTTTTGGTCAGTGATGCCGGGAGATCATACTTGCTGGACAGTTGTCTTTTTTTAAAAGTAATTATATAGTATTTAACATTCAGTTGACTCATTTAATGAGTGATCAATTTCTATTAATGCAGGCTTAAACTAAATTATGCCAATTCGGTTTTCCAGAATATATATAATGCTGAAGAATTCAAAAAATGAACCATTTGTGACAAATCTTCAGTATTTGCCGTGAATCATGATTTGTACGTCACAAGCTTCAGGGTTTTACCAGCAATTTGCTGGCTGGGCATGAGCTGATTTGCAATGCACCAAATTTATGACTGAATCCAGCATTTTTGTATTTTTAACTGTTTTTAATATAAAAGAATTAGTATAACAACAATGAAATATCCAAGTATTTTCCAAATTTTCTGTTCACAATGCCTAGGCATGTGATAGTAAATAGTATGGATATTAATGCCATGGCATCTTAATTTAATTGTAATTAATAAATGGCTAACAATAAGTAAAATGAAAGCTGATATTTTCAACAGCCCAAACCAATTGACATAGCATAATCCCTTTAATTTAAGGCCTTATTTGCATGATGAGATGAGTCTGAAGCATTGGTCTTCTCTTTGTCCAGACTTGTTATAGGTAAAAACAAGTTACCTCTCCAAAAACTCCCAAAATGTGAATGTATGAATAATGGCTGATATGGAATGTGTAGGAGGACTGCATATATATATATATATATATATCCTTATGTGTTTATAGTTAATATATATTTATATTTAAGTATAGCCCACATATTAAACAAATCCAAGTACGTTTGGAAGAGGAAACTTGCTTCTAAACATGACCAGTTGCTGAGGCAGAAGACCAAAAAGCGATAAAGCAGGAGCACTTACCAGACCTCGCCTCACACTGTACTGAAATGTAGTGCCCAATTCCTGGAAGGCATTTCCGACATCTAAGCAAATATTGTTTAATGTCAAAGCTCTTCCTTGTATATGTACTGGTAAAGGATTTAGACACTTTGATCACTGTACATGCTTTGCACCTACCCCTACCCCAATGGTAGGTGCCCTTGTATCTTAGCCATGCTGATTTGTTGAATTCTTGGTAGGTCTGTTAAATTCATACAAACTTCTCGATACCCATGATGCCAAATTTCTCCCTCTCCGAAAAACAAAGGAAGTTGTTGGATCCAGAACCTTAGATACACTGGGTCCAGTAATAACACATCTCAATGTTTTATAACACTGTATAAAAAGAACAGAGGCGCCAAAAGTATAAAAGGATATAAACGAGTTTAAAAACCAAAACTTGGTAATCAGAGGAGGCAGTAGTGGACTTACCTCCTCCAAGCAGACACAAAACGACTGTTATTAAGCAGTCAAAATTTATTAACGAACTCCAATCAGTGCAACGCGTTTCACGGGCTCAGACCCGCTTCTTCAGGCAATAAACATAGGAGTTACAGCTGTGAATTTTATACAATACTAAGTCCACCCTGGGTGGAGGGTTGATACCCTTTCTCTATCTACAGAGAGCGACTTCTTAATCCTGAGTGGGGTCAGGACAATCTCCCCACCTGCCTTTACAGTGGTTGCCTATTGGTAACCTTGGTTTGTGAGTATATGTTATCTACTCTTATTTCATTATCCCTTACCAATACATATTACACTATTGGGGCTCTTGGTGTTCCTTTTGTTTTATAACACTGTGTCTGATAAAATAAGCACCCCATTGGTGCTCCGTACAAAGGAGACTATTGAGGCAGAAGAAGTTGCATGTTTGGCTGTTCAATCTGTTTTCCATGATAAGTTTATGGTATTTACCTCGCTGCTGGAATATTTTGAAGGGTTTGGGAAGCATATGTACAGCCTGGAGGTCTGTTTTATCTTGTTTTATTTTTAGTTGCTTTTTAAAATGTCAAGACATTTAATTAACAAGACCTTGAATAGCCGGGATTGCTTGAACTCTCCAGGAAAGGATGACTGGATTAGCCAGGCCTGCTGAAAAACAAGGATTGCCTACCCAAAGAAGAAAAAGAAACATATGGGGTTGGTTTCAACCTCCTTTTCTGTGCATACTGGTTGGTATATGGTTGGTATAGGTGTAATAAAAATGGGAATTTCAGATAAAGTACATATTGGGGGCATGTTGTAGGTATCCTAATGACAGACCTAGTCTCACCTCAGGTATTGTTTACTGAAAATGTTTGTAATATATGCAGTCTACACGAATTAAGATGTTATAAATTCCTGAGGTGGGGGTTAGAAATCTGGACTTCCAAATATGTTATGTAATACCTTGAGACAATCTTAAAATCTTTTGTTTTAAGCAATTCCATTGCTTTCCAAGCAAAATTATGTTTTAAAAAAATATGCAAAATGTTCTTCAGGGAGACTACACATATGGGTTAATTATGCAACCAAATAGCCCTGGTACAAACAGTCAGGTATTGGGTGATGGTTTCCATCCACATGGACTGATAAAATTGATGTGCTTTTTTGACTCCATTAAACAGATCAGAATAGAAATTGCTGGTTGGGCTTCTTTCAGCCTCTAGATTCTACATAACGGCAAATGGGGGTAAACCAAATAAGATTTCAAGATGGTCTATCCCATCTCCATTTTTACTGATTAATTTTTTTAATTGATTTGTTTGTGATATCTGAATATATGAAACATGTGCAGTTTAAAAAGTATGAAATATTTTCAATAATTTTCCTTGAAATATTACAATATATAGTGGTATACATACTGTAGTTTTATTTTGTGTACACTAGTGATGGGCGAATTTGCGAAACGGCGCCGGCGTCTCGTTTTTGACGCCGGCACCCGTTTTTTACGAATTTTTTCCGCGAATTTTCGCGGGAGTTTCGCGAATTTATTCGCTGGCGGCGAATCGCGCAAATTCGCCGCAAATTCGCGCCTGGCGAATAAATTCGCCCATCACTAGTGTACACATTTCCCGTCTGGATAACCTGGAGACTGGCATGTCTTCTTATCTCTTATACTGGTCTTTGCTTGTTTTGGAAGAAAGGAAGGATTACCCTCGCACACCCTGGCCGTCCTGTCCTAAACGAATTCCCGGTGCTCAGTGAAGGAGGCGTTGGCAACCTCGAGTTCAGTGTGAAACGGAAAAGAATCACCGGCACAACGTGGGTATTTCTAGCAGGGAGAACCCTTGCTCGTTTATTGCGGATGCATACGCAATAAATGAGCAAGGGTTCTCCCTGCTAAAAATACCCACGTTGTGCCGGTGATTCTTTTCCCTTTGCTTGTTTTGCTTGTTTTGCCCATGTACTCCCCTGTACCTGCATGCCAATGTGTGTGCTTTAGCATCATGTGCCATTTGTCTTGTTGTTGGTCATCCTCCCATGCTTAGACACTGCTGCCTTTTGTCTTCTTTGCTTTCTTACCCTCTTGATTCTTGTCTTGACAAAGATTAATGCCACCTTCTTGACATTTGTTTCTAAGATACCCTCAGGTGAGGAAAACATTTTGGGTCTCAAATACCAATTTGCAAATAAATTTAGAACAGCCCAAAATTTAGGGTCACATGTTTAATCCCTGTGATCATTTATTCCTTACTGTTTCCAGTTGAGAAGAGTTTAATTGTTTTTTAATGAAAACACGGTTATTGAATAATTAGAGAAATTGGGGCTCATTTATTAACGCAGCGCAGCGCTAAAAAGAGCGCAGTGGCCAGACATTTGCCCAGCGCATGCGAGTATTTAATAATGTAGCGCACGATACCTTAACAGTGCGATTTGTGCGCTAATGTAGACACAAGACAGGTGCGACGTGTGAAACTGCGTATCAGCTGTCGCAGTGCTTATAATAAATTGTGCGCACAGGAAGATACCGCAAAGGTAAGGATTAGTTGTGCTCATGTATGAATGCGCTGCTTTAATTAGTTGCGTCACATATTGCGCATATTGCGTTCACTTAGACGCATCTGCATTTGTTTCTGTGCTAATATTTGTTTGGTTGCAAAGGTGTTTAGCCTACCTGATACCCTTAAAGGAACCTTGGTCAATATAAACATGTTGGGTGGAAGGCGTGGTTAATATGCACTTTACAAGGGTTGTTCATCTTGAATATACTAGCGCAGCTGGGCAGGAATGCGCATTTTGAAGAGCGTTACTATTACGCCACGAAGAGGCAGGCGTAAAAATTGTGGTGCTGTTGCCCGGGTGCAGTTTTGCACATATACAGACGCAAATCTGCGACGGCCGCAGTGCAAGCGCATTGTAGCCACGCCCACCGCCACGCCCCTAACAACCACGGCATCGTTTGCGACATAAATGCCCAATCTTTTGCGCAATGCGCATAAACAAAACCATCGCAAAAGCTCTGTGTTATGCGCAATATCACGCAAATATATTAGCGATCACGCTTGTGATGGCGCAGACAACCTTTTGCGTCCACTTATGCGCTGCGCTGCTTTAATAAATGAGCCCCATTGTTTTTATTCATTGAACACTACGGGGCCCATTTACTTAGCTTGAGTGAAGGAATAGAATAAAAAAACTTTGAATTTCAAATGTTTTTTTTGGCTACTTCGAACATCGAATGGGCTACTTCGACATTTGACTTCGAATCAAACGATTCAAACTAAAAATCGACTATTCGACCATTCGATAGTGAAGTACTGTCTCTTTAAAAAAAACTTCGACCCCCTAGTTCGCCACCTAAAACCTACCGAAGTCAATGTTAGCCTATGGGGAAGGTCCCCATAGGCTTAGCAATCTTTTTTAGGTCAAAGAAAAGTCATTCAATCGATGGATTAAAATCTTTTGAATCTAACGATTCGAAGGAACGAATTGCGGTAAAACTTTCGACTTCGATATTCGAAGTCAAAGGATTTCCATTCGACAGTCGAATATCGAGGGTTAATTAACCCTCGATATTCAACCATAAGTAAATTTGTCCCTACTTTTTGTTTTTTTCTGATGCTCAGATTTTATCACATATTCTTAATTTAAGAAATATTAAGAAATTCATTAATTTGTCTATTCAAGTACTATGACTGTGATTAATTCTAAACAAATTGACCAGAGCCTGTTAAGGACTCTTTAAATAACGCCATACTCCTCACTGCATTATCCCTAATGATTAAGTACTTTGCTTTCTGTATTATCGACTCCAAATGAAAAAGAGAAATAAATTGGATCTTATGAATTTGGCAAGTGATTAAATAAAAAGAAAGGGTTTCATGCAATTAAACCCTTTTATGCACTCTAGCCGTAAGATCCAGGATACTTCATTTAAGAATGTTATAGGTCAGCAACCATTCCCTATTCATTACTGTCACCATTTGTCATGACTTTTCTGAAGAAATATTTGAGGCATTGTCATTTTATAGAAACTTACTAGATATAAATCGATAATTTAATTTACTCTTGACCCTGAAATACTTCAGATGTAAGGGTTATAATTTGAAAATTAATGACCTGTCGTAGTTTGGAACACCGAGCGCTGTTCAGCAGAAATATGGGAATGTTTGGTGATTTTCTGCAATGTTTTATGCTCTGGAGCTGTTTTGAGTACAACATATTTGCTAGTCTTAATCTTATTGGTGTCATGTTGATGTTAAATATATATTAGAAGGAATTTCGTCAGAAATGGTGACAGATTTGACTTCTCATTAGACTTTCAAAAAAATTATTCTTAAAGGGAAGAAAATGCTAATTGAACAAAAGCTGTTTTTTAATCATTTTTGAGCAAAAAAATCAAAAATCAAATGATTTTAGTTTTTTTTTAACTAATCCTCTTGGTATCCTGATACAGGTATAAGACCTGTTATTGAGAATTCTTGGTAGCTGGAGCTTTCCGGATATGGATATTTCTGTAATTTGGATCTTCATACTTTAAGGGGCCAATTCACTAACTTCGAGTGAAGGAATAGAAGAAAAAAAACTTTGAATTTCGAAGTGTTTTTTGGGCTACTTCGACCATCGAATGGGCTACTTTGACCTTCGACTACGACTTCGAATCGAAGGATTCAAACAAAAAATCGTTCGACTGTTCGACCATTCGATAGTCGAAGTACTGTCTCTTTAAGAAAAAACTTCGACCCCCCCTAGTTCGCCACCTAAAAGCTACCGAACCCAATGTTAGCCTATGGGGAAGGTCCCCATAGGCTTGGCTAAGTTTTTTTGGTCGAAGGATAATCCTTCGATCGTTGTTTTAAAATCCTTCGAATTGTTCAATTCAAAGGATTTAATCGTTCGATCAAACGATTATTCCTTCGATCGTACGATCGCAGTATTTGCGCAAAATCCTTCGACTTCGATATTCAAAGTCGAAGGATTTTCATTCCCAGTCGAATATCGAGGGTTAATTAACCCTCGATATTCGACCCTTGATGAATTTGCCCCTAAGTCTACTAGAAAATCATGTAAACATTAAATAAATCCAATAGGCTGGTGTTGCTTCCCAGAAGGATTAATTATATCTTAGTTGGGATCAAGGTAATCATTTTTATAAATTTGAATTATTTTATTAAAATGGAGTCTATGGGAGATGGCCTTTTCTGTAATTCGTTGATTTCTGGATAATGGTTTTCGGGTAACAGATCCCATACCTGTACCATATATTCTATGTCTTTAATTTTGTAAACTGTTATGGCAAAGCAGACATATTTCTTTTTCACATTTTATTTTTCTCTTTTCTTCTTTCTCCTCTTTTTCTCTCTCGCATTCTTTTTTTATGGTTTATTTAATATTGCCATCCATGCAGTTTACAATTAAAAAACAATACAAAATAAAACAAAAATTTTAAATTACTAATCAATACTTAATAATAAATGCTGATCTTTAACCTTTTTCAAAGTCAGTTCTGGGGGACAGATACGGCTCTATCTTTTGGTATTTTTTAATTGAAAAAAAAAAACATTACAATAGGAAAAGACAATATTAAGTGCTACAGTAATTAAACAAAAGCATTCTATTTTTAATTTCTGAGGAATACATATGAAATGACCCAAATCTTTTTTAAATGCTTGAATGTTTAAATCTCCTTTTCCTCATTTAATTTACAAACTTTGCTAATTAATACTTAAAAAAATCATTATCATAAAAAAAGATGTGCAAGAGTGGATGCATTTGGTTTTTTGGACACAAAGAAGACGAAAAAGATTATTGAAGTCATTCCAGTTCGCCTCAGTTGAGTTTAAAAAATATCCCTCCGACTCAAGTTGGCAATCATGCTGTACCCTGGAAGAACATTCCAGTAGAAAATAATTATAATTATCCTGCTCTGTGTATTCTGCCTCACAAAAAACATATCCAAATTATCTTTAAAACTATCTCCTTAGTAAGATGTTACAATTTTAAGGAAATTGCAGAAGCCAGGCATGTAAAAAAAAGGTTTGCTAAGTACTGTGTTTAAAATATTTTATCAAATTTGTTTCAGAGATGTAATATTTGTCAGTGTTCTGCATAAAGGTATGGAACAAGAAAACACATAGGGGGTTATTTATCAAAGGTCAAATTTTGAAGTTATGTGAATTTTTTTAACTCTAATAAATTTGAATGCACTCACAACTCAAATGGGAGGTTATTTATAAAAAAACTTGAACGTTTATCATTCGATCGAATATTAACGACCCAGAAATATAAATTGAATTCTAATTGAGTTTTCCTCGAAATGTCAGGAAGGCAGTTAACATCTTCAAATGGTTCAACACACATCTGCCATTGACTTCTACATGAACTCGGCAGGTTTTGGATGGCAAAGAATCGAATTAGAACATGGTCGAGGTATTATAAATCTCACATTTGAATTCCAATTCTAGTTGGTGATTTTAAATTAGAATTTGTGAGTTTTCAGAAAAAAAATGAAAATTGAAATTCGAATTTGAATTTATTAATCAAACCATTGTAAATCTGCCCCTAAGAAAACTTTTTACCTCTTAGTCATTATGATTAAGCCAGTGGTGTAAATAGAGTGCACCAGGCCCCCCTGCAAAAAAAAATCTTTAGAAGGGCCTGCTCATTTCCTATCCCACATCTGCCCCGCAAACTCCCCACCCTGATTCCATCCACTCCCGACTTGCATCTCCCTTCCTCACAGCAGGTAAGAGAGTGACTTGGGAGGAGGGGGTTTCTATTAGCTATAGAGCAAGCATATCCCAAAGTTAGGTCCCCCTGTTCCTTGGAACCCCTTATGACATTGGGGTCTGCTTCCACCACTGGCGTAAGCAAAGTACTGTATCTGGGCAAACTTACTTTAAACAAACTTTAATTTCTCAAGTACCCTCAGTGTCCAGATATCCTTGTTTCAACTGCCAGATATCAAGTTCCTCTTTTGAGTCTTATCTGATCTGATTAATTTTAGCGTGAGCACATAGCATTAATATAGAATATAATTTATATTGACATGCCTATAGCTATAAGTATATCATATTCCAATAAGCAATAAGGCAAGGAGAAATTTGGTCATAATACTGGTAACCAGGGGAGTTTTTCCATTCTGTGAGCAAATTATATGTTGCTTCACACACTGGGGAGAAGTATTATTATCAAACATTGATGTAATACAAAGAGGCCTGTGGAGATTGTGGCCATAAAAAAATCTTGGAGGCCACATCTAGCCTCTGGACCTCCAGTTGGATAATGTTTACCTAAATCAAGAAGCTCACTGTGTCATGTAAAAATAATAGAATCCCAACAAGGAATTCAACTAGAGTTGAACTAGAGTCAACTAGAGTTACACTGTTAGAGAATTTAGGTTTCAGGACCTTTGACATTGCTGCCATATCTTTGGTTGGTCATGTTCGAGAATCAGTGATTGTGTAATTTCTATTTTGAACTTCAAGGCGAAATATCTGTGATAAACACCAATGTTATGTTACCATTTTCCCTTTTAATTAGTCAACATGTAGCTTCACTTTATTTTAGCTTTGTGGCATACAAAAATATCCATATCAATATTTCATCGCATATTTGAGAAAAAGGGTGTTGAGGAGTAGGGTGTGTTTGAGCGTTAACTGCTATTGATTTAAGAAGTGACTACTGGGTGATCTGTAGGCATGCCTTTATACTTGATGGATTAAGTCCTGATATTAACTGTGTCATAGTTGCTTTGCTGTTATCCAGCATTAGCAGGTATTAAAATATAGATATACTTTTACATTTGGTGCATTCAGTTATATGCTCTGATAAAAAAACTGCTCCAATGCTGTTATGCAGCTTTAATAGGTAATATAATGTAGATTAGTATAATGTTTTCCATATTTTATACAAATGATTAGGACTTGCACAGTTAACTGTTATGTCTTCAGTAATAAAGAACATTTTGTAAAAATAATATGTAGAATTTGCATTTTATATAGATGTTTTCTTCACCTCAGATGAATTACCAGAAATATACATGAAATGTGTCAGGTGATCAATCACATCGTTACCGTGTTCCCTTAAGGTGTCTGAACTAGTGATGAGCAAATTACGTCAGACATGTATTTGCGACGAAATCCTGCACTTTACCACGTGCAATCTTTTCTCAAAACTGTGGCAAAAAGTCGTAATGGAAATTTTCACTCAACCAGTTTAATGCATTTGGACAAAAAAGTCGCCAAGACTAAATTGTCTCTGAGACAAAAAAGTTGTGTAAAAAAAATTGTTGCCTATTGACTTCAAAACATTTTCAAGAAATGGAACAAATTTGATTATCAATACTAGATAGGTACCTAATATATAGGAACAGAGACAAGAGAAAAGTGTTGGAAAGGTTACTGTCTGCTCTCTCTCATTTCCCTACAGAAATAGGGATTGGTAGCACTAGATAGGTACCTAATATATAGAGACAAGAGGAAAGTGTTGGAAGGGTTACTGCCTGCTCTCTCTCATTTCCCTACAGAAATAGGGATTGGTAGCACTAGATAGGTACCTAATATATAGAGACAAGAGGAAAGTGTTGGAAGGGTTACTGTCTGCTCTCTCTCATTTCCCTACAGAAATAGGGATTGGTAGCACTAGATAGGTACCTAATATATAGAGACAAGAGGAAAGTGTTGGAAGGGTTACTGTCTGCTCTCTCTCATTTCCCTACAGAAATAGGGATTGGTAGCACTAGATAGGTACCTAATATATAGAGACAAGAGGAAAGTGTTGGAAGGGTTACTGTCTGCTCTCTCTCATTTCCCTACAGAAATAGGAATTGGTAACACTAGATAGGTACCTAATATATAGAGACAAGAGGAAAGTGTTGGAAGGGTTACTGTCTGCTCTCTCTCATTTCCCTACAGAAATAGGGATTGGTAACACTAGATAGGTACCTAATATATAGAGACAAGAGGAAAGTGTTGGAAGGGTTACTGTCTGCTCTCTCTCATTTCCCTACAGAAATAGGGATTGGTAGCACTAGATAGGTACCTAATATATAGAGACAAGAGGAAAGTGTTGGAAGGGTTACTGTCTGCTCTGCTCTTGTTTACCTACAGAAATGGGAATTAGTAGCACTAGATAGGTACCTAATATATAGAGTTTTTATGTTTTTTTATTGAAAACTTTACAACAAAAAATGAACATTATTTACACTTACATTACACTATATTACAGTCATACAGAACCAAAATCCCCAACAGCAAACAAAATAAGGGTGGCAAATGTGTACTCTGGAATCATGGCACCGGAATAGGAAGCTTGGTCAACTCACTTACTATTGCCCTTACTACACAGTCTATGGGAGTGTTTGGATGGCCCATAGTTTGCTTGCAGCAGAACTGCCAAAGAAAATACTTGACACTGACACAATGATATAATGATACAATGATGTAGGTATGGTCAGCACTGTAGACAGAGTTGTCCAGGACTCCATATCCAGCCACCTTCAGAGAAGAAAAGTGCAACTCTGTAGCTAAGGAACACCTGATGGCTTTAGACACTGGACAATGAACTAAAAAATGGCTTTGAGTCTCCCCAGGGGCACACCCTGTCCTGTGTAGGAAGTTGATGGTAATTCCCTCTCACCTTGAGCTTCCCATGCAGAGAGAGCCACTGAACATCATACAGTTTGGCAGGTAAAGCTTTGCTGTTCAATTGGCGAATAGACTTCTTTGCAGTGTCACCTATACAGTCACTGAGCACAGGGGCAGCAACAAATTAATCTTGTATAATGTCAGTGTACAGGGCCTTTCTGGGGACTGTATCGAGCTGCTGCTTGGCCACTGCCCATTTCCTTAGCCATACCAGAGCAGTGGCCACATAGTCAGGGATATTGAGACCAGTCCGCTCGACTAGGATTAACTTTTCCCCCCTGTGCCACTTGGTCAAGTTTGGAGCAGACCAATATGATATGCCCATTTTCCACAATGCAGGAGAGTCTGCATCCAAATTAGAGAAATGAAACTTTAAGAAAATGGAAGCAAAAAAAGGCTATAGGGCAGACCATGTCAAGACCACCATTATTCTTTGGCAGGTAAGTAATGCCCCTCTTAAACAGTGATCTTGTAACCCCAGAGCATTACAAAAGTCTGTAAAGCTGCACACAGATTAGCAGGTATTGGGTAAATGTATGACAGGTACAGAAATATGAGGACCAAGTAAGCCTTGACCATGGCAATTCTTTCCCTGCAGGTCAGTCGCCATTTGTACCAGCGCTGAACCTTTGCTTTTCCGTCGTCCAATTTCTCCTCCCAATTGGATTTCCGGGACACATCCATCCCAAACTTAATCCCCAGGGCCTTAATTTCAGTGGAGGTTGTCGGAAAACTCTGTCTGTGAGTCCGACACCCAGAGTGCCTCTGACTTGTCAACATTGACAGCCAACCCTGAAGCAACAGAATAGGTGTCAAGAGCGTCTATCATGGCATCCACCTCTGCAGAGTTAGACCCCCAAACTGAAACATCATCGGCGTAAGCCACCAAGCTGACCAAAGGAGACCGAGGGATGCAGATGCCAACCAGTCTGCCCTCTCGCAGATGCCTCAGAAAAGGATCCAGGGCGAAAACATACAGAAGCAGACTGAGCGGGCAGCCCTGCCTCACCCCAGCACCTAATGGAAACCTAGTGCCCTGCCAACCAGTGAACAAAGGGAAGAACTCTCCCTCCAGGTATAAAGTTTTCAACCAATTGACTAATTGAGTCGGGACGCCATTCTCAGACAAAGTAGCCCACAAGTACGGATGTTGCACCCGGTCAAGGCTTTTGCTTGGTCAAGCCCCAAAAGGTATTTTTCACAGTTTGTTGCTTTTGCATATTCAATTGTTTTCCTTATTGTAGCTGCTGCTGAAGGACCCCTCTTCTCGCCTTATCTTTGAACATTTCCTCATAAAATTCAGCAACTACTGTCAAGATACCTGTTTTTGACTTTTGTAGCTGGCCTTTCAAGTCAAAGAAACCAGTTACCAATTTGGCATTCTCTTTCTTGCTACACTGCAAGTAGAGGTCAGGTGTTAAGAATTTGCCAGAGTACTGGAGCTCTCTGAGCCTCATCTTAAGGAGTTTAATGTCCTGCGAGGACAATTTGTTTGATATGGCATATTCTAGCAAACTTCTGACAGCCAGATAGGCCCGATATCATCTAGCAGACTTAGCAGATGCTGAAGACTTAAAGTGTTTCTTAAAGGAATGTTTGGCTTGCTCCCACCACTTACTGTAGGAGTCATAGAAAGAGGCTCTTTGCAATTGTATATCTAATAAATCTTAAAACCCTTGTAGAGTGACAGGGTCTGTAAGGGCATTTGGCCCTAGCCATCACAAACCTTTACCCCTTGTGAGCACAGAGGATACACCAAGAGTGACTGAGATAGCCAGATGGTCTGAGAACTCAACCCCACTCATCTTACAGTCAGTGAAAGCTGTAGTTGGGCTAGCGAACACAAAATCATTGCGAGATGAGCGAGTGCCACAGGTGTAGGTATTTGCTGGGCTCCTACCATTAGCAGCAAAATGGTTGACCAGGCCTGCACCAATATCCTCAGGGACCCAGATCCCTCAATAACAGCAGAGTATATGGAACAATTAAATACTGAGATATCTCGGACCATAGATTTGAGGCCCGTAGGTATTGATGACCCTTATCCTGGTATTATCCAAGGTAAAGTCTAACAAGAGACAACGGCCTACTGAAATTTCAATTAACCTATGCACCTTCGGTTGCTGAGGACCGCACCAGCTGCAGGCTCCTCCGCTATAGACCAGAAGGAGGCTCCAAACCTCCTATCCCTTCTGGCTTTAGCAATCTGTAGCTTGTGGCTAAGTCGGGTCTCTTGTAGGCAAATTATTTCTGCATCTGACTGCAAGGTTGTCATAGGTTAAGAACAGGGCTTTATCAGATTTAATGCTACATGTATTTAGTGATAGCAATCTGTAGTGTTCGATGGCCATATTTATGTTAAATGTATTTGGTCACTCTATCTCCTTAAGCTCCTTCTCCTCTTTTTTATTAACAACCAAAGAACTGCCAGAGGATTCAATATTGGATTCCTCCAAGGGCTGACAAGCCTGAGGAGTCTCACTGACATGTGACAAGTCCTGACTGTCAACTTTACCTGGGTCTACTGAGTCCCCCCTCCATTACCTATGGGTTCATCTGGAGGTTCATCTGGCTCCTGTGGCTCAGATGACTTGTTTCCAAGGTTGACTAGGACCTGGTACCTATTGAAGGTAGACAAAAGAGGTTTTCCTGGATGGGATCTCTTTATACCTTTTGGAGCCTGCATCTCCCAGACAGGGTCTGATGAGGGCTGGCTAATAAGATTTTCTAAGTTTGGCGTAGCGCTAAGATGAGTCTCCGCATCAGCACTTTGCAACCCCTGTGTGTGATCAAGTTCTTGAGAAAGCTGTGGTAAAGCCCCCTGGGCTTGTCCCAAGAGGATTGGTAAAGAAGGGGAAATATAGGAAGTAGAGGAGGTCTCAGAAACCTCATTTGATGGTTGGGAAAGAGCGGTCTGAGAAGACCGCTGACTCTGTACAGAGCCCAGACTATGGTTTGACTGTGGAGCATCATGATTCTGAACAACTTTATTCTGCACTTCTCTCACTGTACAGAATTTAAAGCAATCTTAGGAGCAACAAGAGACTGACATATAGAGGGTGGCAGTTGAGGGACAGCTTCTACAGGAGCACAACTGACCGTGGCCAAGAATGTAGAGCCATGAGAAGCAATACGTACTGAAGCAAGCTCTGGACTAGATGATGTAGCAGGTGCAATTGCTGGTTAAATGACACTCACAGCGTTAGTTTCGAGCAGTCTAGTTTGAGTCGGCCACTAGTTTGTTTGGGCCTGGTGTTATTACCAGTAAGCAGGGCGGTTTCCATTTCAATGAGGTCACTAGTGACATTATGCCAAGCCATGGGACAGTCATTGTGTACATGATCTGCCTCTCCACATAAATTACACATCACTTTGTCACATGATTTTGCCTCGTGGCCCACCTCTCCACATTTAGAACAACGCTTAACTGCACATTGAGCAGCAAAGTGTCCGAGGTTCCCACACCTAAAGCACCTTCTTGGCTGCCCTACGTAAAAGAGAACCCACCTGTCTTTCCCAATGAAGAATGAGTTTGGGAGGTGTACTTGAGCGCGGTTACGCATCAAGAGCTTCCCCCATTTGTACTGGAAAGTTCTGTTTTTCTCTGTACTGAACCACCAGAAAAAGAAACAGTGTTTCTAACTTAATTGGCTTTTGGCAGAGATCCTAGAACAGCCACAACAGAAGATAAGATATATTTGTAACAATTCAAATAAGCAATTAAGTAATTAAGTAATTGTAACAATATAAGATAACAGGTCCCTTGGGAGAAGTTAGACTCACAGCTTAAAAGGCAATTCACCTTCATTAGCAAAACTGTAATAACTGAAAGAAAATCACAGAAATATGTTCAAACTTTCATAACCTGCCAAATTTTGTAAAATTAACATGGTAATTAGGGGGTGTGGCCACAAAAATGTGCATGGTCAAAAAAATTTCGTCAAATTTTTTGTCCCTTTTTTTGATTTACACAATGTTGGGAGGTATGGTTTGCCCACTGTTTTGTACCGTTGTAGCAGCCATCTTGGTTGTGGCAGAATCAAGAACATATTTGGCAGTATTAAACTTGATTAAACTTGTGTGGGGTGTTGTTCAGGGTCCCCCCTCCAAGGACCAGCAAACACATTTATAGACAAAGACTGTGAAGTGGCTGAAAGTTGTAAAGACTTTTCACTATGGGAAACTGCATTGGCAGCCATCTTAGACTTGCTCCTTGTCTGCACTGGACAAACAAACAAGGGATCCAGTTGCTGAGGATTTACAGGAGACAGGACAGGAGCCAGTGAGTCTTGTGTGTGGGACCCAGGGGTTTGCTGTGGGGGGGTTGGCAGGCTGGGCCAATGCACTTCAGAGGTTAAATCAGGGATAACAGTTCCATTTTGTGAATACATAGAACTTTGGTTAGAGCAATAAAAAAATGTTGCGAACAATGTTTCGTAAAAAAGGTAAGAACAATGAGAATATTTTTCTATATTATTAATAAACCTGCTAAATTCATGCATCTTATGCATACCAAATTTATCAGCAACCGAGGGGCAGCTAGTTAATTATTGGCAAATAGAATGGGATGTAAAGATGCAAAGAAGTTAATCAAAAATACATCTATGATTTCTAAAAAAAAACACACTGGCTTTTGACTGTTATGCTCTAGTGAAATATATAGGCATTCCATAGAAATTAAATAAAGATCAGATCAGTTTAAAATCGATTCATGCTTAGAGATGTCGCGAACTGTTCGCCGGCAAACTTGTTCGCGCGAACATCGGGTGTTCGCGCTCGCCGGAAGTTCGCGAACGTCGCGCGACGTTCGCCATTTTGGGTTCGCCATTGTTGGCGCTTTTTTTTGCCCTCTCACCCCAGACCAGCAGGTACATGGCAGCCAATCAGGAAGCTCTCCCCTGGACCACTCCCCTTCCCTATAAAAACCGAAGCCCTGCAGCGTTTTTTCACTCTGCCTGTGTGTGCTGAAGAGATAGTGTAGGGAGAGAGCTGCTGCCTGTTAGTGATTTCAGGGACAGTTGAAAGTTTGCTGGCTAGTAATCGTTTTGATACTGCTCTGTTATTGGAGGGACAGAAGTCTGCAGGGGTTTGAGGGACATTTTAGCTTAGGTAGCTTTGCTGGCTAGTAATCTACCTTCTACTGCAGTGCTCTGTATGTAGCTGCAGTGGGCAGCTGTCCTGCTTCTGATCTCATCTGCTGACTGCTGCAATAACAGTAGTCCTTGTAAGGACTGCTTTTATTTATTTTTTTGTTGTTTTACTACTACTACTACTACTACTACTATAAGAGCCCAGTGCTATTAGTCTAGCAGTGTTGGGGAGTGGGACTGGTGTGCTAATCTGCTGCTCCTAGTAGTTCAGCAGCACCAACTTTAATTTTTTTTTTTAATATTCATTTTTTTTTATTTTACTTTTTTTTATTTTACTACCGCTGTAGTAGTGTATAAGTTGACCTTTTAGGCATTATTTGCCCTGTAGGCATTATTTGCACACTGTTTTCTTCAACCCGCCATCGAGCTGTGTGACCTTGTTCACATTCTGTCTAAATATCCATAATATTACCGTCTCCAGAAAAAACACCGGAGTCACTTTTTTCAAGCAGCCATAATATATTTTACGTAATCCGTATCCACCGCTGTAGTAGTGTATACGTTGGCCTTGTAGGCATTATTTGCACACTGTTTTCTTCAACCCGCCATCGAGCTGTGTGACCTTGTTCCCATTCTGTCTAAATATCCATAATATTACCGTCTCCAGAAAAAACACCGGAGTCACTTTTTTCAAGCAGCATTCATATATTTTACGTAATCCGTATCCACCGCTGTAGTAGTGTATACGTTGACTTTGTAGGCATTATTTGCACAGTGTTTTCTTCAACCCGCCATCTAGCTGTGTGTATTATCGTTTCCAGAAAAACCAACTGAGTTTTTGTTGTTGTTGTTGTTTTTTTAAAAATAATGCCAGGCAAAGGCAGGCCGCCACGCAGAGGCCGTGCTAGGGGCCGTGCTGCTATGCAATCCTGTGGCCCTAGCAAATTGCCCAGTTTTAAAAAGCCAATGACCCTGAACTCCCAAAATGCTGAAGAGGTAGTTGACTGGCTTACACAGCACACCCCATCCTCTACCGTTTCTAACTTTACCACAACATCCTCCTCATCCTCCACTGCTATGGCCACCCCACGTAACACTTCCTCCACCACCGGTGCCCCTTCTTCACTGGGGTCAGAGGAGTTATTTTCCAATGAGTTTCTTGAACTGAGTAATGCGCAACCATTATTGCCAGAAGAAGATGAAGGAGATGAGGACCTTACACCAGATTTAATTCTGGCAGAGAACACGATAGAGATGGACATAATGAGTGATGAGGAGGAGGTCCCCGCTGCTGCTTCCTTCTGTGATGTGTCAGAAGAAATTGATGCATCTGAGGAGAATGATGATGAGGAGATTGATGTTTTGTGGGTGCCTAGTAGAAGAGAGCAAGAGGAGGGTAGTTCAGATGGAGAGACGGAGAGTCAGAGAGGCAGTAGGAGAATAAGACTTAGAAGAAGCAGGGAGGACAGCCCGCAGGGATCAGTAGGGCAACAACATGTATCGGCACCTGTGTTCAGCCGGCCAACGCACCCGCCATTGCCGCCAATACCGCCAACTCCGCCAACTTCTACTGTTACCGCCAGATCGCACACTTCCAAAAAGTCAGCAGTGTGAGATTTTTTTAATGTGTGTGCCTCTGACAAAAGCATTGTAATTTGCAATGAGTGCAGTCAGAAACTGAGCCTTGGTAAGCCCAACAGCCACATAGGTACAACTTCTATGCGAAGGCACATGAGCGGCAAGCACAAAGCACTTTGGGAGCAACACCTCAAAGGCAACAGGCAAACTAAAAGCCACACTCCTTCTGGTCCAGCATCTTACTGCTCTACCTCTGCTCTCCTTGACCCGTCTGAACCACCCTCCACTCCGCCTTCCACCTTGACCACCTGTTCCCATTCCCAGTCATCTGCCACCAGCCAAGTTTCTGTGAAGGCCATGTTTGAGCGTAAGAAGCCAATGTCTGACTGTCACCCCCTTGCCCGGCGTCTGACAGCTGGCTTGTCTGCACTCTTAGCCCGCCAGCTTTTACCATACCAGCTGGTGGACTCTGAGGCCTTCCGCAAATTTGTAGCAATTGGGACACCGCAGTGGAAGGTACCCAGCCGCAATTTTTTTTCTAAAAAGGGAATACCACACCTGTACCAACATGTGCAGAGCCAAGTTACCGCATCTCTGTCACTTAGTGTTGGGCCAAAGGTCCATATGACTACTGACGCATGGTCCTCCAAGCATGGTCAGGGCAGGTATGTCACCTACACTGCCCACTGGGTGAACTTGGTAATGGCTGGGAAGCAGGGAATGGGTAGCTCAACAACAACAGTGGAGTTGGTGTCACCGCCACGGATTGCACGCGGTTCTGCCACCACCTCTACTCCTCCATCGCTCTCTACCTCGTCTTCTTCTTCTTCTTACTCTGCTGCTGGGTCCTCCTTCTCCTCCTCCACACCTGTGCACCCCCAGCTCCCCCTAGGCTATTCGACATGCCAGGTACGCCGTTGTCACGCTGTCTTGGGGATGACGTGCCTGGAAAGCAAAAACCATACCGGATCTGTACTCCTGTCATCTCTGCAGTCACAGGCCGATCGGTGGCTGACCCCACACCAACTGCAGATCGGAAAAGTGGTGTGTGACAATGGAAGCAATCTGTTGGCAGCGTTGAGACTAGGCAATTTAACACATGTGCCCTGCATGGCACATGTGTTAAATTTAATAGTCCAACGTTTTGTCTCCAAGTACCCAGGATTCCAGGACGTTCTCACCCAGTCCAGAAAGGTGTCGGCCCATTTCAGACGTTCCTACACAGCCATGGCACGCCTTGCTGACATTCAGCAGCGCTACAACATGCCAGTCAGGCGTTTGATTTCTGACAGCCAGACTCGCTGGAATTCAACGCTCCTTATGTTGGAACGTCTGCTGCAACAACAAAGGGCCGTCAACGAGTACCTTTTTGAACTGGGTGGTAGGACTGGATCTGCACAGCTGGGGATTTTTTTCCCCCGTTACTGGGTGCTTATGCGCGATGCCTGCAGGCTCATGCGACCTTTTGAAGAGGTGACAAATATGGTCAGTCGCACCGAAGGCACCATCAGCGACCTAATACCCTTCGCTTTATTCCTGGAGCGTGCCGTGCGACGAGTGACAGATGAGGCTGTAGACCAGCGTGACGAGGAGCTGGAAGCGCACGATTTCTGGTCGGAATCACCAGAACGAACCCAGGCACCTGCTGCAACGCAGGGAGAGGTGCCAGAAGTGGAGTCAGAGGAGGAAGGTGGCTTTGTGGAGGAGGAGGAGGAGGACCAACAGGAGCAGGCTTCCCAGGGGGCTAGTGGTGACCTTTTGGGGACCCCTGGTCTTGTACGTGGCTGGGGGGAGGAGACCGTGGATGATGCAGTCCTTGATAATGAGGAAGCGGAGATGGATAGCTCTGCATCCAACCTTGTGAGAATGGGGTCTTTCATGCTGTCATGCCTGTTGAAGGACCCCCGTATCAAGAGGCTTAAGGAGAAGGACCTGTACTGGGTCGCAACGCTACTAGACCCTCGGTACAAGCATAAAGTGTCAGAAATGTTACCAACATACCACAAGTCCGAAAAGATGCGGCATTTACAAACCAGCCTGCAAAACATGTTGTACAATGCTTTTAAGGGTGATGTCACTTCAGGAACTCATCAACATTCCAGGGGCAGAGGTGCCAGTAATCCTGCCACGAGCACACCTGCAAGGACAAAGCCCTTTGGCCAGTCTGTAACGTCAGACATGCAAATGTTTTTCTGTCCAAGGCAGCGCCACAACCCTTCTGGATCCACCCTCAAAGAACGCCTCGACCGGCAGGTAGCGGACTACCTGGCATTAACTGCAGATATCGACACTCTGAGGAGCGATGAACCCCTGGACTACTGGGTGCGCAGGCTTGATCTGTGGCCAGAGCTGTCACAATTTGCCATGAACCTCTTGTCTTGCCCAGCCTCAAGTGTGCTCTCAGAAAGGACCTTCAGTGCAGCAGGAGGGATTGTAACTGAGAAGAGAACTCGCCTAGGTCACAAAAGTGTCGATTACCTGACCTTTATTAAAATGAATGAGGGGTGGATCTCGGAGGGTTACTGCACGCCGGAAGACTTGTTCTGACTTCTATGCAGCTGTCCTTCTCTTCAAGCCTCATGACTCCACACACAGCTGTCCTTTAGCGTCCTCCTCCTCCCTCCGCCACCGTTACAAACTAGGGTGCAAACCCTACTGGTTTAATTTTTTCTGGCCTCTGTGCTTCAGTGGCTGCGACCAAAAAAATGCCTATTTTCTGCATTTATATGGCATATTTTTTCTGGCCTCTGTGCTTCAGTGGCTGCAACCAAAAAATTTATATTTTCAGCATTTATATGGCATAATTTTTCTGTCAACTGTGCTTCAGTGGCTGCGACCAAACAAATGCATATTTTCAGCATTTATATGGCATAATTTTTCTGGCCTCTGTGCTTCAGTGGCTGCAACCAAAAAAATTACTATTTTCAGCATTTATATGGCATAATTTTTCTGGCAACTGTGCTTCAGTGGCTGCGACCAAAAAAATGCATATTTTCTGCATTTATATGGCATAATTTTTCTGGCCTCTGTGCTTCAGTGGCTGCAACCAAAAAAATTTATATTTTCAGCATTTATATGGCATAATTTTTCTGTCAACTGTGCTTCAGTGGCTGCGACCAAAAAAATGCATATTTTCTGCATTTATATGGCATAATTTTTCTGGCCTCTGTGCTTCAGTGGCTGCAACCAAAAAAATTTATATTTTCAGCATTTATATGGCATAATTTTTCTGGCAACTGTGCTTCAGTGGCTGCGACCAAAAAAATGACTATTTTCAGCATTTATATGGCATATTTTTTCTGGCCTCTGTGCTTCAGTGGCTGTGGCCAAAAAAACTGGGCAAACAATGCCTACAAGGTCAACGACGTTGACCTTGTAGGCATTGTTTGCCCAGTTTTTTTGGCCACAGCCACTGAAGCACAGAGGCCAGAAAAAATATGCCATATAAATGCTGAAAATAGTCATTTTTTGCCATACGTTGACTCAACGTATATGGCAAAAAATGACTATTTTCAGCATTTATGTGGCATATTTTTTCTGGCAACTGTGCTTCAGTGGCTGCAACCAAAAAAACTGGGCAAACAATGTCTACAAGGTCAACGTATGGCGAAAAATTACTATTTTCAGCATTTATATGGCATATTTTTTCTGGCAACTGTGCTTCAGTGGCTGCGTCCAAAAAAACTGGGCAAACAATGTCTACAAGGTCAACGTATGGCGAAAAATGACTATTTTCAGCATTTATATGGCATATTTTTTCTGGCAACTGTGCTTCAGTGGCTGCGTCCAAAAAAACTGGGCAAACAATGCCTACAAGGTCAACGTATGGCAGTTGTTTAAAGAGAACAGTAGATTACTAGCCAACAAAGCTACCTAAGCTAAAATGTCCCTCAAATCCCTGCAGACTTCTGTCCCTCCAATACAGAGCAGTATCAAGCAGATTACTAGCCAGCAAACTTACTATCATCTGTCCCTGAAATCACTAACAGCTCTCCCCCTACACTATCTCTTCCAAGCACACACAGGCAGATTTTTCAGATACATTTTTGCCCTTGATCCCCCTCTGGCATGCCACTGTCCAGGTCGTTGCACCCTTTAAACAACTTTAAAATCATTTTTCTGGCCAGAAATGTCTTTTCTAGATGTTAAAGTTCGCCTTCCCATTGAAGTCTATGGGGTTCGCGAACCGTTCGCGAACCGCTCGCATTTTTGCGCAAGTTCGCGAATATGTTCGCGAACTTTTTTTCCGACGTTCGCTACATCCCTATTCATGCTCATGCCTCTCTAATACATACAGTACCACCCATGTAAACACAGAACAGAACAAAGAAAGTTCAATTTTCTGACATGTAACATTATAGGAACTCGGATACAGACTCATACTAAGGGGCAGCTTTATAAAGGGCGAATTACGAAGTAATGGGAACTTCAAAATTCAAATCTTTATTAAAAAAGTAGATTTTTTTTCTGCGGGTGAATGGTCTGTATTCATTCCAATTCGAATTGTAAGAATCAAAGTAATTGCACATTCGATCAAATTCAAATTTATGTTTTTTTTTTTTAAAGAAAAAACTTACATTTTCCACCAATTGACTTCATATAGGTTCTAGGAGGACCCCCATAGGCTAAAACAGATATTTGGCAGGTTTTAGATGGCAAACGGTGGAAGTTGAATTTTTAAAGAGACAGTACACGATAAATTTTGATATTTGAATTTTGAATTTGAACTTGGACTATTCCCTATTTGAAGTACACAAAAAATAGCTCAAATTTCAAATCTTTTTAATTCAAATTTTCACATTGACCCTCGATAAATCTGGCCTTAATCTTTGGTCTGCTTTAAGGGGCTCACAGAATATTCACCCAATTCTGTTTTCATAATGAAAGAAAAAGAATTCTAAACAACGTTTCTGTGTTTCTTAAGTAAATATGTTCAGTGCTTTGACTGTTGCTTTTAAATGTAATTTCTACTGAAATCTGTCTGGTTACTGATATTATACAGTCAGAACTAGAGTACAGACAGGGACAAATTCTGCTTTCAAATGAAATTACATCTACAAATAACGTTATTTTGATAATATTGTAATTAATGTCTATTAAAAGGACATTTGACTTTAGGTTCAACTAAAACAGCTTTAAAAATGTTCTTGGTCAAGTGTATCAAAATTTTCAGCCACATTTGTAATGCTATGATTAACGTTTTTCCTTCAGAAGCCTGCAAAGTGTAGACTTCTAGAAGTGATTGAGGAACAACCTAAAACAACTGTGACACAGCAGAATAAAAACAACTTTGTGAAAACCAAAGAAAATCCTTCAGGTGCAGCATATAAGGAACCACTTTTTCCCATTTTTCCTTTTTGCCATACCGTGAATCAGTAAAATGCCTATGTATTCTTAAATATCTTAAAAGTTCATTAACACCATAAAGTTTAAACATTTTATATTGAGCCTGACTGTAGTAGTGATGTTTTCTGTCCACATGGGGGTGAAGGATGGGGGGTGAAGGATTAGAATAAAAAATACTTCGAATTTCAAAGTATTTTTTTGGCTACTTCGCTAATCGAATTGGCTACTTCGACCTTAGACTTCGACTTCGAATTGAACGATTCGAACTAAAAATCATTTGACTATTCGACCATTCGATAGTCGAAGTACTGTCTCTTTAAAAAAAACTTCGACCACCTACTTCGCCACCTAAAACCTACTGAGCATCAATGTTAGCCTATGGGGAAGGTGATTTTTCCTTCGATCGTACGATCGTAGGAAATGTGGTAAATTTTTGAAGCTGTTGAGGTACAGTTCAGCGCTCATAGCTACTGTTCAGAGCTAAACCAATTATTCCAATAGGTCCAAACTCCTATAAAATCAAACGTAATCTTACATTATTGAGCAAAACCTGTAATTGTATTTTTAAATGAAGTTACATTTTAAGGGGCAGATTAATCAAGGGTCGAATTTCGAAGTCAAATTTTTAGTAAAAAAATAGAATTTCGAGCTAATTTTTGTGTACTTTGACTAGTGAATAGTCCAAATTCGATTTGAATTTGAAATTTTTTTCTCTTTAAAAATTCGACTTTGATCATTTGCCATCTAAAACCTGCCAAATTGCTGTTTTAGCCTACGGGGGACCTCCTAGAACCTATTTGGAGTCAAAAAACACAATGCGGAAAATTCACTAACCTGCGGAGTTGCGCTAGAGCAGGCTTTACCGCACTTCTACGCACTTCACCAGGCGAAGTTTCGCTAGGGCGCCGATAATTTCTCCTACAAAAATTGGGATTGTAAGCACTAGATAAATCCTTCATTTATATCTAATTCAATTTAATTTTGGAATTAATTTAAAATTCTACAACAATGTCTGTTGAGCACAACAAGAATTACAGTCCTATTTGTGGTTTTATTTGTGATGCAACAAAAAACATGCATTGTGGTTCAGTTGTGAAATGATAGGAAAATGAAGATTTTAGAAAGTTTTGGTAGAAATGTAATCCACACATCTTCCAAAGCTGAAGTGAAGTTTCAGTAGAGCAAAATAGTCAGATGGGAGATTTCTTTCCCATAGCAACATTCCAAAAACATACATGATTGATTTGCATTTTAATGACAAATGAAACAATAATTATTCTATGTTGAAAAAGAACATCAACATTCAGAATGTTGGATATTTGACTATTGCAGACATAGATGCAGAGCCCTAAACACATTTGTGAAAATAGTTTTAAAATGAAAGCACATTAAAGATGTTCTTCTCTAGGGCCACAGGAATGTTTAGCATTTTGCACATCACACGCTGGATAACAGGGAGTGTTATCATTTATTTACAGGAACTATCTTCAAACATCTGTTCTTTCTCCTTCCTGGGAATAGAAATGATGTTTGTCATATTTGATTTGAAAGCTTGAGAATCTTTCCATTTCATATTGCTAAATAATCTAACACAACATAAATTTTCAAAAAAATATTTTTGAGCCTCAAATCACAGTGTATTACATGTAAAAAAAATAAGACAGTGCTTTATTGTAACACATGCACAACACAAAAAATGCAGGAACAATATAGACCGGGAGATCATCTCAGGTCATTGTGTCTGATCCTGTGCTGATCCTGATCCAGCAAGAACATCACAATGGAACTGTTTTCAGACAACCTATTGTTTCTACTACTCAACGTAGCTGGAGGAATCACAGTGGGATTTGGACTTTTCTATTGATTGTTATTTTCATATGTATCTGGAAGTTGTAGTCTTATGTCAGGGAGCTGTTATCTGGTTATATTCACATTGTTCTGTAGATAGGGGAGGGGAAGGGGGGGTGATATTACTCATCTTGCAGGGCAGCAGTACAGGCCTCAGCTGATTTTTAGCAGCTTTTTCTGATTTTTTCTGATTTTTAGCAGCCTTTTCTGATTTTTAGCAGCTTTTGAGCATTATAAATCTCAAAAAATGTTTTTTTTTTACCTCTAAGCATTCAGATTCTTTTCCCTTGTAAAACCTGATCGGAAAAGGCTTGATAAATAGGCCCCTAATAGCCTAACCCTAATAGCCTAACAGTTATATAATGGGTGTTCCAAATAGGTTGGTAAACACAGAAACAAAAAAACCTGAAAAGAGAAAAATTATATTTTAGAATAAAAAAAATTGTCTTAATTTTTCTTTAATTACATGTGTAAGTACATGTTTTTCTTCACTGTAAATATTATAGTGGTGTGCCCCATTGAATGTTTCTCTGCATATCTGATCTTATTTAGGTGGGAAAATAGATACATCCCCAAATCATCTCAATATGGAGCCTCAGTCATCTGACTTTGCTTTCTTGGAAAATACATTTTTAAAACAATAGAGAACATCTATTGGGAAACCAGCAGAATGGATATCTTTTGCAACTGGCTAAAAATTGTGGGATTTAGATTAGAAGACATCTATGGCGATTGTTTGTACTAAAGGGCAGGAATTAAAGTAATTTAAGTGTAAAATCCATAAAATCCACAAATACAAAAGTACACCAATTAAAAGCTATCAAGGTCACGTAGAAGTCAATGGAAGCTGGATTTTCTTTGCTGCAAAGATCTGTCTTTTGGTTTTAGAGGTTTTTGGGAATTCAAACATTCCTATAATTTTTTTTTTTTCGGATCGCTCAATGGTTATTTTTGTTTGTGTTTCTTATAATCAGACCTTTTAATGACTTGAATGTAATTCGTGGTTTTAGAAAGAAATGAGTTGGTTCTAAAAATCTCTAATATCACTAATGGGTAGTGATGGGCAAATCTGGCATGTTTTGCTTTTCCCGAAAATTCACTGAAATGGATTGAAGTCTATGGGAGACAACATTTTTTGATGTGAAAGAAATTGCACAGCAAATTTTATCACCCAGGTGTCATTTTCACTGAAAAACTTGCTGAAAAATTTTGCTCATCATTACTAATGGGTAATTTATCAAAAATCTAATATGTGAGGTTTTACATTTTTCTTACTTCAAATAATCTCACAATTTATAAAAAAAAAACTTGAATTCTATCTTATTTATTAAAAAATCCCAATAGAAAAAACTCTCAGAAAAAAATGTGTGTGCATTAGCTCAAAAAACTTGAAAATCTTGAATTAAAATAAACGGCTTGAATTGTGGCTAGGACAAGTCCCAGTGACTTCTACATGAACTTGCAAGCTTTTAGATACCAAAGTTTTATATTCAAGTTTTTGTGCTTGATAAATACCTAACATTTGAGTTTTTGAAAATATAACTCGAATTTATGTAAAAAATTTAATTGTGGCAAAAATTTGTATTTGAACCTTGATAAATCACCCCCTAAAATTCAACCTTTAATAAACAGGTCTCCTAACGTACCTGAGAAAAGGTGATTCTACTATAGACACTATGGGGCACATTTATCAAGGGTCGAATATCGAGGGTTAATTAACCCTCAAATTCTACCCTCGAATTTAAATCCTTCGAATATCGAATTTGAAGGATTTAGGGCAAATCCCTTGATCAATCGATCAATCGAAGTAAAAAATCGAATGATTCGAACAATTTTAAGCGATCGATCGAAGGATTTTTCTTTGATCAAAAAAAGGTTAGGAAAGTGCTGGGGAAGGTCCCCATAGGCTAACATTGTACCTCGGTAGGTTTAAACTGCCGAAGTATGTAGTCAAAGTATTTTTTAAAGAGACAGTACTTCGACTATCGAATAGTCAAACGATTTTTAGTTTGAATCGTTCGAATCGAAGTCTAAGTCGAAGGTCATAGTAGCCTATTCGATGGTTGAAGTACCCAAAAAAATACTTCGAAATTCAAAGTTTTTTTTCATTCGAATCCTTCACTCGAGCTTAGTAAATGTGTTCCAAAATGCTTTCTCCATTAGATGTGTGTGTGTGTGTGTTTGTGCGTGTGTGTAAATGTTGAGTATGGTGCTTAGTTTTGATTGATTAGTCCAAGTTATGCTCTTAAATTTTAATGTTTTTGCCTTTAAATTTAAAGACAAGAACTGCTAAATTATTGAATTAAACATTTAATAACTTTGATTTTAATTCCTGCTTATCTTACAGCTGGATTTAGCATTGTCAGCTCGAGCACATTCCTGTTTTATTTGTCAAATACAATGAATTGCTAAGCGCAGGAGTATATCATACTCATGACTGTAAAAATGGCTAACATTTAATAAAAACATAAAAAAAAACATATTTTCATGGACCAGAAAATGTGTGACAATGACAGGATAACTTTGTGGAAGAAAAGAGTATAAAACTTTATATGCATCAAGGAGCTGTCATTTCCATTAAGACCTTTGTAACCGTAAACAATGACACTTGGACAGCTAACACATGGAAGCTAGCAGAGCAAATACTGAAATATATTCCTTCACTTCTAGATTTCAAAATGACGAAAAATGCTTTTGGCATTGGGAATTCTATGTGCATAACAAACGCAAGCAAAAATACATACTGTTCAATAAAATAATTTGCTAAACTGTTTAGCATGTAAATGCGTATTGGAAATCTGAGAATTTTAAGGATTGCTTTTCTTCTTTCTTTAATTTAATGAATTTATTTTAATAGGGTGAGTTTCTTAAAGGGGAATTAATGCAAACACTTAAAATTAATATAAGCTGTATCATACTGAAATGAGATGTATCTAAATATAATCAAATAAAGATTCTGAACAGTTTTAAATTAATCAAATTATTCTTCACCTTCTCAGCATCTCTGTCTTTCTTCATTCTTTCTTCATGCAGTAATTGGAGTCGTTTTGAATGACACATCTAATATAGCCCTTTGGTGGGATTCTCCTTTTGCCCAGAAGAACACTATTTTAAAATCACCAGAAGCAATTTTCCTTAAATTTTCATATAGTTATATCTTTTAGATGGACAATTACAGCAGGTCACTAATGGATTTTGTATATGTCCTTTTTTGAATAATGTTATAGTTTGTAAAGAGCAATTTCATTTTTATATATTGTTGGAATATGATATACTAAGGTTAATGAAAATCATTTGGATTTGTGGGATGGATTAAAATAAATGTTCAATTCTTGGAAGATCTGCTTTGAACCAAGATACAAAACAAGCAGTAGAACATAGAGATAAAAGGTCATCATGGTTTTTCTTCTCCAAAAGAAATATTGCTTTGGCTTTTTGAAGGTCATCAATAAATCTTTACAAACAATACATGATTTTAAAAAGGTATCCAAAGATTATTATGAGCTTCTTGTGAGATTTACCAAAATCATAAGCATTACTTGAAGTTATAAGGTCAGTGCAATACTGTTTCCAAGTCAGATTATTTAAGGGCCTCTTAGCATATCCTTCAAGTCATTGCAAATTAAATATTTTAGATTTAACTGACTTTTCACACTGCAGCAGTTGGTAATAACAAGTGACTGTTAAATCTTATAAATTTATAGTGATGAGTGAATTTGTCCCGTTTCGGCGTATAAATTGCAAATTCCCACTGAAATTTGCAAAACGTCGAGAAATTTGCAAAAGGTATTGAAGTTAATGGGTGTCAAAATTATTTTGACGCCTATCAATTTCAACGCGCGTGACAATTGTTAAATGTGCACCTATTTTGGCCAATACATTAAAGGGATACTGTCATGGGAAATTTTTTTCAAAATGAATCAGTTAATAGTGCTGCTCTGGCAGAATTCTGCACTGAAATCCATTTCTCAAAAGAGCAAACAGATTTTTTTATATTCAATTTTGAAATCTGACATGGGGCTAGACATATTGTCAATTTCCCAGCTGCCCCAAGTCATGTGACTTGTGCTCTGATAAACTTCAATCACTCTTTACTGCTGTACTGCAAGTTGGAGTGATATCACCCCCCTCCCTTTTTCCCCCCAGCAGCCAAACAAAAGAACAATGGGAAGGTAACCAGATAGCAGCTCCCTAACACAAGATAACAGCTGCCTGGTAGATCTAAGAACAATACTCAATAGTAAAAACCCATGTCCCACTGAGACACATTCAGTTACATTGAGAAGGAAGAACAGCAGCCTGCCAGAAAGCATTTCTCTCCTAAAGTGCAGGCACAAGTCACATGACTTGGGGCAGCTGGGAAATTGACAATATGTCTAGCCCCATGTCAGATTTCAAAATTGAATATAAAAAAATCTGTTTGCTCTTTTGAGAAATGGATTTCAGTGCAGAATTCTGCTGAAGTAGCACTATTAACTGATTCATTTTGAAAAAAACATGTTTTCCGATGACAGGATCCCTTTAAAGTCAATGGGCGTCCAAATATTTTTGATGCACAACAATGTTTATGCATGCGACTATTCTGACGCTTGGCCAAATTTTTTCGACACGGCAGATTTTTCGACGGTGAATTTTCGCGGCAGTTTTGCGAACTTATTTTCCAGCTGCAAAGCGTGTAAATTCAGCACAAATTCGCGTCTGGCGAATTTATGCGCCCATAACTATAAATTTGTAAAAGACTATACTGTGAACATTAAATGGAAATTCTGTGCTCCATTAAACCTCCCTTTCTTTCAGCATAAAAACACAATGTAGCTTATCCTCCTTGGACCATGGGTTATAATCTAGACCATTACACTCAGGTTGAGGCCTCCTTAACTGAAAGATTTGTATATTGGGGAGAATATCTCTGAGACTTGCTGGAAACCAGACGGAATTTTTATTTACAAATTGAAAGATTAGTTTTAATACAAGTGGTTACTTCGGTAATGGTGATTATGTGCTTACGTAAAAACAACCTTTTTCATCTTTGGGTATAAGGTACTAAACATTGTATAGACTCCATCTGTCCAGTGTCTGTTCTACATACAAAGTCAAGGGAATTGCACAACAATGAACAGCCAGTACAATTGGTTCAACGTGACTTTATTGGTACAAAAAACAGAGAAGTGCTGCAATTCTTTACTCCAAGAAATTTCTTTGAATTTTCTTTATCCTGTAACCCATAGATTCTGTTTCAGTTAGAGTATGCTCAACTGTATGACAAAGTATGGTTGGCTTGGTCTATGGTTCCAGATATAAAGCAAGCAGCTAGACGTCAGCACTGTTGGCTGTGGAATTTAGGGTTGAAAGCCCCTTACTGTGACACACCAGATTTGGTGAACAGACCCATAGTTTGGGAATGACTGCATTCAACCCAGGCCCACTTTCAGATTCAAATTATTCTATAGCACTATAGCATCTTTATGGTCAAAGTAGTTTTCAGAAAATAGTGAGAACTTTTCAGATTTTGAGAAATAACCCCCTACAAAAAAGTTGCCACAACCAAAATGTTGCCGCAATCAAAATTTTATCCATAGACTTTGTGTTTTGTGAATGTTTTGGCGTTTCACGTATTTTCTCATAGTTTAGAAAAAATTTCTGCGAAATGGGACAGATTCTCTCATCACTACTCATTACTCTTTCATCAATTTAATATATAGATCTAGCACTGTGTATGTACACTGATATGGACTGACCCACCTCAGCTACCCTAAACTATTCTACCAAAAAAAAAAATACATTCTGTAGATATTTTCCTGCACATAGCTAGGGGCACCATTCTAGTTGGTACATCAATGGAGCAGTGAACATTTTTATCATATATTGTATCCACGTAAGATTATTCCAAGGCTTTCATGGCATATTCTCCAAGTTAATGCAAATGCTATTAGTCTGCCTAACTTTTTATCTCTTAGCAGCCGGTAATTACAAATCAGGCAATAGCTCCATATCTCAAAGCTTTGTAGAAAACTATGTTGTAAACAATACATGTAGAAATTAGGGTGTAGTCTTATTTTCCCCTTACTCCAAGAAAATGATGGGCTACACCACAAAAGAGGTAGCACTGCGCTGTAAAGAATCTTTGTTTTCATCGGCATAAAAAGCTACAATGGTTTCAATGTTCGGGCTGAGGCCTCCTCAACTGGAAGAGGTGAATAAAGACAGGGTGTTGCGCAATCATAGTCCTTTATGATATAAATCAGTACTGATGCCTCCACTTTTCAGTTTTATTATGCTTAGGCTCTGTTGGGAGTCAAAATGTGGTATGTCGAATTTTGCCCCGTTTTGCTTTGCTGAAAAATTCACAAATTTCCTGTGAAATTCGGGAAACGAGGAAAATATGCGAAAAGTGAATTTTGATGCAGGCGTCAATTTTGATGCAGGCGTCAATTTTAATACCATGTCAATTTTGCCATTAAAGTCAATTGGCATCCGAATAATGTCGACGCCCGTCAGTTGTGACGCGAGCTACTATTCTGACACATGTCCAAATTTGTTTTAACACTTTCAAATTTTTGCCACTGAATTTATTCACCAACGGCAAAACACAGAAATTTGTCGTGAATTTGCACCTGCCCAATTTATTCGCCCGTCACTAATCAGTCCTCCTAACATATTTATAACTTTATAAAAATATAAAGCTGCTATATTATTGTTGGACTTCAGATTTAATGTGAAAATTATTTGTGAAGTTTTACGCCCCCATTCAACATTGTAATTAGCTGAGGTCAGAGCCACTTAGGAAAAGCTGATATCTGTTTTCTCTATCTGTGAAGATGAACAGAATTTAATCTGAGAAATACAGTGAAGCAATACACATTTTTGCTTCAAACAGCATAAAATATTCTGATAAATATAGCTGGAGGCAAGGGTCATAACAATACTTAGTAGAATCAGAAGCAGCCAATGACCTGGAGAGACATTTAAATGGATCTACTGAAGACATTTCCATGCTTTGACTACTCATCTTATATGTCTATGCCCTGTTCTCACGTCTCAGTATTAATCTTCCTTCAAATCTGCTTCACTAACTCCAGGAACATTGAGAAGCCCTGCTAGATTGATAGGTTTTGTTGTCAAAATTGTTATTGGGATTTTCAGTCTCTCGTTTGGTGGTTATCAGTGACACTGACTATGCACCTGTTATATCCTCCAACATGTCTGGATCAAGGCAAGGGGCCTTTTGGAGCAATGCAAAGATATTGTCATTACCTTTTATAAAATGACAAATCAAAGCTGAGATTTATATTATACTCTTTATTTGTTCAACAGGGAGAAATGCTTGGGGCAGTGAATAGGGTAACAAAGGGTAGGTAAAATAATTTGTAAAAAGAGACAGCAATAAGCAGTACAATTCATTACATAGTAATCCTTATACTTCCATATAGTTGTGCTAAGGGCCATTGTGCCTGTCGTGCCTCTTCTGCTGAATTGTATTGACTCTGGGGAAACCTGGAGCTATTGCCACCTTCAACATGGTGGTGATTCCAGGGTTCCAACAGTGGGTCACGTCAGTAGGTACTAGCAGACCTAGACTAAAGTAATCTTAG
Source organism: Xenopus laevis (assembly GCF_017654675.1). NCBI lineage: Eukaryota > Metazoa > Chordata > Amphibia > Anura > Pipidae > Xenopus > Xenopus laevis. Next base: position 126,040,467 of record NC_054378.1, on the reverse strand, counting down.
GCTAATGCCATTTTAGCACCACATGCTGGAAGTGACCATTTCCCACTACAAAGATCTTAATGGGATACTGTCATGGGAAAACATATATTTTTATAAATAAACAAATAGATTTTTTTTATATTAAAATGTGAAATCTGACATGAGGCTAGACATATTGTCAGTTTCCAGGTGCTCCCAGTCATGTGACTTGTGCTCTGATAAACTTCATTTACTCTTTACTGCAAGTTGAAGTGATATCACCCCCTCCCTTCTCGCCCCCCCCCAGCAGCCCATCAGCAGAACAATGGGAAGGTAACCAGATAACAGCTGCCTGGTAGATATAAGAACAGCACTCAATAATAAAAATCGAGGTCCCACTGTGACTCCTTCAGTTACATTGAGTAGGGGAAACAATAACCTTTTAGAAAGGACAGCTCTTTCTGAAAGCACATGACCAGGCAAAATGACCTGAGATGCACCTACACACCAATATTACAATTAAACAAAATACACTTGTTGGTTCAGGAATTAAATTTTACATGGTTGAATAAATTGTTTGCAGTTTAAACAGTGTAATTTAGAAAGAAAAATACACCATAATAATCATGACAGAATCCCTTTAATTAAAGTGGACCTGTCACCCAGACATAAAAATCTGTATAATAAAAGTCCTTTTCAAATTAAACATGAAATCCAAATATTTTTTTTCATTAAAGCATTCATAACTGTTGTAAACTCATTTAAAAATCTCAGCTGTCAATCAAATATTATCTGCCCCGCCTCTATGCCTAAGGCAAGCAATTACTTTAACTTTCCATTCAGCACTTCCTAGATGTCACTGCTCTCCCCACATTCCCCCAATTCTCTTCACCATTTAATTGTGTAACCAGGACATGGGGATGGACATCAGGTCCCCCATTCTGGTGCACAAACACGATTCTGAGATGATACAAGACTTGTCTTAATAGCAGTGTCCACAAAATGGCTCCTGCCTGCTTGCTGTAATTATGAATTCCCAGACTGATGGAAACAAGATTGAAATAATTTATAAAGTGGAATTAAAGTTAATCTTGCTTGACTAACATGATAAAAAGTATTTGGAATAATTTTTTTTGGGTGACGGGTCCCCTTTAACAACTCACACCCAATTTGCATTAATTTTGGAAGTAACTGTGGTAGCCACACACAGCTACAATTATGCTAGATTTCTGGGGGAATATGCTACTTTGTGGGTAAAAAACATGGTGAAATTGCACTCAGCACAATGCACTGAGTTTGTAATTGTTTGTAAATGACTCAATATCAATGTGTGCTCTTTATCTATCAACTTTTATCTACCATCCTGTTTGTTCATTGACCTCTCCAAACAATTCTTCTACTGGCTCCTACCCTGCTATATATTATAGCATAAGATTGGGTCTGTTTCCAAAACTGATGCCTGAGCTTACAGAATCACCATATATATTGCAAAGAGGGGGTCACATTGGGGACATTAAATTGTAGGGTTTTTTTTTGTTTCTCTGCTGTTCTATTCTACTATTCTATTCTATTCAACTATTCTATTCTACTATAACCAACAGAGAAGGTCAAGTCGTTGAAGGTTTGAGCATGCTTGTACAAAGGATCCTAAGTGCATATCTAGTTTTACACAGTGTTTGAGCAGAAATAAAATAGGAAATATTACACTCACAGCAACCCTATTAACCTTTTTCCACCCACAAAGCATCTTCTCTGAGGGTTTTTCCTTATCTAAGTAGGCATCATCGCAAAGGTGAGCCTCCATTCAATAAATGTTCTCAGTCTGTGGGACGTTTATTATGAAGATCCCCAGGTGCTCATTTATCAAGACAGATTGCATAGACTTTATTGTAGACAGTAACTATGAATGTGCAGTAGTGAGGAAAATTCTTCCTTGTTCCTACCCTGTGTCAGGGTGCACCTGCATATGTACATGATGGGGCCATTAGTCCACAAGAAACCTTTCCACCGCTCAACTATAGTGGAACATGGTATTATTTTATTTGCTCTATTAGTTCTCTTGGGGGCCGATTCACTAACTTCGAGTGAAGGATCCAAAGTAAAAAAACTTCGAATTTTGAAGTGTTTTTTGGGCTACTTCGACCATCGAATGGGCTACTTCGACTTCGAATCGAAGGATTCGAACTAAAAATCGTTCGACTATTCGACCATTCGATAATCAAAGTACTGTCTCTTTAAAAAAAACTTTGACTCCCCCTAGTTCGCCATCTAAAAGCTACTGAACTCAATGTTAGCCTATGGGGAAGGTCCCCATAGGCTTTTCTAAGTTTTTTTGATTGAAGGATATTCCTTCGATCGTTGGATTAAAATCCTTTCGAATCGTTCGATTCGAAGGATTTAATCGTTCGATCGAAGGAATAATGCTTCGATGGTTCGATCGTACTATCTGCGCTAAATCCTTCGACTTCGATATTCGAAGTCGAAGGATTTTAATTCCCAGTCGAATATCGAGGGTTAATTAACCCTCGATATTCGACCCTTAGTGAATCGGCCCCTCTAGTCTCCAATACAACACTATATTTCAATGTGCATATTAGATATTCACTGCTCCCCTTAACCTGTTTATTCTTCCAACCTCCAGTTTATGTTTTTCCTTTCCATAATATGTTACTTATCATGGATATGTTTCACCCACTTTAAAGCAAAGTCATCTTGCTATTTCCTTTTTGAGGGGAAATTTACTAAAGGGTGAAGTGGCTAACGCTAGCGAAAATTCACCAGTGTGACGTCATTTTGGCACTTCACTGATTTACTAACGGGTGCTGGTGTAAATTCGCTAGCGAAGTAGACATACTGTAGCGCTACTTCGCACCCTAACGCCAGGTGAAGTTGCGCTCTGGCGAAGGGACGTAACTACGCTAATTCACTAACTTGTGGATTTTACCGAATGTTACCTTTTGCGCCAGACTTGACTTCGCCAGCTCAGACCAGGCGAAGTGCAAATAGAGTAGATAGGAGGATCTTCAAAAATAGTTGAAAAACTAGGCCTGGCGAAGTGTGGCAAAGTGCAGCAAAGCCATCGCTAGCGCATTTTCGGCGCTTGGTGAATTTGCCCCTTGGTATTTCCTTTTAATGCACAGTTTAATTCCCAGTATGCATATATATACTTAAGTATGTGACCTGTAGGGAGCCCAGAATGAAAATTGTGCATATGACTTTTCTTGGCTGCCAATTTAGCAGAGGTTTAGAAACAGATTAGGCAAAAGAGGCAGCCAGTGACACGGAAATGTGAATAGGAAGGTCAGCCATGAGGCATGAGATCCAACTGTAGAAGGGGAAGAGAGCCTTTCATACTGTAGATTTGTACTCATGAGCATTGTAAAAGCCCAAATAAGCAGCATTTGTGTTATATCCAGAACTTTTTAACCTTGTCTATGATGTGCGTACAATTAGAGGCCCATTTATCAAAGGTCAAATTTAGAATTCATGTGAATTTTTTTTAATTCGAATATACTCACAAACTCGAAAATTCATATTTAATTTACTATTAGACCCTTGATAAATCTGCCTCTTAGTCTTTAAATTTTGCACTAATTGTAAACACATTATATCACCATATATGGTCGCTTGCATAGATTTCATTCAGCGCAGAAGACATATTAGGGATCGTTAGCGATGGGCAAATCTGACTTCGCCAAAAATTTGAGAAATGGCAAAAAATTCGCCAAATGCATTGAAGTCTATGGGTAACAAAGTTTTTGAAACATTGGATTCACTGGGCATCTTTTTCTCTACAAAATTGGTGAAAAAATTCATATTAGCATGATTGGATCTACAGTATGAAACCATCCAATGAAAGGTGCCAAAACAGCATTGTATGTGGCAGACAATCAAATTCAAATTAGTTTTTTCTGTTTTCACATACTGTGTTTGGCTTCTTTGACCCCTCTTTTAAACCAATCCTCCTCCCTGTCCAGAATGTGAACCAGTCTTCAAATATGAGCCTTTTTTCCTGTGGATGTCAGTACCCAGCTGAGCCCTGACCCCTGAGATGGATCTTCTGTGCTGCACCATACATTTGTGCAATGGTTGTTTGGTTTCTCCTACAGTACTTACAGGTCTGAGCTCTCCTCACTGTACTGCGCTGGATACACCATGTTGCTCCTCTTACAATTTGGTATTGGGTCTTTTGGATGAACCAATTCTTGCCTCGGTGTGTTGCTGGGTTTAAAGCAGATTGGGATGCAGTGTTTATAAAGGATCCTTCTAAGTTTTTCGGACACCCCAGAAATATGTTTTACACCTACACCGGTTAGTTTTGGAGTTGTTCTTTTTCCTTCTCCCAGTTTTAACAAAGGCCCAGTCTGGATACCCACATGTCTTAAGGGTCCCTCTAAGGTGTTTCAACCCTTTCCCAAAAAACTCTGTGCTGATGGGGATTGTGTCTGGTCAGTGTTGTAGTGTTCAGATAACCCCCCAGTTTGTGATCTAGTGGATGGTAGCAGTTACTGGTCCATGTGGGTTGGTTTCCTGTAAGAAACACCTCATAGGTCCAATCATGCTAATACAATCAACACCTTACCTCCTCTAACCCCATGCTCTGTCATGTTCGGCACCCTATATCCAGAACCCAAGCTAAGCTCCCTGGTCTCGGCTCTCACTTCTGCCTTTAACCACTGCCTTTCACCTCGGGAGAAGCCCTCGGCCAATTGGATGCCGCCTGGTCTTAATTGAGAGAGGAGCTAAGCTAAACGGTTCTTGTTTAGCAAAGGGGCACGATCGTCTCACCAGGATATTGGAAGGAAGAAAACCACCAGGAACAGGCAGGCCAGGCCAGCACAAGCAGAGAATCGTCAGACAGGCCGGAATCGGATTGGTGAGCGTAGAATAGTCAGAGAACAGGTAAAAGATCAGGATTGGAGAGATCAGAGTAGTCACAGACAGGCAGGGTCAGGATTGGAGAAGTCAGAGTAGTAAAGCAGGCAGGCAAGGGACAATACACAAAGGATCAATAGTATACTAAGAATAACACACCCAGGAACAAGGCTAATTGAACCTAACAACGGGCAATCCTATCCTAAACACACTGAATTCCTCTTTTAAACTGTTTGAATTTGGCATTAAGAAACAGACATGCGCGCAGCTCACGCTTTAGAGGAAGGAGAGTAAGGAGCAGCGCAGCGGGCGTCCATGCCGAGGACGTGGCGGTGGACCCCGCTGCCCACTAAACCACCAGGGTAACTTTTCCTTACATTTTGGTTTTACTAAACAGCTTATGCTGATTGGATTAAGATTCAAGGATACATAACCACAAATATTTTTCACAGGTCATTATATATTGACAAAGCCATACGCATGACTAGTGAAACGTTGTAAAAAAAAAATACACCAAGTCCAGTTGATTTGACTTATGACTATAGATATACTGTAAACCTTTCGACACCCCTTTGTCGGTGTTACAGTCCATGTGTGGCGCTTACCTGATGACACGGGACAAACCTGAGCCACTTCACAGTGGTATATGGAGAGACTGGGTACCTGGTACTTACTAGCACAGTGCTTCCACCTAGTGTGATCCAGAAATGCATCTACGGGTGTCCCCACTAGGAACAAAATAATAAATCCCACACAGTATTGGTTAAACTATATAACTCTTTATCTGAAATATATGGCCAACTAATACATGCATCAGTCCTAACCAGTGGCAATAGGGCCGCACTAACTAACTTGCTAGCGCAATCTGTCTAGCTAACTAAAAAAAGGCAAAGTCCTTTAATGTCCTTTCAATAAATATTGTCTGTATCTTCAAGCGCTTCTTTAGGGTACTGTCCCTTTAAACAGGATACTCACTACAAATCATCTTCGGATGCTTTACAGAGTTCTCTTCAGGCGAGTCCAGCACATTCAGACATACAGTGCCACTACCAGCTCCTTTGGATGCTCAGATAGGAATCTCCTGCTGTTCCTCAAATCTGGATTCCTTTCACACTCTCTGTCTCTCCAGGCACAGTATGTGGCTTCCCTGTGCCAGCCTGATCCAAATGAATCCTTTTGGTGCAGCCTCTCAGCTCTCTGGTCCCACCAGCAGCTCTCTGGTCTCTCTCTGTCCACCATGTGGTTCTCTTTTGCCAGTCTCTGTGACTTCCTCTTCCTTTAAAAAAACTATTTTATCTCCTGCATATCCACAGTGTTTCTGAATAATGATCGGCAATTTTATTTCCAAGTTTCGCCACCCATGAATGTTTTTGTGAAACTCCCCCAAAAATTTACAGCAAAACATTTGCTGTGACACAAAAAAAAATTGGTGCGCATAAAAATTGTTGCACATGTTGACTTCAATGCATTTCGACAAAATAGTTGCGCATATAAAATTGTCAGTCAAAATTTTTGTGCGTCAAAATTATATTGATACAAATTGACTTTAATGTGTATCGTAAAACGGCAGAAAAACTTGCTTAACGCCAACAAAATTCACGAAACGCATTGATTCGCCCATCGCTATTTCTGAACCAATATGGGTGTGGTTGGGCAGCATGTAATTGTAAATTACTTTAAAACTAATTTTTGATCCTCTCTTCAAATGAACTGAGATATCTCTGATGTTATGTGCCAACGTGTGCAGCATGTTACTCCATTACCACATAGCAGCCAATCCACTGGTTGTTTTCATGGTTATAAATAGCGATGGGAGAATCTGACACATTTCACTTCGCGGAAAATTCTCTAAATTGCAACAATTTGCCAAAAGTTATTTAAATCTATGGGTGACATCATTTATTGACGCAAATTTTTTTTTTTCCAAAATGTCTAAATTTCCGTGAGTCAAAATTATATTGACTTCAATTGAAGTCAATAAACAGATTCGCCCATCACTATTTCTGAACCAATGTGGATGTGGTCCCCTAAAATCCTGCCGCCCTAGGCCTTTTCACAAATCCAGGCCTGGTTATTAATATACAGTGTAATGATTGGTTCTAATGACTTACTGAGCTATTTTACATATTTAAAGAAGCACCTTCCTTCGGATTTAAATCAAACATTACTTACATGTCCTACATTCAATGTAACATGCTTTTCATCTTACTTACTAGGCAATGAATCCATGGCCTGTCCCCTAAGCCATTAGCAATTTAGTGATTGAAGTTTCGCTAAGACATGGCTGTTTACTAGAACGTCAGCCCTGAACAGCAAGGGTCAGCGCTTTTAAATGTAATTCCTAATATCTGTATTGACCCAACAAGAATAAAATATGATCGCTAATGCTACTGACAAGAAATCACACTTTTGATCTCCTTCCAGAATAATATTTCATATTTTTTTATACCTCCTTCTATATACCGAGATTTGCAGCCAATTATAAATTGGTTCCATTTGTACAAACACCCCCTTGGCAATTCATGGAGAAAAAAACTGAAATAATGTATATTTTGTCTTGCTATGGGGACGGTCTGCATAGAATCATTTCATAAAAAAGAACTGTTCTCATGTAAAATTTGAAACGTGTAAAAGTAGAGTAGATGGTTTTTTGATGTTGCGTCTCTTAGAAGCAAACACACTGTTTCGAGTCTCCCGCTACCAGGACACGTTTTAAAAAAAGGTAATGTGAGAGGGCAGCCTGTGTAAATGTCAATTAGAAAGGGAAACACCTTTTATTTGGCACAAATATGAATCACGCTGAGAAAGGTATAAAGGAAAAGCCGCATGGGGAAGAAATGGTTATAGGAGATGTCGATACTTAATTTGTACATGAAAAACCCGGTGTCTACTTAAAAGAGAACACAAATCCTGGGATATAAATGGGATATTAGATCAAGTAATTGGCATTAATATCATAGTCATAAAATGATAATACAGGAAGGGGATCTTTTATCCATTCTGCTTGGTCCTGGAGAGCAATTCTAAAAATCTACTATATAACATTTTTAATATGAAAGAAACTTGACTCTGGGAAAGGTCATTAGTAGCAACCAAGGTATACTGGATCCAATTAGTCAGTGAGGTTACTCCTTTAATATCAGAGGTACAAAATATACATTCCAGGAGGATTTGGTGTGAAACAAGTTAGAGATTCTCCCCTCTTGATTTCCAAGTTGTGGTCTAGTAATATACCAATGTCGTTCCAAATAAACAGTAGTCAACAATTTTTTAGCTAACATTTAGATTTGATAGGGGCAGCAGTCCACATACCAACAGATAGTCCTCTTGGTTAGGAATAATGATTTAATTGTCCAAGAAATCATCCAAGCCGCTCTTAAGGGGGTTGTTCACCTTCCAAACACTTTTTACAGTTCAGTTGTTTACAGATGGTTCCCCAGAAATAAAGACTTTTTTCAATTACTTTCCATTATTTATTTTTTCCTGTTTTTCCAAAATCTAAGTGTAAAGTTGAATGTTGGTGTCTCTGGTGTTTGAGTCTGGCAGCTCAGTAATTCAGGTGCAGACTCTGAACTGTTACAGTTTTTAAACATTGAGTTGATCCATTTCTCAGCAGCATCTCTGGAGTATTAGCAACTATTGTACCAATTATTACAGCTGCCTATAATGAAACCCAGAGATTCTGGGACAAAGATAAGAAATGTATCAACTAAATGTATCCATTTAGAGCAGTTTACAGGGTCGGTGACCCCCCTTCCAGAGCTGATTTAGAAGGTTAAAAATGACACTTTACACTTCAATATTAGAAAAACAGTGACACATTGAAAATAGAAAGTAATTGAAAAAAGTCGTATTCCTGGTGATCTATCTGAAAACAACTAGTTGTTTGACGGTGAACACCCCCTTTAAAGGCATTAATATAATCTGCCATCACAGCATCACTGTAAGGTTCTGCTAAGGCTTGAACCTAGGACCTCATCGCTGGGTCAGGAGAGCAGACAACATGTGCTCATCTCCCTTAAACTGTTGCACTGGGTCTGCAACCTTATTGGTTAGCAACTTTATTTGTTATGTGGGTCAGCCAATCAGGGCTGACTCTGCCCTTTACTGCTTGACAAAGGAGTTTAGCAAGGGCTTGTCCCTAATTGGATTTAACCTGTGTGCTAATGAAATGTCTTCTACTATGAAAGTCCAGCGTTGGCCTCATTTCATGAGCACTGAGACTGATCTATAGCTCTTCTGTTCCTGGCTCCTTCATCCCAACCCGTTCTGATCCAGGTCTGTTCCTTGTCCTGTCCTTGTTCACTCATGCTCCAGTCATGCTTCTGTATTCTGTTCAAGTCCATGTCTTCACCCACACCATCCTTTCTTGCAAAGCTCTGTTTCAAATATCATCACTGCCCTGACCATGAAGAACCACCTTGTCTGTTTCTACTGAAGTTCTGTTCCTTAGACTTAACAGGTGACCTCTGGTTCATTGAGCTTTTGTATATTTCATCAACCTTTTCAATATCCTTTAATTGAATTGTAAAGAGTAATCATGTTCCCTCACAAGTTTTTTCCACATAGAAAACAACGCCAACCTTGGTAGTCTTTGTGAAGCCTTTTTTTAGTCTTAATAATATAATTTTTCCATTTCTTTCACCAGTTTAGTTGCACATCTGTGCACCTTGTCCAGCTCATATATATCCCCCTAATAAGCCTACCTGAAAATCAAGATAAATGGTTTCTAGATATTGGTGGATACCCTTTATTCTTCACCATTGGAAACTATGTTCTTGTCCTACTCTGTTAATAGACATTCTAAACATCTATGACTGCTAAGAAAAACATTATTCACAAGGAAGGCCATAACACCAACCTTTACTTTGTTGCACAGGTCTTCCTTTGTGATCTCCAGCATTGGTAACATATTGATCATGGAGAGCTTAGGAAAGCCATACACTTCAAACCAGCCACACCACTGTCCTCCTGAATTCTATTCTGTAAAATATATAAATAAATGAGATCTATGACAAATGACGGTACCATCTAAGTGAGAAAACAACTGTGTCTTAACTATTGAAGCTAACATTATGATAACAGTTTATTAAGTAGATCCGCACGACATCTTTTTACAGTTCTTCTGATGAAGGATCTTACAAGGTGACATCCTTATTTCATTAATGCTAGACTCTTGATAAATGTACAAAATCTATGTGAAAATGTTCATCTTTTTATTAACAAGGAAAAGCTATAATGATGTTCTTTTTTATGTCAGCAAAATACTTCTATGTTCCCTCAAACAGGCTTCTGGCAGGTCTACCCGTTTACTCCTCTGGAGCTGAGAAAAAGACATGAAATATCTTTAGGGACAGTCTGCCAAGATGAAGTTTAGACTCTCAGAAGCAGCATTAATCAAGCTAAAACCTTTCTTTCAACACCTCCCAACTTCAATATGGAATAGGAATGTCAAAAGAGAATTTTTTACAAAAATGCATTTTCAAAAATCCTGAAAGTCTAAAGTTCTGAGATAAGAACTAATTCCATTGTCATCCTGTCTAATAGAACAAATTGGTCTGGAGCAGGCAGACTAGGGGGTCAGCTGTCAAAAAATGATTTCATTTAGCAGTACAAATGGACAGGATCTTTCAGTGGAAGCATTTGGTGTCAATGCAAAGAAATTCCCTAAATGAAATGAAATGAATTTTGGAAACATTACTTTGAGACTCTGTCAAAGCTCAGTTTCTTTATTTTACATGTTAGAAATTGTATTATTTAACTGATAATTCAAAAATGTTTGAATTAATCTTTTATTTGTGGTGAAAATAAGAAAAAAAAGCCAACATTTCCTTTAAATAGATTTTTTGACATTTATCAGTTGATTAGAAAATGTCTTAAACATTCAAATGAAATAATCTGGCACTTAAAACCTGACAAAATTCTATACAGAGGAGTATAAATATTCAAAATATTTTATTTTGGGGTGGTTTTAAACAGTCAAATTTGTAAAAATTAATGGAACAATTTGTTTTTGTCTAGTGTTTCTGAAGTTTTTTCTTAAAAATATGCCAGCTATTAAGAGAACAAATCATGGTCCCAGAAAGAACTTGATTGCATTTGATTAAGAATTTTATTTCAGTGATTCGGTTTAAAAAATTAATAAATCTGCCTTGCCAGATTTAACACAGAGATTTTACTGCAATGTACTTCCCCAGGATTTACTGTACATATTTCTGGAATTTTCAGTCCAGCGAGGACATTTCTCCAGTTTCTATTCTGTAAAATATATAAATAAATTAGTGTAGACATCCTCGATCAATGATGGTATAGAAGGAGGAGGCTTATTAATTAAAATCAGAATTTTAATGGTTTTAGGGATTTTTGAAACTCACAGACTCTAAAACCATGAAAGTCATTGAATTTATTAAAAGATCAGAATATAAAAAGTACGAACAAGAGCATCTCTGAACAATGTGATAAAAATACTAATACCACCTTTTTTGGACAATTCCTGGCGCCATATATGCCTATTTATTAAAGGTAAAGTTTTAGTGATTTTAGAGCTTTTTAAAACCATGATTAATCTCTATTTCTTTAAAATCATGAATGCCATGTCCAAAAATAAAAACACTGACGATGTGCCAAAAAAACACAAATATCCCTAAAACCTCTAAACAATTGAATTTTTCAATTTTCTGAATTACTAATGAAAAAAAATCTAGAAACTAAAAGTCTGAATGATTAAAAAAAAGTCCAAATAGATTAGCACAGCTCCCATTAACTTCTATAGGACCTTGACTACTTTTACATGGAGAAATTTCGTATTAGAATTTTTTTTGTTTTTACACTTAGGGGCCGATTCACTAAGGGTCGAATATCGAGGGTTAATTAACCCTCGATATTCGACTAGGATTTAGCGCAGATAGATCGATCGAACGATCAAAGGATAATTCCTTCGATCGAACGATAAAATCCTTTGAATCGAACAATTCAAAGGATTTTAATCCAACGATCGAAGGAATATCCTTCGATCAAAAAAGTTAGCCAAGCCTATGGGGACCTTCCCCATAGGCTAACATTGACTTCGGTAGCTTTTAGATGGCGAACTAGGGGGTCGAAGTTTTTTTTAAAGAGACAGTACTTCGACTATCGAATGGTCGAATAGTCGAACGATTTTTAGTTCGAATCCTTCGATTCGAAGTCGTAGTGGAAGGTTGAAGTAGCCCATCTGATGGTCGAAGTAGCCCAAAAAAACTTCAAAATTCGACTTCGAATCGAATCCTTCACTCAAAGTTAGTGAATCGGCCCCTTAATCTTGAATTGTTTGAGTTTTTGAGAGATAAAAGGGTAACTTGAGTGTTGCCTGAAAAATAAGAAACTACAAATACAAATGAAGCCACTAAACCCTGATATCCCACTTATCCCATTTAACACAGAAAATTGCGTCACAGCATCCCATTCAATGAAAGGGTTCACCATTGTGAACAATGGTGCTTTGGTATGCTAATGAAAAGGTTAAATGCATTAAATGAGTTAAAATGGCTTTAGATAACACAGTTTCTTCAATTAATCCCTAGTCATGACACATTTAACACACTTATTCAAGTGGCTTCATCTGTATACCCTTTCCTAGCAGAAGACAAGAGGAATGGTACAAAGAGAATGGCTAACCACAATGTTCACTGGCCAGAGAGTGGAACATAAAAAAATCAGTGGGATAACAAAAATATTAAGTAACATAATCCTGTTTACATCAATAATATTGAATGGTAAACCATTTGTATAATAAATATGGTGGTTTGATTTGCATTCCCATCCAGATGCATTATATGTGCTGTAGACATGACTTAATTTAACATGACCATCCAAATACCATTCTCTTTGCAGTTGTCTTCTCTAAACTTACAGGACTCTCCTCAAATGCTGTTCCAATCTTTACATATTGCCTCTTTGCCTCCTTTCCATATTGCCTCATTGCCATATGTTGCTCCTTAGCCTCATGTCCATTCCAGGTCATTCCTTCCCTTCTGGTCATATGTTGCCAGTGTTGGATTTACATAGTGGATGCCCCTAAGCCCACCTTTGTCCCCTCCCCTTCATTCTTGCACATGCACACAATTTCATCATTGGGTCCGAGCACTGGGGATTGGCGAACCGGAAATTTAAAAACGTGTCTTATCTCCTGTGCATTCCCAGTGTTTCTAAACCAAGTGCATGTGGTTGAGCAGCAGACTGCCCCCTAAAATCCTGCTAAAATCCTAGACCTGGGCCTTTGTGGCCTTTCCACAAATCCGGGCCTGAATGTTGCTTCATGTCCCCTCCAGGTCTTTCCTTCCCTTCTTGTCATATGATGCTCCCTAGGCTTGTTCCCCCTCTGTGTCTTTCCTTCTCTTCTGGTTATATGTTGCTCCTTAGCCTCATGTCCCCTCCAGGTCTTTCCTTTGCTTCTGGTCATATGTTGCTCCCTAGCCTTGTGTCCCTTCCAGGTCGTTCTTTCCCTTCTGGTCATATGTTGCTTTGGCTCTATCATGTACAAATGTCCTAAAATGAGAGAAAACATTAGGCCTTGTCTGTTAATAAGTCAGTAGGGACAAATGCCCACCCACTGGGCTCATTTGAAGATGGATCAGCTATTCTACACACAAGCTAATAAGTAGCCAGTATAAGAAAGCACATTTTAGCTCATTGGGTACATTTTCACAAGTTCAGAAACCCATAGAACTATCTCTAATAGGTTGCAATGCAGATTTGTCCAGTATTAGCAAATTATCCCAAGTGAATCAATGTTTGTGAACGAGCCGAGTGCAATGATTAATTCTTCTACATTAAACATGCCATGGCAATAAGACAAACACAAGCCTGAAGTGTAAAAGAGAAAATTAGGTCAGCGAAGATTGAGACAAGCCATAAAATAAATGATATCTGTTGGAAAACATATAACAAATGAAGAGAGATACCACTTGCTGCTTTATAACCTTTTATTTACAAGATACAAATCTCTTGGATGTTTATGTTCTCAATTAAATAAGTTTAATACAGGCAATATCGGGACAACACCCGCCTATTAAAAAAGATTGCATTCTCCCAGATTATCTTCTGGGATATGCAGAGCAATAACATGCAAAATAAAGCCATAATTAAGCACATTACCATCAAACTAATCCTTCATTATTTAGACATATTGTGGCTTTACCTTGACATTATCTTTATGAAAAACACAGATCATTGTTGAGAGAATGGAAAGACCAAGTTGTATTAAAACGCATTTGGATAAATCATTCCTTTCTCATGATAGTGTTAGGCTGAACTGCTTATCTCCCCAAAAATGGGCCTTTAAATCTTTTGCATCATAAAATGCCAACATCAGTTCTCTGGAGTCTGAAAGCTCCCAGATTATTTTGTTCTACAGGGTTGAAAAAATGTTTATGACTTTATCCCTAATCTTTAATTTGCTTTAAACAAGCCAAGCGGACCCTGGCCATGGCAGCTGTGGCATAGTATTGAGCACAGCTTGTTTGTAACTTTGATCTGATGATCCCTTTCATTTTTTTTCCAGCCAATTCACCCATTTCAATTTATTTTGTGGAGCGGCTGCAAGAACTTTTTATTGTATCAGAGCATATTTATCCGCAGTGATCCTCATCCACAAATGCCTTGGAGGATCTCTGCCAAACCGCCTCAGCTGATAAGTCTATAAACTGTAGCAACAGAGATGAGAGCTTTATTTTTGGTATCAGTCGGACAGATACGAATATAATTAAGAGTCCCTTTGTCCTATCCCTGCGATTTTATCTGTTTCAGCCAACCAATGATGCATATTGTGCATTGATTAGGCCACAAATATTTTCCAAAGCTATTTTACTCTGAAATGAAAAAGTTTAAAATGTGCTGAATTAATATTATCTTGCAAAAGAGGAATACATACAATAGACATATTGGGGTAATTTACTACATACAAGGCATGGTGAAAAGCAAAAAAGGAACAATTTGCCATGTGTTTGTATCTTACAACCTGTCCTGCATGGAGAAGAATTAGTACATATCTCTGTGCTCCAAAACAAAGCACATTGATCTCCATTGAATACAGAGCTGCCAGTATTCAGCAACATTTTGTTCATGATGGGCAGGTGAGGGGAAGCATGTAGGTATCCTGCCAACTACCCATCCCCTAGCTTGCATGCCATTCATATGCACATTTTCAAGCCCCAACTGAGTCAACTGAGCACTTGTTTGGTGTGGTCGACAAATTATCTTGTCTTTCCATGATATGCCCACCTTGATGTGGGCAATATTTCGTTAATCTGATCATTTAGGGATCACTATAATGGCATACAGGCCCTCACTTGCCAATGTTGTTTTTATGCCAGGTTTGCTGGACCCGTCTGAGGCACATGCCTATAAGATGCATATTACCAGGTAGTCTACTAGGTAGTCATGCAATACTCCAGCTATAATGTACTCTCCAATTTAGTAGCATTTTAGTCATGTTTTCTAGATATTCGTTCTATGAGTATGTACAGATGAGTGGTTTAGGTATTTTTAGATGCACTGCCTTTGAATGTGGATCCTGCTGCAAGGATGCCACATCCTGGATGGAATTAATTGGGCTGGATAGTTTTATGTCATCTGCAAACACTGATACATTACTTACAATATCTTCCCCTAAGTCATAAATGAACAAGTTAAATAAAAGTGGACCCAATACCGAGCCCTGAGGGACCCCACTAAGAACCTTACTCTAAGTAGAGAAGGTACCATTAGCAACCACCCTCTTTCCCCTGATCCTGTAGCCAGTTTCCTATCCTTAGGAAATTCCTATGGTAATATAAAATATAATATACGTTCTAGGTCATTAGAGATCACTAGATTCAGTATAACTTTTTTTCTGGTTGGCTCCTCAACAACTTGTGCCATAAAATTGTCATGCAACAAGTTGATAAACTACAGTCAATATCTGGGTAATTAAAATCTCCCATTATTACTTATTACTTTCCCCAAACTAGCAGCCTTTTCTATTTGCATCAGGAGCTTCACCTTCTCCTCATCACTTACATTAGTGGGCCTATAGCGACTCCTACAATTAATTTGGTGGAATCTTTACAATCAGTGAAGGGTTCCATCCATAAGTACATTTTAAAACAAAGCAGCAAACTAGGGTCAGATTTATCAATGCTCAAAACATATATTTTTTTTACTGTTTTTCAATTGCTTTGTGATAAAATGATAAATTTTAATTGTGTTGCAATATAAAAGCTTGTGAAGTTATGTAGAAGTCAATGGGAACTGTCTTGGCCAAATGTGAAGTCGTTTTTGAAGCTTTTCAATTTTTCAAATTGAAAAATCAAATACCAAACAAGGTATTCAAGGTTTTTTCTGGTTTTATCAATCACATTTTCAATAAATAAGCAGCCTTTTGAATTTTCTTTAATTTTGAGTTTATTTGAAGATAATTGTATAAAAATATGTCTCCAAATGAAGTATGTTGTGTTCACATTTAAATATTTTTATCACACACAACATTCATAACATAGAAATGTTTTTTCTAATTAGAGCTGGAGCTGAAGACATTTACAGTACATTAATTTTGTTGCCAGTGTGTAACATTTAGCCATGTTTAAGTACAGAAGGGTCCCTGTCCCACCTTTAATGGTCCTCAGATCTTCTGAGAAGCTTGCAAACTTCTGCCTGTTATATAATGGATATATAAAACAGATGTTTCAATGTTGGGAAGCCTTCTTTTGTGCAGAACATGATTCAGACACTTGTTTAGCTGCTGTACACTCTTTATACTGCAATAAGTGGAAACAGCAAGGATCCTCTGACCTGCTCTAACTTTGAAGTGACTTATCTTACCAGAGGGCTTTGCTTAGACTTGTGAGAACAGCCTATTCCGCCTGACAGGCCTTCATACAGTATGTACTTTCATTTCAAGCTGAGCGGGGAGAAAATAAATGTATATATATATATATAAACTGCTTATTGTTTACAGATTTTGTTTTTCGGAGAAATGCACTTAGTGAAGAAATGCATCAGCTGAGAATTAAAGTAATATGAGAAGCAGAGGAAGTGCCTGACAATAAATATGAATTTGCAGCACGTTTTACTTACTAATGTAATGCTATAGTAAATGGAGTGGCACTGTTACTCACTACTACTATTACTATATTACTACCAATAAGTCTGCTCCAGATGAGACCTATGCTTCTCAGTGTGAACCCTTATGGAATATAACTGTAATCAATGATATATCCAAAGAAAGGGAACCAGTGGCTCTTGGAACATTAACCAGAACTGTTTTATTTAGAACAATAACAATACAATAACAAGTATGATAACAACACAGGCACAGTCATTGAGTTATCAGTACAAAGATAGCTTAATAGATCCCACCCAGAACTTATCTTACTCCTCATGGGGACTCCTCTTGAAGTGGAACACAACTGGGAATCTATCTAATCCTATAACCTTTAAACTGGTTCCTCGACTAGGCCACAATGCCAATGGGGATCTAATCCCTTCTATACTCCTTGGTGGAGCCAAGAACTGCTCATATATGTAGCCCTAAACCTGACTGGCTCTCCTAGAGAGACCTGTAACAGGATCTAGTTGCCCCTTGCTAAACCCTGCACTAATAAGGCACTCCACAATTGAATCCCATGTACTTATGGGAGTCTTCAGCACAAAGCCTATGGCAAAAAACTTCTAGACAAAGTGGAATTCGTATGCACTCCCTGGCCTTTCCGTAATGCAATAATCTGGTGCTCAGTCCTCTAGGGAGATGGCACTCCCCTGGGTCCACAGGAAACAAGCAATTGAGGAAACGGCACACAGAGTTGAATGCAAAAGGGGATATACCCCTATGGATTTATTGTGTCAAACAAGCACAACGTTTCGGGGGCAGGCCCCTTCGTCAGGTGATGTGGCAAGCTAATACAAACAGCCCTTAAATAGCCTAAAAGGCCCTCCCACCAACAGGAAAAAAACGTAAAAAACTTTACTCAAAAAAAACATTTTGTTCTTGCAAAAAAGAAATTTTTTTCTCAAAAAACATTATTTGAAGAAATGTCCATTTAGATCAATAAGTCCATTCACATTAAGAATCCAAAAACTGGTAAATTAATAAACTTTATTGACTGTGCAACATTCGAGCTTAAACATTTTTAGATAATTAAATGGGCCATTAACATGATCTTTTACATTGTTTCATGTCTAGGTTATCACATGAGGGCATAATTTTAAATGCAGAATCAAACATAAAATAAATACTAAAACCAACAGAAAAACTGAATTATCAGAGTGTTACTTATATATATGTAAATTAATGAAGAGAATATGTCATTTTAGTCTCCCATTGTTTACCTTTTTATAGCTCAGGCACTAATAGACCAATTGAGCAGGCAAGTGTGTAGATAATAACATGCTGTATTTCCATGAAAGCTGGATCATGTTGCTTTTGGAACAACACCAGGATTTTAACTTTCAATGTCTATTTACAGCTGTATGTACAACTCACACAATGTTTGGTAACTATCTCTTGCCTTGACTTGAGAATGTCCCCATTAGGGACTGAAACATTTTGTTGGCTGTGGATACATAAAAAATTGGATTACCAATGGAATTCAAGGGGAGTCTGGAACAGCAGCAAATGAGGGATGGCTCAGTAAGTGGGAGCTTTTTAGTGCGGAACATGATAATTTCCATCTTCTAAATACTCATGGAGGCACATCTTCAAGGTCAATAAAACTGAGATTTATTAGAAATGGTTATGTGCAGAACAGATATTAATGGAGCTATGGCTTAATCAAACAGAAGTGTTTTCATATCTACTGCATGTAACCTGGTTATAGGCTGAGGTGGGGTGGTGTCCCGTTCAAATTTTGAACATCCAGGTAAGAGGGGGTGTAACCAAAAGCATCTGGAACATGCTATCCTATGTTTTCAATTTGACAGAAAATGAAATATATTCTAAAAAACAATTTTCTTGTTTTCAAAAGTAACAGGCTTCTCTTCAGCCGGTCTGTACCTTGACCTTGCTCCTTGTTCTCCATTTCAGTTATATGTTACTGTTCCCTCGGCTGCCCAGAGCTTTCCCCTCAGTTTTTTCATGTTAAGTCCTGGTGGCATCCGATTAGCGGAGGGCTCTTCCCGAAGCCCAAGGTGGCTGCTATAGGCAGAAGTGCGAGCTGTAACCGGGACCTTGGGGTTTACTCTGGGTTTTGGGATACCATACGTTACACTATTACTGTGACCAATTCAACATGTACTGAAATGATCCAACATGAAACAGACTTAATGTAGCCATGCCTTTAGCCTCCTTTCTTCTAATAAAATGATCAATCTGGTAAGTCTCCTGCCAAATAAATCAAATGTTTGTAACCGTGTGACTGAGGTGTAGTCCATTTTTATGTGATGAACTGTGTGACCCATGCAATCCCTTGGTACTAAACGTATTTCTATTGATTTTCTGAAGAAAAAAAAATTCAATACAGATTAGCAATGACCGTACAGGTTCCCTAAAAGGCCTATGGATGATTCCCAGGCAAGGACATTGACTTATCCATTTAGCTAACCTTCAGTTTTGTCTTCAGCTAATCCCTTTTGAAGCAGGCTTCATTTCTAATCAATCCACACAACATTTCACTTTGTATGTGTTTGTTCCACTTGCTTGTTTCACTTATATATCTTTAAAGCATTAATTTGAAGGGTTTTTACAGACCTACAAGAGAAAGGCAAAGTAAAATAATACCAGTGGCTCTTAAGGCTTGAGTTAGAGAAAGAAATACAATGTTGGTCTTCAGTCCAGAAAAAATAAATTATAACACTATAGAAAAGTAAGTTAATAGTGGCATTGTGAAGATAGGTTGAATGCTTATTTACATTACAGAAGCAGTGATCTTATTTCTTCACTATGCATAAACATATCATAGTTGACAGAATTCAAGTTTAGGTTCCTTATACATTTTGCAGAGCTTCTCTTTAGATGAGAAGAAATGGGGGTTCATCTCAAGATTAATGTGGGAGTTAAATTCTCTTGTGCAAACATATGTAATGGGAGATGCAACTGATAATTTTAAGAAAGGTATGGATGCCTTTTTATGCAGGTAAAACAAATATTACTTAAGAATTTTGAGACTGAGAGATCATTTTGGCATGAGAAAGGATTTTACCCCTTACAGCAACAAGCTCTAATTTATATTGGAACCATTATAATTGAAGTCAATGAAGCATGTCAGATAGATTAGTTCTTTGTCAATAAAATTACAGAATTCTTATAGGACTGTCCATTTACTAACCTGTAGTAAAAAGTCTTGGTCCTTTTAAATACAAAGGTTTAAAAGAAATACCAACAAAATAGAGGGATCCAAAATGAACCATCCAGTGACTCCATGATATATGGAGTTCTGGAGTAATATGAAGGAGAATAATGGTAAAGTGGACTGTGGGACCCTCTGCTCCTGATTTATTTTTTTTATAAAATTGTGTTACAATTTAGAATTCATAAAAACTACAGTATAAATCACCAAATAAAAATGTGTCTTTCCAAATTGATTGAGATTTATCCTAAGCCACAGAATTTGGAAAACAACTGAAGAAGACTGCAAAAGAGGATCATAGATCAAGGCCAGTAACTAAAAACTCATTAAAGGTGGGTATTTGGTTTAAATGAAAACAGCATATTGGGTGAATAAGAGTTTAGCAAGTCAAAATGAGAGGTGGGAAGATCAAAAGGAAAGTGCATAGATTTAAACAGAATGACTTTATAATAAAGCTATAGGGCTTTATAATGACTCAATAGACAGAATAAAGGAAGGAAGACCGATTTACTCTACTTAGAAAGAAAAAATATTCTACAGTATCACTGCATTTTATCTACTGTACTTTCCTCTAAGTAAGCTGTCAAATATGAGTGCATAGCTCATTGTGTGACTATCAACACTATACAATAAAAGAAATTTCTGCCAACATTTCAAAATGTAAAATTTGGTATGTTTTAGTCCATGTACTGATAAATAGTGATGAACGAAATTTTTCGTCAGGTTTTGCTGTGAAAAAGTCACCCATAGAATCCAAAAAAAAAATTGTCGCCCTTAGACTTCAATGGATTTTGCAATTTTTTTGCCATTCCATGAAATTTCGGCACTCAAAACATGTCAGATTTGTCCATCACTATTGATAAATCCTGACCATGTCCAGTTACACCCAGACATTCAACATATGTCTATTTAAACCATAAATATAATGCGTGAATCACTGTTGTCTGGGAACCTTTGTTTGGAAAATGTGTAATTGCATTGGTTGACATGTGTACAGGACATTGGAGAGGATATTGTCTACCAATATTAAACTGAGTTCGCTGTGAACTAAAGTTAATTACTTGAGAATTCCAAGCTACTGTATTCATGCTAACGTAGAGACAGAAATTTGCTAAACCACCTCCTCATGGGTACAGAGTACCTCTCTATGCCCATCCTTTAGCTCAATTCAAAAGAATGTATCCTGGTGTGACACAGTGTGTTATACAACAAAAATTATCTCCTAAGTGGCACTAACAACCAGCAACAAATTGTGTAATAAGGTGATCACATCAGCATGTATCCCACCATCCTTGCATTATGTTTTTAAAGAACTAAACCTTAAAATGCTATTTTTTTTACAGGTAATCTTAAGTAGCATTTTAGATATGCCTACTGTTTTTCATGGAAATATATTTCAAAGACCCATTGACCAATGAAGTGTTTATATATATATTATTATATTCTCAACTTTACCTTTGTTTGGGAGAGAAAGGCAATGTTCCTCATTTGAAGACCATACAGAATGATATCTTGACAAACAAAGCTCTATCACCCAAGATATCTAAATGGAACGCTCTTAGTTTTCCCAGTTCCTTATCTTCAGTTGACAATTTCAGTAGCATTCACAGAACCTGACATTAATACAGTATATGACCCTTCATTAAATAGAATTAGCATAATCATCAGCTTGCTAGATTAAAATAAAGATATCTAAAGCCATAAATAGTTTGTTGCCCAGTGCCTTGTTGCCAGCAATGTTTTGGTCCACATTAGGGAAATTTAGCTTTTTGGCTGCAGACCCTTTGATCACGCAATGGGGAGACCAGCTGTGAATGAAGGAGGCTGGAAGATGACATACATAGACTGTGTAGACTCAGGTATCCCCCTAAAGTCCAGAAACATACAACCAGTGTTATCAAGTTTTGTGTAACAATATGCTATTGGCCTTAGAGAAGACACTCTATTAGGGAAGAGACTAACATGTACACGTCTATGTCAATGACATTTGACCAGTAGTTTATTAGTTTAATGAGGATAGATAGATGATGGATGATAGATAGACAGACAGACAGACAGACAGACAGATGATAGATAGATAGATAGATAGATAGATAGATAGATAGATGATAGATAGATAGATAGATAGATAGATAGATGATAAACACTCAATATATATTTTCTTTATAGTTCAACATACATTGATTGCTTATTCAAAGTCCTTCCCAGTGCCTGATCCCTGGAAATTTCAATTCCAAATCTTAGGGGGCAATTTATAAAGGTTTGTAGGAGGTTCTTTTCTCCCATTCATACTTTTTAGGGCAAAAGAAAAAATCTTTCATATAGTTATTTAGGGATAGATTTATTTAGGGACAGATTTTACATCCGCATCTTTTAATTAATTACAAGGCATTATTTTAATTAATTACAAGGCATTTGTGGTTTTAGAGAAATAGAGCGTAATCATAGTTTTAAAAAACTCTAAAAAATTTGGATTTTGCTGCAGTTTTGTGGAAAAAAAATCGCAGATGGCAAAGTGTGGAATTTCAACCCAGATCCATGCCTGGCGAAAAAATTCACTAATCACTACTATGCCATAATCAACTTTCCAAAGAAATGTTGCCACTCATGCATTAGTTGTAGTGCACTCTTAGGGGGTAATTTATCAAAATCTGAAATTGATCATTTTTGAAAATCCCAATTGTACAATTTTTTCTGAGTCTTTTCCCCTTTTTTTGCTTGATTTTTTAGGCATTTTCTCGAAAAGCCCGAATTTTTTGGATTTTTGCCTGAAAAGTCTAAAATTATCAGATTTCCGGGGTAATTCCAGCGCAAACCACAGAAACATCCAAATAGGATAGGGACCTCTCCCATTGACTTATATACTACCTCTAGGACTGAGATGCTGGATTTTTGGATTCAGACTATTTGCAGCATCAGACTAATAAATCCCGAAAAATTCAAGTTTTTTTACACTAAGGGCAGATTTACTAAGCTTGAGTGAATGGTTTGAATGTCGAAAAGTTAGAATTTCGAAGTAAATTTTTGGGTACTTCGACCGTCGAATAGGCTATAATCGACCATTCAACTTCGATTCGAACGATTCGAAGTAAAAATCGTTAGACTATTCGACCATTCGACAATCTGTCTCTTTAAAAAAAAAACTTCAACTTCATACTTCGCCAAATTAAAGCTACCGAAGTGCAATGTTAGCCTATGGGGACCTTCCACAGCACTTTTCTACGTTTTTTTTGGTTGAATAGAAATCCTTCGATTGATCGATATTCGAATTCGAAGTTTTTTAATTCGATGGTCGAACTGAGAAGTTTTTTGTACTTCGAAATTCGACCCTTAGTAAATCTGCCCCTAAGATTCAGATTTTATTGTAAAAAAAACTCAAATGTTTTGAGTTTTTTCAACTTAGACTTTTAACCCCCTTAATTCCTAGCTGTAGGCTGATTTCTTCATACTGATTTTGATGAAAAGGAAATGCCATTGTTCTTGGATGAGAAAAAATATTTTTCTTGTTATTTAATGAATAAACCAACGAATGTGACTGAAGAGCTGACTTGGTAAGAAAGCAATAGATTTGAATTGAATTATGTCAATGCATGAGGATAATTTCATCAAAATAAGAATCAGAACCAAAGACAGAACAGGAATAATATGGTATATGCTCCCCAAATCAGTAAAACAGGACATCTCAGATATTAAAGCTGAACAATGACAACTTGCAAACAGGAGATCTCAGCAGTGTTTTTTAAACTCTCTAGAACTTTGTAAGTTCACACCAGTAATTCTCAGTAGACAACTTGACCTGCTCTGTCCTGGCTCATGTAGGCTAATTCAATCCTTTATAACTGAGGCAAATCTCCTGCTGGGGAAGGATGAATTGACTCTAAAGAGTAACAATCTCTTTTATGCAGCAGGGACTGCTCTGGGCTACGATTAAATGCAACATGTGCATTAAGAGTAAATAGAATAGATCATGATATTTAGATACTGCTTATTTGCTAAAGACCAAGTCATGCAATATATAACCCAGCTGCCACAGATACTGTATATATTATTTCAGTATTGATCGAATGGCCCTTTTGTACTCTAAAGTATATTTTTATTCTGTTTTTTTTTGGAATGGAGTCTATGGCAGGTGGCCTTCCTTAACTTGTAGCTTCACACACACACACACACACACACACACACACACACACACACACACACACACACACACACACACACACACACACACACACACACACACACACACACACACACACACACACACACACACACACACACACACACACACACACACACACACACACACACACACACACACACACACACACAAGGGAAAGTTGTGCTCACCACTATTTTTTAAAACCATTAGGCGGTGGTGCAATGAGGGTGTGACCACAAAATACATATAGTCAACTACAGAGACATTTTGTGCATACTGCTACTAAAAAATGCCTTACCCTTTAAACAACACAGGGATTGTTTGTCCATATATTGCAATATATTTAAGCTGAACAACTACGTCACAGTCATCCCATATCTGGCCAGTCTTATGTTCAATTTTCATCTGATTCATTAAGAATTCAATTGCTTAATTATACATTTTACAAAGGGACTAAGTTTTACCTGCAACTTACTTGCTGCTTTCAAAGTAAAACTCCCAAACTTGGCTGCCCATTTATTAGACACCAGTGGGATCACCTGACTATAGCTGGGAAGGGTGGGAGCTACAACATAGAGCTGGTCACTGCTCCTGTATAACTATAACAAACAAGGGAAAGTTGTGCTCACCACTATTTTTTAAAAACCATTAGGCGGGGGTGCAATGAGGGTGTGACCACAAAATACATACAGACAAATACAAGAGTCCTCTGCACTCAACCCATTATCAATATATATATATATATTAATAAACATATATATATTTGTTCTGTGTCCCATGGTCCAGACATTGACATTACACAATTATAAGGAAACCATTGTGGACCCTTCATACCAAATATAGGGCAAGCCAACTGATGTACAATAGGTCACATATAGTAATAGGCAAATCTGACCTGTTTCGCATGGCCAAAAATTTGCAAAGTGGTAAAAATTCATTAAAATACATGAAAGTCTATGGGGGCCAAATTTTGGAGTATGTGGAAGTATATGGGCGTCAATTTTGCGGTGAAAAATTTCACTCATCACTAGTCTTATCATACTGTTTATCCAAAATACCGTTGAATGCCACAATTGTCTTGTTATGTTAGTTGCCCTAGTTGCCTGCTAATGTTTTTGGTTATTGAGAGCCTTTCTTCATTAGAATAAGAGCATTCCCCTACAGAATAATAGTCACAAAGTTTGCCCAGGTGCAAAAACCCCTAGCAACCAGTAAAATGATTGCTTTTTAACAGGTGATTGGTAAAATGTACCTGCTGATTGGTTGCTATGGGTTACTGCACCGGGGCAAACGTACCGTATTTTAAGACATAAACCCATAGGTCTTTAGAATCTTCAGAGTGAAACCGTTTGGTCAAGCAGCCTTAATTAAATTAAAATATAGCAAGTTAGGGATGCCGCTTTGGGGCAAATGTATGAATATTTGAGTATTTGTGTTTTTTCCATGATCAGATCATCTTGAAGGTTGATAAACCGCATGTTCGGTTGGTTGTATTGTCCTGTTCAGTGTATACGTTTTGCAATATTTTGGTTTTTGTGAAAGTTTAGCATCTTATTTGATTTATTTTGTGTGTTTCCTTTATATTTAAATTAATGAATATTTAATGAGAACTGTTACTGCCTATATAATATAGAAATACCCACCCTGCAAATACCACTTATAATATATTTTGTCTTGAGCTGTTACATCTTCAACACTCACTGAGACGGTATTATTGTCTTCCCTAACCCACTTATTAAGACTGCATTATTAATAAATGCCATGTAAACCAACCTACTGTAGACAGACTTAATAAAGGCAGATACTACAGAGAGCTGTCAGATAAATTATCACCGGGATACAAGTGCTAATGCAAGAATGAAATTGAGCCTATTGATGCCTAATAATGTTCAAGGCTGAGTATATTTAGGATTTTTACACTGTGGTTTTTTTTCCACTGTAAAATTAACTCTTTAGTGCCAATGAGGGATTTTTTAAGGACAATGAAACCAAAATGGTATTATTATTATTATTATTATTATTATTATTTATATAGCACTGAAACATTTATATTATACTTTACAGAGTGTGTTTATCCTTTACATAAGTCCCTTCCCCAGTGAATTTTATAGTCTAAGGTTTTTAAATATGATATTGTGACTTGAGATTTAAGGGGACCCTTGTTATGCAAATTATGTTACAAATTGTCAGTGCCATAAATGGGCTCCTGCACCGGGAGCTCCCTCCCACTGTAGGTAGCCTATCACTCGCAAGGATTTTTTTTTTTTTTTTTTAAACTATTGTTTCCCCCAACCAGAATGCAGTCTCTAAACAATTTAGGGTGACAGGTGTCCTTTAAGGTATAGGATGCTCCTCATGGCCAGATTTTCATAAAACAGGTGTCAAATTTGGTGCTTGTGAACCAGAACTCCATCAGACATGTAGGGGCACATTTACTAAGCTCGAGTGAAGAATTAGAATACAAAATACTTCGAATTTCGAAGGTTTTTTTTGGCTACCTCGACCATCGAATTGGCTACTTTGACCTTCGACCACGACTTCGATAGAACGTTTCGAACTAAAAACCGTTCGACTATCGACCATTCGATAGTCGAAGTACTTTGACTACCTACTTCGCCACCTAAAACCTACCTAGCACCAATGTTAGCCTATGGGGAAGGTCCCCATAAGCTTTTCTTGCTTTTTTTGAGCGAAGGAAAATTGTTCGATCGATGGATTAAAATCCTTCGATTTTTCCTTCGATCCTTTGAAATGTGGTAAATCCTTTGACTTCGATATTCGAAGTCGAAGGATTTTACTTCGAGGTTCGAATATCGAGGGTTAATTAATCCTTGATATTCGACCAAAAGTTAATGTGCCCCGTAAATTCCATTGTTGTCCTTAGAATGGCCCATAAAACAAGCTTGGCATTTCTCAACCTATCTAAACAAACAACTTTTTGAATTTTATATATGGTGGGAAGACTGTATTGTAGATGTCTGGCATTGTTGGATTTGTCTCATAACTCAGCTGGTGAAGAGTCAAAACACAGAGGGCAAATAGGAATTTCTTTCACACACACGTAGGGGGGTTATTTACTAAACTCCGAATGCAAAAATCACGAAAAATTTGTGATTTTTTTTTTTATAGAATTTATTAAACCCTGAGGATGGAAAAGTCAGAATCAGAAAATCCAGCATCTCAGACCTGTCGTGGTTGCATATAAGTCAATGGGAGAAGTCCCAATGATTTTTTGATGTACGTACCTGAGCAGATTTGGAGTTTTTTCTCAGGGATTATTGAGATAAATTCGGACTTTGATAAATAAGTCCCTTGCCTTTGTAAAGATTTTGAAGATTTAATCTTTGTCTTTGTCGGCCCCATAGTCCAAATTGCAGGCGGAAAAATGGCAACATTGTGAACTCAGTTCTGACTCTACGTTGGGGAGATGCCAAGGGTGATGCACATTAGCTGGCGGGAAGACAAAACAGTCAAATAAAGGCTGATCAATGGACACAGTGTGGTTTTAGAATTGCCCCCTCCCCCATATTACTCATATTGGAAATAGTTCTACATCAGGGTTAGTAACTATTTTATATCTGTAACAGAATTACACTGTAACTCTTTCAGCATCTAGTCAAATTAACACTGGCTGTTTGCCAAGCAATTTTTAAGCATTTTTGCTCATTTTGTGAACTAATATTTTATTAGGAAAAAAGGGAAATTATGTATCATTATATTTATTCTGTAAAAATTAGACGAGATGCTCTCCTTCAAATTGTGTTTTTAGCTGCAGCTGAGACATGTAAATAAACTTTAAAAACCTTAATATTTTCTGTTGATTTTGGCAATTTTTCTTTTAACTGATAAAAACATTGTTTGTAAAAATATATTATGGACAGAAGCTGTTGTGACCTGTTTCTCTCTGATACACAAGACCTTTAGGGACTTGTAATATCCTCATTATATTTTACATTATCCTTTATAATGTATACAAAGGGGTTAAGAAGTCAGAGGTTTTAGCAACCATGTTATGTAGATGAGCATTATCTCCTTACACCGCAATGAATCATACAAAGCCACAGATGAAATCACCAAAAATAAGAAATCATAACAAGCAAAAACTAACCAGGGGACCCCAACACACACACAGAAGAAATATATTACACACAAGTACCTTTTTGTCACATTTTGACTAATCCCCCCAAGCTGAAGCCCTGTTTCTTCTTTTAATATTATCATTTAACCCATATTAAACTACAGGGATATCAATTAAAAAGAAAATGAATTTCCCCTGAGAAATCGCTGACCTAAAAGTCAAGGTAATCAGCAGAGTTCAGAAACACCGGCTCCTTTATCCCTTCGCAATTATACTGCATAATGAGCTGTGCAAAATATTATTTTGGAAATTATTTAAAGGCTACATTCACAGCGTGCACCCAGCAAGTGTTTCCTAAATTTGTCCATCTGAACAGGCTAATCGAGTCGATTTGGAAATGAGTTGCCACTTCTAAAACCTCCATAAAGTGACTGATTTTCAAGAATCGTTATATTTTTTTTATTCTCACCCCTAAGTTTCCTGACTAATTGTTCTCTCGTTCTCTGCCTATATATATATCCCGGATGTCGGCGTCCTCCTCTCAATAAAAGCTGCCTCGTATTCATTGATTTACATGCACCATTGATGCTGTAAAACACAACTGCTATTTCGGTGACAGGCACTTTGCATAATAAGATAAACCCCTCGCTGTGTCGCCGGTCTATGATTATTTTTTTTTGTTATAGAAATAAGGTCAAGTGGATTTCACTAATCAGTGGTGGAGTCATCATATTGCACGACGGTTCAATCAATAGACATTGACTCACACCATTAGAAAATTCAACATAAAGGATTCCTTATGGAGCAAGAAAATAAACATAATAAGAGAAGGAGTCTTGTTAGCAACAGCCAATATTCTGAGTGATAAGGTTTCAATTGGCTCTGGAAAATAATTGATTTATTTTTTAATTCTTTACAAGCGCTGAAATATGTTTTATGACATACTAGAGTTGATACTGTCCCATCTTATATTAGACTGACTATTGACCTGCAAATATCAAAGCAAAATACCAACAGCATAATTACTCAAAAACAGTACCCCAGAAACTGCTAAATATAAAAACTCAAAAAGAATTTTATTAATTAAGCATGATAAAAAAATACTGACCCTCAAATAATCCACTCTACGCATTTCGTACCCTCCGGTACTTAGTCATAAGTGTCTTATGTCTGCCACGGGGTCATAAACACATATCAAAGCAAAATACCAGCAACACTCAATTCACTTGTGTTGATGCAAAATGTAATTTATTTAGCCCAAAAAAACATACAAAATGGGCAACGTTTCGGGCCCTAAAGACCCTTTAGCAAACCTTGTATGTGTTTGTGACCCTGTGGCAGGCGTGGGTCTTCCAGTTCAGCATCAGACACCACTTCTTGGATGTCAATTTTTTGGGAATCTGAGCTCTCCAGGTCTGTTTGCTTATTGCCATGCAAATGTGAAATGGCCCATGTTAACAATTGCACTTCTATTAGCAAGGCCTCGCCAAGCAGGAGACACAGGCACGTAGAGAACAATCTTCCATAGATATCTACTTGGGCACCAGAGACTTTATGACGAGGACACTGGAGTGAATGAAGAAGACATTTTATGAAGAAGACACTGGAGAGAATGAG
Source organism: Xenopus laevis (assembly GCF_017654675.1). Taxonomy (NCBI): domain Eukaryota; kingdom Metazoa; phylum Chordata; class Amphibia; order Anura; family Pipidae; genus Xenopus; species Xenopus laevis. Next base: position 126,010,484 of record NC_054378.1, on the reverse strand, counting down.
GAAGACACCTTTATGAAGAAGACACTGGAGTGAATGAAGAAGACACTTTTATGAAGAAGACACTGGAGTGAATGAAGGAGACACTTTTATGAAGAAGACACTGAGTGAATGAAGAAGACACTGAGTGAATGAAGAAGACACTTTTATGAAGAAGACACTGGAGGGAATTAAGAAGATACTTTTATGAAGAAGACACTTTTATGAAGAAGACTCCCAAGTGAATGAAGAAGACACTTTTATGAAGAAGACACTGAGTGAATAAAGAAGACACTTTTATGAAGAAGACACCCAAGTGAATATGAAGAAGATACTGGAGTGAATTGAGAAGACACTTTTATGAAGAAGACACTGAAGTGAATGAAGGAGACACTTTTATGAAGAATACACTGTTATGAAGAAGGCACTGAGTAAATGAAGAAAACACTTTTATGTAGAAGACACTGGAGTGAATTAAGAAGATAGTTTTATGAAGAAGACACTTTTATGAAGAAGACTCCCAAGTGAATGAAGAAGACACTTTTATGAAAAAGACACTGGAGTGAATGAAGAAGACATTTTTTTGAAGAAGACACTGGAGCAAATCAACTGCATCACAGTATAGACACAACATTGAAGAAGAAAAGGCTACAAATAGCATTGACATCTAGGACCCTCTACTTGCTGTTGTCTCAAGGCACCATTTAGGGATGGCAAATAGGGAAAGCTACCATTGGCCTCATACTCAAAGTGATGAGCATTCCAATGCACTGAGGGAGTAGGTTCCTTTGATATGATGGCTCCATACTGAATAGCTTGCCCAACTACCTCAACCACTAAGGACTGCTCTAGCTCAAGGCAGGTGTTTAAGTAGAAGGCTCCCTTTTTTCTAGTAAGCACCATGTTTTGCATTAGGTACAGGTCTATAGGTGGAAACAGTAGTTTAGTCCTCTAGAATGTGTAGAGACCAATATGCTTTTATTGACCCAAAAACCACAGGTCATGAAAATTGCACTGGTTTACTCAAAATACCATATTTATTTTCTGATGAAACCATGCTATTCCAATTGCAGATCTTGCCACCCTTCCCTTTCTCCTTACCCATATGCCATGGTGTGAAGTATTGACACATGCCAGGTATGATTCATTAGTGCCACACTGTAGGCAAAGCAAGACTTTGACAGGTCGGTGACACTGAATTGTATTGTTCTTGCAGGCCTTCCATGTTTCTGGTCCTTGTGAGGACTGAAAGTCACTTTTGGGCTTGTGGATATTGTCTTACATCTCCTAAAGGAATATGCACATGTAACTTAGAGGTTTTCACCCACTCACTAACAGGTCTTTCTAATCAAGTTATACTTATGGCCCACTCTGCCCACTGAAAACAGATGGCAACTCTGTAACTAATAACCTGAAAACATGTTCTATGGTACCAAACATCTATAGTGCCAACAAGCTGGAACTTACATGTCAGTGCCCTAGATTTGATGGTCAATCTGTAATTCTAAACCAGCACATCACAGACATACCTAAGAACTTGATGGGATCTTCAAGAGTAACCTTCTTAATCTCCTACATTTACACCAGATGCATCTCTAGACCATGTTATTAGCACTTCCACTGAAAAGTGTGCAGATTTATATGGTTTTAAGGATGTGTAACCCTCCTACATGACATCTATTAATAACTTATGAGATCATAGGGTCCTGTTTTTATGCACTCCTTGATTTTTTATGCTTATCACCCACTCTGTCCTTGGAAGACAGGTGGTACTTCAGCAAGTAGCTAATGATCTAAAAACATGTTATCTATGGTGTCAACAAGCTCGTACTTATATTTCAGTGCCATAGATTTGATGACTATGAAGATTTTCATTCATCCAGGTCATGGTCTATCTAGTATAGGTAAATCTAAAAACAACTGGACTTGCTGAGTAATCAATGAAGACGTTTCACTACTCATCTGAGCAGCTTCTTCAGTTCAACTGACTGGTGTGGGAAGTTCTCGGCATATAAACTCTTCCACTAATCCAATCACAATGGCACATTGAAGAGTTACAATGTGCCATTGTGATTGGATTAGTGGAAGAGTTTATATGCCGAGAACTTCCCACACCAGTCAGTTGAACTGAAGACACATGACATCTTTTAATTACTTCTGAGCTCATGGGGCCTAGTTTATATGCACTTGGTGACAAGCCTTTTTGGGCGTGGGGGCAATCAAAACCGGCATTTGATATATGTCCTTGTTAACAAAAACTCTATTTTAGTGCACTGTAATAGTCAGTGGCATGATTTATTGTCTGCTAAATCTCATCTGTGAGATCATCTGGAAGCCAAGAAAAAGATTAAAAGTAGCATTTATTTAGCATTTTTAATATGATTCTGCACTTCTAAAGATGTTTGCAATGGAAGAAATTGAATATTCTTTTATATATCATTTTGGGCAACAGGTCACTCAATTAGAATTTACCAAGGGAGATGTAGAGACAGTAATGTATGGAAATTGAGGAAACTGAATAGAACAGATAGAAAAAGAAAGTCAAATTTTATTTATGCTGTTTTAACCCTCACTATGTTAGGTAAGACCTCAGGTTTTTAAAGTTACATATAAGAAGTGTAGGTTACCTTTGATTTATTTATCCATTATTCTTTGTTCAGATCATTTCTTCTTACAGTATGTTACCCGCCTTTAATCAAAAATTTCTTTAAATAATAATGGCAAAAGGTCACAAAAATAGAAGTTACTGGAAAAATGATAAGATGTGCATTTAGGTAATAAAGGAAATTGTACTTTTTACTAGGCAATTTCAGTTTCTTTAAATATCACATTTTGAAACGGCCCAAAAACATGCCGTCAATGCACGCTTGCATTGGGTTCATCTGCAATTGCTTGTACAAGCTCCTCTCTGAAAGCACAGCCTGAATTTTCATGCAACTATCACCGTGCAAAGGGCATGCTAGTCATTAGGGCAGTTTTAGGTGCTTTGGCACCACATTCTTGGGCTGCTTAAAAACATGGCATTGAATGTGCCCAAAATTGCCCTTTACAGACTCAGCTTGCAGTTTTATGCCAGCTAATGTCAGTTTTAATAACTGCCATAACACTAAGGGGGTTATTTATTAATGTCTGAATGCCAAAAACTCAAAGAATTTGAGTTTTTATTACTATAAAATCTGATTTTTTTTGTGAAACAAACCTCAAATTGTTCGAGATTTATTATACCCCATCCACCATTTCAGACCTGCCAAGGTTGTATATATGTCAATGGGAGCGGTCCCTATCCTATTTGGAAGTTTCTGTGGTCTGCATTGCAATTAGCTCAAAAATCCAACTATTTCAGGCAAAAAACGGAAAAATTTTGACTTTTTGTGAAAAAGTCCTAAAAAATCGAGGAATTCAGGTAAAAACCTCAGGTTCAGGGTTTCACTTGATTTTATTGCGTTTTCCACAAATACGATTAAAATGTACTTCTTTAATATAAATAAGGACAGACCGTGGATTCTACTTTGGTCGAACTTTTTTATTTTAAAAATATCTGAAAAATGTGGATTTTAATAAAGAACCTCCTAAAAGTAAATTGCTTACAAGAACTTCCGACTTCCGGCTTCCAGTTTTATAGACGAGAGCCTGCCCACCCATTTTAGGATATCATCACAAGTCGGGTCGGTGCGGGTGTTTACATGGAGGCGGGAAGCCAGGTGCAGGCACAGACGGGTTCATGTTTGATGCAGGTTGAATTTTTCTCAACCGGCACAATACTAGCTGCCATTAGGGATGAGCGATTTTTTTCACAGCGTTTTGGAGTAAAAAATTACACCCGTAGACTCCAATGGGAGAAAACAAATTTGCCCATAGACTTTAATGCAGTTAATCTACATGAGTGAGTGATGATTTGTTTTCATTGAAAAGAACAGCATGAGTTATGCCCATGATTACTTCTTTGGTGTTGAGTTTTTAAGCTTTAAAGGTCATGGATTAACTGGGGAATTCTGAAATTATCCACTTTCAATGGATTCCCATTGCACTTTTGCTTTGCAGTTTATAAATGGCATAGGGGTAGGCGTTTGTCAGTGATTTGGGAGCAAAGTTCAAACTTTACTCCCAGAAGTGGGTTATAGGGTTGTGTATTTTATTTAGAGGAAGGTTGGGTATCCCTGACTAGTCAATATAATTCCCTAGCAGGGAAGTAAATAGGAGACAATATCTCTAAATCACTGCAAACACAATCCAGATTTGAGGATGCTATTTGCATGGCAATGAATAGCATTTGATGCTGAAGGCAATAATCATGACTCATTATTATTTTTAAAGGGAAAAGGAAACAGAAAAGTGTTTGAGTATAAACAATACTTAGAGCTAATGCTATAACTAAACTAAGCTTTGTTTTACTGGTATTAAAGCTAAGGCTTCAGTACATTTTTCAGGCAGCAACTGGTTGCAGGTAAAAAAGGGTTGGGGAGCAACACAAGCAAAAAGTTCCTGGGGTGCCAAATATGGGCTGTGATTGGCTAATTGGTAGCACCCATGTGGACTGGCAGCCTACAGGAGGCTTATGCATATAAAGCTTGCCTTCAAGCAAGGAATCACATAATAATCACTAGGAGCAACATCCAAGGGGTTGGAGAGCAACATGTTTCTCATGAGCCACTGGTTTGGGATCACTGTTGTAGAACATTCCCTGAAAAGTAAGGGGCCGATTCACTAAGGGTCGAATATCGAGGGTTAATTAACCCTCAATATTCGACTGGGAATTAAAATCCTTCAACTTCGAATATCGAAGTCGAAGGATTTAGCGTAGATAGTACGATCGAAGGATTATTAGTTTGAATCATTCGATTCGTAGTCGTAGTCGAAGGTCGTAGTAGCCCATTCGATGGTCGAAGTAGCCCAAAAAACACGTCGAAATTAGAATTTTTTTTACTTCGAATCCTTCACTCGAAGTTAGTGAATCGGCCCCTAAGTGTTGGAGAGTGAGCAGAAGGTTTAGTATAGTGTCATAGAGCTGCTATTAATGGAGCTTATATAACAGTCTTTTGAATTGAAACAATTAGAAAAGCAAATTTGCCTGGGTATTTTGTTGCCTCTTAAAGCATAGATTCCTAAAGCATGGGCTACCTGCAGAAAAATAACGGTAATATTTTGGGGTGAATGGTTTTCTGATGCATTCAACAACAGCAGGGTGGCACATGATTACAATAGAATTATGAAACACATGAAAGCAGCTGTAATACCCATTTATTAAGCAGAAAAATCAGCACTTCAGAAGAGTAGTCACTTCATTGTGGCAACCGTCATAGTATTCCAAGGCTACCCCAGCAGGCCAAATGGCCACATGCTGCATATAGACATTTGTTGGGAATGGACCAATCGACTGTATCAATGGCTCTCATAGATTTGTCTCAATCTGCCACATAGGGAATATATATATATATATTATGGGGTGCTAGTCTCTACAGGGCCTGTCTAAAAGGGCCCATGATTTCTGGGATAAAGCCCCAATTCCAAAGAGTATTTATGGCTATTTTTTTACCATGATTTTTGAATAAAGAGTATATTTTTAATAGAATATTGAGTTTTGGGATAACTTTTTTTGTTTTTGATGTCTATACCCTTTGGAACGGGGGGCTTTATCCCAGAAATCATGGGCACTTTTGGACAGGCCCTGTAGAGACTAGCACCCCATAATATATATTTTCTCTATGAAACATTTGCAGTTCATATGGACGCTTTTTTGTAGGCGGAATACCATGGTGTCTGTATGCCTATTATTTAACATGATTTTTGAATAAAGAGTATACTTTTAATTTAATATTTTTGGGATAACTTTTCTTGTTTTTGATGTCCATCTGCCACGTGGCCAAGTCCAAGGGGTAGATTTACTAAAGAGCGAAGTGGCTAATGCTAGAGACTTTTCGCCAGCATTGCCACTCGCAGGGACATCGCCAATTTACTAACAGACGCAGGCGCCAATTTGCTAGCGAACAGGACCGTCGCTATCGTTCATTTGCACTCTATCAACAGGCGACTTTTCTCTCTGGTGAACGGACGTTACTCAGTAAATTCACTAAAATGCGGATTTTACGGAATATTATCTCTTTCACCAGAGTTGCCTTCGCCACCTCAGACCAGGTGAAGTGCTATAAAGCAGCGAGATCTTCCTCAATCTTCTCTCACTTACATCATATCCTGTGAGCCGAAAATGCATTAAAAGTCCAAAAACGCTGGCGACTTTTCCTTTTTTTGAAGCAGAATTGCCTGCAATAGTCCTGGCTTGAACTTTTTTTGGCTGATAAACATTTTTTGGGTAACCGGTTTTCTCCAGACATTTCATAACATATAGAACATTCATTTTACAGTGGGCTCATGTGTAGGGCATTATATTAACTCTCCTGTCTTTATTAAGGTTCCCTCGACATGTGTAATAAAAAGTGGTAACTTCAAGCATTTGCACCAACATTTATAATAAAGACGTCCATACAACTTTAAATTACCCGCCGTATGCAAATTGACCTGAGCGCAAGATCACTAGCGAATTTTCGCTATGAAAAAATGAACGCTAGCGCATCTTCGCTATGAAATGCGCTCACTGCCAAAGTAACGATAGCGAAAAGTCGCCAGTGTTCGGCACCAGGAACGAAACTCTGCATATTAGTGAATTGACGTAGCATTTGCGCCTGGCGAAGTGTAGCGATGGGTGCAAAACGCATGCTGGCGAAAATTCCCCGCTTAGTAAATCTGCCCCCAGGTGTTTCTCTACCAGCACAGAAACTGCCACATGTGCCATAGGCCTTGTAGAGCGATATTGTGTACAACTTATTCATCTGAACTCACCAATTCTACTCTGTTTGCTTTATACCCTTCTCTGATTTCAAACTGTATTTGTACTTGTGATCCAATCTTCGCTAGACTAATTCTCTTCTGTGCATGCGGAAATTTTATTACCTTGTATATATCTCCCCCCCCCCCAATTAACATGAATAATTAATTTTAGTTGTTACGAGTCTGTTAGCACATTTGCTTTGTAGGGGAAAAATATCGCCTCTTACCCAGACAACAGCTTTCAGCTGAACCCCAAAGGGCCTGAGATTCATTGAACGACCTCATGGCAAATTAAATTTACTTCTTCCTAAAGTGACCAAACACTCTTCAACATATTTAAAAAAATCAATATTTTACATTTACAGTATGTCTGGGAAGTTCAATTATCTATCTGCAGTGAAATGGGTCTTTAGACTAAAAAAAAAAAGTCATATTAAATTAAGAGGCTATGAGTGTGCTGATTGGGTGAGGAGCCAGCAGGTAATTAGCTTGCTATGAATTGTCTTTGTTTCGGCATCTACTGCTGAATTAATCAGCCAAATATTTTTTTCTCTTCCAAATACAGATTTATTTTCTGTTTTTCCTCTTAATAAAATAAAAAGAATTATGCAAGCTAGAAAGTGTTTTGCAGGAAATTTATCAGATGGAAGAAAGGTTTTGTTTAGCCAAGTCAGTGATCACAAATGTGTGACTAGGTTTCCAAGCATGGCTCTATCTGAGCCCTCGGATCCCCATATTATGACATGTTAATGTAAATCACTAGTGATGGGCGAACTTATTCGCCTGGCGCAAATTTGCAGCGAATTTCCATGCTTTGCCGCTGGCGAATAATTTCACGAAATTGCCGTCACAAATTCACTTTTGTCAAAGTTTTTTTGACGCCGGCAACAATTCTGATGCCGGCGACAGTTTCGATGGCGGCAACAATTAAACGGACGCCCATTGACTTTAATGCGCGTCAAATGTCGCCGGCAACTAACTCAAAATTAGTGTTTTACAAATTCGTAAATTGCGCGGTGAAGCTAAAAGAGACAAATTCGCCCATTACTATAAATCACTGTCAGTTTTATACCACCATGATTTACCAGGGAAATGGAATGGCACAAACACAAGACTATATACAAACATCCATGGTCTGATAATAACCTCCTGTGTGTGCCATAACTACAGAGACTGATACTTTTCCCAATGATATTCTCTAATTTTCCTGTAATATTCTCTATATTTTGCTGTACCCCCACAACACAATACTGTAATACTGCCCAGAATATTTCTGTTACACTTTGAGGAGGATCCTTTCCCGTCCTCTCTATCTCGCACACACACCATTTGTTTTCCAAGAAGCTTTCCGGACGCTTGTCATGTGGAAGTGCCATTGGCCATTGGGGGACCTGCTCTCTCAATAAACTGTCCCCCCACTTCTCTGTGGTGTCCAGAAAACAGTGGCTCAAGCTTCTCCTGAGCTGTTTCACTAAAGCTCCACTAGGCTGCCACTAACCTAGTAGTACATACTCTCAATCCCTAACTGGTGCACAATCGCCTAGGAGCTTTATCCCAAATACTCACTCCTCATTTAGACTCGGTCCTTGAATGTTTGCCGTTACCATCTTACCCTGATGCCACAATCTTGGCCTAAAGTTTTCATGTTGCCCCGCTGTCTCCATCTTCCATTCCCTTTATTTTTTTCACTTACAACGGATGTTCCTCACAGTTTTTTTTACTTTTATGCATTTTCGGCTCACAAGATATGATGTGAGTGATCAGAGCTGGAACTAGGGGTAGGCAGAAGAGGCACGTGCCTAGGGCGCAAATGTGGAGGGGCGCCAGGCACCGTACCTGTTCTGCGCCTTGCCCCTAGTTCGGCCGCTTCTTTTCCCACCTGTAGCAGCAATCGATGTAATCCTAGGCGCGCACACATACGCGCACCCTTCTTAGACGCGCACTCTTCTGCGCCTGCTCGTGCGCATGATCGGCTTCTGCGCTTGATCGCCCATGCGCGTGCCTGTGCGTGCGCGCACTTTAGAAGGGGGCAATGTAGTCGGTCGGGTTGCCTTGGGCGCCCGACTGACTTGTCCGACTGAGTGATAGAACATTGAGGAAGATTTAGCTGCTTTTTAGCAGTTCACCTGGTCTGAGGTGGTGACGTCAAATCTGGTAAAAGAGGGAACGTTCAGTAAAATCCACACTTTAGTGAATTTGCAGAGCAACAAGCATTCACCTGAGTTAAAAGTCGGCTGGTGATAGAGTGCGAACGCTAGCTTTCTCTTTCGCTAGTGAATTGACGCCTGCGCCTGTTTTGGCGATGTCCCTGTGGATGGTAACACTGGTGAAAAGTCACTAGCATTAGCCACTTTGCCCTTTAGTAAATCTGCCCCTATGGGTCACATAGAGCAGTTACCCCTTTCTGACAGTTTTTGACTAGGGCACCTGAATGCAGGTTACTCTAACGGCCTCTGAGCAAAGAGTTAAACATCTCTTACTTTTGGCCGATACTGCTGACTATTTGATGGAAACAATCTGTGCAATTTAATACCTAGTACCAAGTGAATGATGTTTCCCCTGAATCCTGTACAAAGTCAGAGATAAAGGTTCCTTGTTTCCTTTTCCCTTAAAGCTGAATCAGAAACCCTGTTTAACCAAATTTCCATTTGCGCTTGACACCTGCCCCTGCCACACATGAAAATCAAAACATATTTAATAATGTTTCCGTCTGACACAAACTTTTATATCTGATGTTGGCAGCTGCCTGTCAGATTGCAGAGTCAAGCCAAAATCCAAAGGCTGCAACAGATTTAATCGGATTTCTCAGCAGTGTTTGACCCCTCAGCCTGACAGACATCTGTCAAGTCTCTGGGATTAGTCGTGAAGTGAGGAAAAAAAATATTCAGTGAAAATTGCTCTTGGGTTCTGACTAGAGAGGCTCCTCAGTGATTCTGATACCAGAGGGGATGAATAGATCATTATTAATTGTGCTAAAGAGTTAAATATGTTTTACAAAATGAGATTTACATTCTCGGTTTCCTTGAATTATCAGTACTGTCTGTTCTGTTTGTTTGTGGCACTAACATTTTACTAGTGATGGGCGAATTTGGGGCGTTTTGCTGAAAAAAAATCGAATTTCCGGCAAAATTTGCAAAAACTTTGAAAAATTTGCGAAATTTATTCGCCAGCGGTGAATTGGGGGAATTAGCCGTGAATTTGCGCCTGGCGAATAAATTCGCCCATCGCTATATTTCACTTTCCTTGTTGAACAGATAATAGACTGTTTTTACAAACAGGTTGTTTTGCTTATTTTTCAGTGGTTTTATATATATATATATAACTGTATATATAACATTTGCTCTTCCTCCTCTTTGTCTATTCCTCACTTAATCCAGGGGTTCTCAGACACAAGCCCCCCTTTGTGGTCTAACCTTTTGGCCAGGGCCGTGCTTAGTACATAACTGAGTTATCAGCAAAGAAACCATTAGTGTATCAGTTATTTAGCCAGAGTTCTAAGAATATGTAGGGCAGCAAATATGTTTTATGTCAGATTTCATTTCAATTGACCATCAAGCTTTGTTTTCTGGTGCATCTTGGAGAGCAGGTTTTCTCCTAAGATCTCACCCTAATTATCCTTCAGGCTGATTTCATCCCCATTGCTCCAGTCCCGCAGTTTGGAAACCCCTGATTAGCCTTTGTGTTTCACCCTATCATTAAAAAAGGGCAGATTTGCCTATCACTAATTTAAAGGCATTCTGTCTAATAAAGCCTCATTCCCATCACTCACCGTTCTGTTATTACCAAAGGTTGCAAAAAGACCAAGGCTAACAGGCAAGGTTAATTCAGTTTTTTTGGAGGATATTTGCTAAAACAACATGGTACGTCATACCCAGATGTATAAATACAAATATACAGAGAAGGAATGTTCTGGGCACACAATAAACTATACCCTCATACTGTACTGTCTAAGGGAATCAATATGGCACCTCCTCCTCCCATATGTATAAATACAAATATACACAGAAAGAATGTTCTGGGCACACAATAAGCTGTACCCTAATACTGTACTGTCTAAGGGAATCAATATGGCACCTCCTCCCATATGTATAAATACAAATATACAGAGAAGGAATGTTCTGTACTGTCTAAGGGAATCAATATGGCACCTCCTCCCATATGTATAAATACAAATATACAGAGAAGGAATGTTCTGGGCACACAATAAGCTATACCCTCATACTGTACTGTCTAAGGCAGTGATCCCCAACCAGTAGCTCGCGAGCAACATGTTGCTCACCAACCCCTTGGATGTTGCTCCCAGTGGCCTCAAAGCAGGTGTTTATTTTTTAATTCCAGGCTTGGAGGCAAGTTTTGGTTGTATAAAAACCATGTGTACTGCCAAACAGAGCCTCCTGTAGGCTACCAGTCCATATAGAGGCTACTAAACAGCCAATCACAGCCCTTTTTTTGGCATCCCCATTAACTTTTTCATGCTTGTGTTGCTCTCCAAGTCTTTTTACATTTAAATGTGGCTCACGAGTAAAAAAGGTTGGGGACCCCTGGTCTAAGGGAATCAATATGGCACCTCCCTCCTCCCATATGTATAAATACAAATATACAGAGAAGAAATGTTCTGGGCACACAATAAGCTATACCCTCATACTGTACTGTCTAAGGGAATCAATATGGCACCTCCTCCTCCCATATGTATAAATACAAATATACAGAGAAGGAATGTTCTGGGCACACAATAAGCTATACCCTCATACTGTACTGTCTAAGGGAATCAATATGGCACCTCCTCCCATATGTATAAATACAAATATACAGAGAAGGAATGTTCTGGGCACACAATAAGCTATACCCTCATTCTGTACTGTCTAAGGGAAACAATATGGCACCTCCTCCCATATGTATAAATACAAATATACAGAGAATGAATGTTCTGGGCACACAATAAGCTATACCCTCATACTGTACTGTCTAAGGGAAACAATATGGCACCTCCTCCCATATGTATAAATACAAATATACAGAGAAGGAATGTTCTGGGCACACAATAAGCTATACCCTCATACTGTACTGTCTAAGGGAAACAATATGGCACCTCCTCCCATATGTATAAATACAAATATACAGAGAAGGAATGTTCTGGGCACACAATAAGCTATACCCTCATACTTTACTGTGTAAGGGAATCAATATGGCACCTCCTCCTCCCATATGTATAAATACAAATATACAGAGAAGGAATGTTCTGGGCACACAATAAGCTATACCCTCATACTGTACTGTCTAAGGGAATCAATATGGTACCTCCTCCCATATGTATAAATATAAATATACAGAGAAGGAATGTTCTGGGCACACAATAAGCTATACCCTCATACTGTACTGTCTAAGGGAATCAATATGGCACCTCCTCCCCCCATATGTATAAATACAAATATACAGAGAATGAATGTTCTGGGCACACAATAAGCTATACCCTCATACTGTACTGTCTAAGGGAATCAATATGGCACCTCCTCCCATATGTATAAATACAAATATACAGAGAAGGAATGTTCTGGGCACACAATAAGCTATACCCTCATACTGTACTGTCTAAGGGAATCAATATGGCACCTCCCATATGTATAAATACAAATATACAGACAAGGAATGTTCTGGGCACACAATAAGCTATACCCTCATACTGTACTGTCTAAGGAATCAATATGGCACCTCCTCCTCCCATATGTATAAATACAAATATACAGAGAAGGAATGTTCTGGGCACACAATAAGCTATACCCTCATACTGTCCTGTCTAAGGGAATCAATATGGCACCTCCTCCTCCCATATGTATAAATACAAATATACAGAGAAGGAATGTTCTGGGCACACAATAAGCTATACCCTCATACTGTACTGTCTAAGGGAATCAATATGGCACCTCCCTCCTCCCATATGTATAAATACAAATATACAGAGAAGGAATGTTCTGGGCACACAATAAGCTATACCCTCATACTGTACTGTCTAAGGGAATCAATATGGCACCTCCCTCCTGCCATATGTATAAATACAAATATACAGAGAAGGAATGTTCTGGGCACACAATAAGCTATACCCTCATACTGTACTGTCTAAGGGAATCAATATGGCACCTCCCATATGTATAAATACAAATATACAGACAAGGAATGTTCTGGGCACACAATAAGCTATACCCTCATACTGTACTGTCTAAGGAATCAATATGGCACCTCCTCCTCCCATATGTATAAATACAAATATACAGAGAAGGAATGTTCTGGGCACACAATAAACTATACCCTCATACTGTCCTGTCTAAGGGAATCAATATGGCACCTCCTCCTCCCATATGTATAAATACAAATATACAGAGAAGGAATGTTCTGGGCACACAATAAGCTATACCCTCATACTGTACTGTCTAAGGGAATCAATATGGCACCTCCTCCTCCCATATGTATAAATACAAATATACAGAGAAGGAATGTTCTGGGCACACAATAAGCTATACCCTCATACTGTACTGTCTAAGGGAATCAATATGGCACCTCCCATATGTATAAATACAAATATACAGACAAGGAATGTTCTGGGCACACAATAAGCTATACCCTCATACTGTACTGTCTAAGGAATCAATATGGCACCTCCTCCTCCCATATGTATAAATACAAATATACAGAGAAGGAATGTTCTGGGCACACAATAAGCTATACCCTCATACTGTACTGTCTAAGGGAATCAATATGGCACCTCCTCCTCCCATATGTATAAATACAAATATACAGAGAAGGAATGTTCTGGGCACACAATAAGCTATACCCTCATACTGTACTGTCTAAGGGAATCAATATGGCACCTCCTCCTCCCATATGTATAAATACAAATATACAGAGAAGGAATGTTCTGGGCACACAATAAGCTATACCCTCATACTGTACTGTCTAAGGGAATCAATATGGCACCTCCTCCTCCCATATGTATAAATACAAATATACAGAGAAGGAATGTTCTGGGCACACAATAAGCTATACCCTCATACTGTACTGTCTAAGGGAATCAATATGGCACCTCCTCCTCCCATATGTATAAATACAAATATACAGAGAAGGAATGTTCTGGGCACACAATAAGCTATACCCTCATACTGTACTGTCTAAGGGAAACAAGGGCTTTTGACTGCACTGAGCCCCTGTGCCCTCTGAGTTTATTTTAAAAAATCAGGGTGTAAATCACTAATTTGTCATATTCATCTGATGACAAAACAGAGGTAGCCTCCAAGGTGACAGAAAATCATTTTGTGTGCAAATGAATAAGTATAATAGTTAATTAGGATGTGTTTGCATCCAGCTTTCGACACCTATGTTACTAATAGGTTTACTGTCTTTTATCCCACTCAGTGAGAAATCATTGGCCTGCTTTTATCCCCGTGCCTTCCTTTGCACTTCCAGTTAATGGCACGGCCGTAATGAACAGCAATTTAAATAATGGAAAAGGGAGACAGAAAGTAGCAATGAGGACACAATGCAGAAATTGATACACTTCATCAACATCATTGGCAGCCATCTCATCATTCTAACATCCTGCGGGGTCACCGTAGTTACGAGAGACATTGTAAATACCGAATAGGCTAAAACAGCTGTTTATTTATGATTAGGAACCTGAGATTTAGGACGGAGAAACCATGTTTACGATCTTAAAGGTGTCAGGGCATTAAGAATATTAACAACCTCTATGCTGCCATTTAATTATTTTCTATCTCAGGCAATTCATGAATTACAGGTGGGGAAAAGATCCATGGACGACATCCCATAATTTGGAAGACAGGACATAAAAGGAATAGATTTTTAAATAAACTCTGAAGGAGTTAAACTGTATACATTTCCCTTCTGTATTTGACAAATATTGGGGAATCTCATTCAGAAATTTAAGGTGGCCATAGACGTAACAATTACGATCTTTCTTGGAAAAGATGTTTCCAAGAAAGATCGTTCGTTTCAATGCACACGTGTAGAGCTGAATCGTCAGATATACAGGTAAGATATACATATAGAAACAATCGAATTCTACCTGTATCTGACGATTCAGCACTAACAATGGCCGATGTTTGGGTCACTTCAAAGGCACCTGATCAAAATTTTCCATCCAGCCCGATCGACAAGCCGACCGATATCCAAGTCTTCTGCCGATATCGGTCGGCTGTTTTTCCACCATACACGCAACGAATAACGGACGAAAATTTGTTTCGTACGATATTATCTGTGCGTCTATGGCCTTTAGTCCATAACAGTTGGGCAAATAGAGAAGAATAAATACATTGGAAGGTTATAAACAGAGATTGTCTAATTTCGTTGGTATCAATTTTCTGTCTTGACCGAAGCACTTGAGCTTTTTATGTTAGTTCAACTCATCTTCCTATCATGGGCAATCTCATCCCAATTCTCGTCCATCTTTTGTGTGGTCATCTATATAGAGCAGTTGGCATCTCTCCAAACTTCATATTGGTGCAACTAGCTGTGATGAAAGCCTAATGGCGCTCCTCTCCTTTTCGGCGCAGCGGCCAAGATGGCAGCACCATGTGCGCCGTTTCACAGTGCAATGGAATCAACGTGCCAACATCAGCACATTCGTTTTTGGCACCAAAATCAAACTTAAAAAGACATCAGAGCCCCAGGATCCTTGGCCAAAAATAGGTTCTACTTGGGTACGTTCCTGGGTGCAATTTTTCTGCTTTTTTTAAATCATTCCCTGATTTCCACCTTGGCCTGACTATTGTTTGTGAATTTCTTCTGCCTGAACTGACCTATTGCCCAGATATGTCCACAAACTTGTTTAACCCTTTGGATACCTCACTTTGGTCTGTGTTGCTTTCAGCTTTCTTCTTGGTCCCTTCTCACCTCCTCGAAGCCGCAAGGTCCTGATACCAGCCAGCTATGTAATGTAAAACATTGGCTTAAGGTTCTATACAATGTTCTATATGGTAAGACCCATTCAGTGTGTTTGTGAGAATACCTGGGAGGCATCGGGGATGCCCTCCAGCCTTGCCTGTGGGGACACCTCCCGCCTCTTGTGTACTCATGACACTCGCCGATTCCTTCTGCCACTGCCAGGTTGACGCCATTAGCACATTTCCTTCTTTATTCTGAGAGTCTGCGTCTAACATCATCATGCTTGCCATGAAATTCAAATATTTAGAGGGGCTGTGGCCAGGACTTTGGCGTTAGGTCGGAGTTTTGGGATACCCTTTTTTACAGTAGGATTCAGACATATGGAGAATTTATAACCTTCTCTTCTTTTTACCTTTTGAAATTAGAAATGTAATTCATTTATTGAAATTTGAGTAGACATGATGACAGATTCATCAGAAAAGCTTCAAGAAATGTAAATCAGAAATCATATATTTGTATCATGCCCATCAAATGGTGCCCTTAGGTGCATCTCTTAGCACTTTTAGGATGGAGCTCCAAGAGTTGTTTTTAATTTTGAATGCAGCAAACACCCCTCCCATGTCATTCAGGCATTCTTTGGCACCCAATAGTGCTGCACCATACACCTTGGTCCAGATTTTTAAGCTGGAGCAAGTTGCAAAATACAGCCTGCAATAGACCATGCACTTTCTGCAAGGGTCTAAGGTGGTGCCTTAGTCCGGGGCAGTTGAATATGAGGCTCATGGCTCATTGGTTGTTCAAAGTATTTTTATTTAGTTCATTGATGAAGAATCGTCTAAAGAGAAAATTGGACTCATCATGCTACTCAGACTGTGCTACTGGCATGGGCGTGACTACAGAGGAAACAGACCCTGTGGCTGCAGGGGGGCCTAGGAGGTATAGGGGGCCCCATGAGGCACTCATTTGTATAGAATTTTAATAAATATTGGTAAAACAGGTCAACATGTAGACATTTTAGGGAACTTAAAAATTAATTTGCTGTGGGGCCAAGTAATATCTAGTTATGATATTGGGTACTTACAAGTAGGTAGAATTGCTTTAGATATTATATATATATATATATATATACAGAGAGAGAGAGAGAGAGAGAGAGAGAGAGAGAGAGAGAGAGAGAGAGAGAGAGAGAGAGAGAGAGAGAGAGAGAGAGAGAGTCTATAGTGGTGCACTCACAATACAAGCAACTGCCTGGGTGCTGGTTATAGCATAGTATAATAATCCAAAAAAATATAAAACCGCACTCCAAGGTCTTGAAATAGTGAAAACTGTGGATAGTTTAAATAAATTTTCCACTGTTTTCACTATTTCAAGACCTTGGAGTGTGGTTTTATATTTTTTTGGATTATATATATATATATATATATGTTTGTTTTGAACTAAAGTCAAATGATGGATGGCAAGTAGGGGTAAAATACAAAACTTCTTAATTAGCTGATCCCTACTGAATTCTACCCACAATACTCCTGAATGAAAAGGCTGCTGGAGTTTTTCACCAAGATCGTTATCTGTGGCCTTTGTTATTTCTTGCAAGGAATATTTACGTTAATACTATTTAAAAGGAAGATGGAAGGAATTGCTTCTAATGACATCCTTCATTCATACGGTTAGAGGAAATCCAATGCTCAGCGTGCTGCAGGGAAGAGCTCAATACATCGGCTATCATGGGACACAAAGTACAAATTGACATCTTTTGTCTTTTCTCTCTAGTTCCTTAATGTCGTTTTGTAAAGTCTCCTTTTCATATGATAAATGGATGAAGTGTCAGATTTGGTCAATCGATTCAAGATTGCATATGATGTTGTCTAAAGCTTTGGGCACCCTTGCGTGCTTTTATTTTCGTAGGGGTATTCAATAACAGATGGGCAGTCAGTCTTTCTTATCTCATCTACAAGTACAAATGTTCTGTAAGCTCTGCTCGGACCTGACATTGTCAGACAATCATTATAAATAAATTCAGGGCATGAACTAGGGGTAGGCAGAAGAGGCAGCTGCCTAGGGTGCAACGATAGGGGCTACCTCTTCTGCCTACCCCTAGACCAGACTGACTGCGATATGCGCCCCGTGAATGTCGGTACTGTGCTTGAGAGCCCACCTGACCTGCCTCTGATTAAATTAATCTTGATATAATATACAGGTATGGGATGCTCAGGACCTGGGGCTTTCTGGATGACAGATATTTTCATAATTTGGATCTTCATACCTTAAGTCTACTAGAAATTCATGTAAACATTAAATAACCCCAACAGGCTGGTTTTGTTTCAAATAAGGATTAATTATATCTTAGTTGGGATCAAGTACAAGCTACTGTTTTATTATTACACAGAAAAAGGAAATAATTTTTAAAAATTTTGATTATTTGGATAAAATGGAGTCTATGGGAGAGACAGCATTTCCAGATGACGGATCCCATATATATTTGTAAATGCAATTACTATTGTTCTTTGCTATTCTCTTCTTTGCTAGTCCTGATTACATATATGGTTCATCTGAAACCAATAACTCTCCTTCAGGCTCCAACGATGCTTTGCACTCTACTATTGCCAATTACTCTACTATTACTTCTCTACCAGAGTTACAATATAATTTTGTTATTTTTATCCAGGCATCATGATCAGTGTCCATAATCATGACCCCTATCAGGTGGACACAGCGTGAGTTTGAAGGGGGGCCCAGCCATGCTACGCTTCCTGGATTCGCCAGGCCCCCTTCCATTGCAAAGATAGCCAAATCCCGACACTGCAGCCGGAATCAGATAAATGGATCTGAAAGCCGCCGCCGAAAGGAGCCGAAAGCCACCAAAATGAGTTGAAAACTGTCAAAATTAGCTGAAAGCCGCCGAAAGGAGCCGAATGCTGCTGAATGGAGCCGAAGAAGAGGAAAATGAAAAGGACCTTTATAGGTAAGTTCCACTGAACACCAATGGTCATTTCTTTTAAACCTCTCACCACCAATGTTTTTAATTTTACTTTTATGGGGGACTCTGATCACCAATATTTGTTTTTTAACTTATAGGAGGGAGACCACCACCAGTTCTTTTTTCCTATAGGGGGGCCCTGGCCACCAATGTCTTTTTTTAACTTGTTGGGGGGTTGGCCTCCAATGATTTTTTTACCTTTTGGGGGGCCCAGGCCACCAACGGCTTTTTATAACTTGTGTGGGGGGAGGGTTACTGTTTTAGCTCTGTTGAATGTGTGGCCTTTTTACTTTGGTGTGGATGGCGGGGCTTTAAGGCCGGGTTGGGGACCAGGGGGGACAGAAGATGTTGTTGTATGGGGCCCTGTGATTTCTGATGGTGGCCCTGTTTATAATGAATGTTTTCATTATCTTGAGGTATGTCACACATATACAGTTTATTTTTAGAGACTATTATCCCACTGTTACTATAGGCACCATCTCTCCCTACTATACCTGCTATCCCACAGTCACACTCCCTTCCCAGAGACTATTATCCACTGTTACTATAGGCACCATCTCTCCCTACTATACCTGCTATCCCACAGTCACACTCCCTTCCCAGAGACTATTATCCCACTGTTACTATAGACACCATCTCTCCCTACTATACCTGCTATCCCACAGTCACACTCCCTTCCCAGAGACTATTATCCACTGTTACTATAGGCACCATCTCTTCCTACTATACCTGCTATCCCACAGTCGCACTCCCTTCCCAGAGACTATTATCCACTGTTACTATAGGCACCATCTCTCCCTACTATACCTGCTATCCCACAGTCACACTCCCTTCCCAGAGACTATTATCCACTGTTAATATAGACACCATCTCTCCCTACTATACCTGCTATCCCAGTCACACTCCCTTCCCAGAGACTATTATCCCACTGTTACTATAGACACCATCTCTCCCTACTATACCTGCTATCCCAGTCACACTCCCTTCCCAGAGACTATTATCCCACTGTTACTATAGACACCATCTCTCCCTACTATACCTGCTATCCCACAGTCACACTCCCTTCCCAGAGACTATTATCCACTGTTACTATAGGCACCATCTCTTCCTACTATACCTGCTATCCCACAGTCGCACTCCCTTCCCAGAGACTATTATCCACTGTTACTATAGGCACCATCTCTCCCTACTATACCTGCTATCCCACAGTCACACTCCCTTCCCAGAGACTATTATCCACTGTTACTATAGACACCATCTCTCCCTACTATACCTGCTATCCCAGTCACACTCCCTTCCCAGAGACTATTATCCCACTGTTACTATAGACACCATCTCTCCCTACTATACCTGCTATCCCACAGTCTCACTCCCTTCCCAGAGACTATTATCCACTGTTACTATAGGCACCATCTCTCCCTACTATACCTGCTATCCCACAGTCACACTCCCTTCCCAGAGACTATTATCCACTGTTACTATAGGCACCATCTCTCCCTACTATACCTGCTATCCCACAGTCTCACTCCCTTCCCAGAGACTATTATCCACTGTTACTATAGGCACCATCTCTCCCTACTATACCTGCTATTCCACAGTCACACTCCCTTCCCAGAGACTATTATCCCACTGTTACTATAGGCACCATCTCTCCCTACTATACCTGCTATCCCACAGTCACACTCCCTTCCCAGAGACTATTATCCCACTGTTACTATAGACACCATCTCTCCCTACTATACCTGCTATCCCACAGTCACACTCCCTTCCCAGAGACTATTATCCACTGTTACTATAGGCACCATCTCTTCCTACTATACCTGCTATCCCACAGTCACACTCCCTTCCCAGAGACTATTATCCACTGTTACTATAGACACCATCTCTCCCTACTATACCTGCTATCCCACAGTCACACTCCCTTCCCAGAGACTATTATCCCACTGTTACTATAGGCACCATCTCTCCCTACTATACCTGCTATTCCACAGTCACACTCCCTTCCCAGAGACTATTATCCACTGTTACTATAGACACCATCTCTCCCTACTATACCTGCTATCCCACAGTCACACTCCCTTCCCAGAGACTATTATCCACTGTTACTATAGGCACCATCTCTCCCTACTATACCTGCTATCCCACAGTCACACTCCCTTCCCAGAGACTATTATCCACTGTTACTATAGACACCATCTCTCCCTACTATACCTGCTATCCCACAGTCACACTCCCTTCCCAGAGACTATTATCCACTGTTACTATAGACACCATCTCTCCCTACTATACCTGCTATCCCACAGTCACACTCCCTTCCCAGAGACTATTATCCACTGTTACTATAGGCACCATCTCTCCCTACTATACCTGCTATCCCACAGTCACACTCCCTTCCCAGAGACTATTATCCACTGTTACTATAGACAACATATCTCTAGGCCTGTGGATTCTGGCAAATACCAGTGGGTATGCTGTAAAATGACATAGACAGTCACTATTTAGTTGGCCGGTATTTGGACTTTGTATTGTGTAAATAATTGTCTAGGTTCTCTTCTGTGTATAACCAAAGGTTGTGGGATGATTAGCTTTTGAAATAACAAGAAAGCATGGTTCATATGCAGTGAAGAGCCATGTACAGTATATGAAACATGAAATAAAATGACTTTGTCTTTACTTTCACTGAACAACAAGTTAACAGGGCGCTTGTCTTCACAATGAAACACTAGAATATAAATCAGAAAGTAGTATTCCTGACTACCCCATGAACTCTCCCAGAGAATT
This sequence comes from Xenopus laevis, assembly GCF_017654675.1. NCBI lineage: Eukaryota > Metazoa > Chordata > Amphibia > Anura > Pipidae > Xenopus > Xenopus laevis. The sequence continues at coordinate 125,989,042 of NC_054378.1, read as the reverse complement.
GATCACTACAAGGTTAACACCCTGTTACTGGCGCTTCATCAGAGATCTGTCAGACAGGCCACACAGTCTACTAACAAGTCACTTCATTTATGAATAATCACCTGACTGAGAGGAAATATTAACCCTGTTCCCACTAGGAATCCCTTGCAGATCATACAATGCACCTTAAATGTTCGCTTCCCTGTTAGTGATGAGCAAATCTGTCCAGTTTCTATACACAGAAAAATTAGCAAAACTGCAAAAAAAAATTCCCCAAACGGCCAAGAAACGCATTGTAGTCAAAGGGTGTAATTTTCTATTTTTTTTTTTTACACCGCCGACCTTTTTGTCTTGCCGATTTTTTTATCTTGACAACTTTTTTTGTCTCAAATGCATTAAATAAAGTCAATGGGGTGTTTTTTCTTTTTGACATGGTGGCTTTTGTGTTGTGGCAAAATTTGCCATGGGGGATTTTTGCTGCAGTTTGTGAAAATATTTGCAGATGGTGAAATGTGGAAATTTGCCGTGAATCCATGCCTCGGGAAAATATTTGCTCCTCGCTATTCCTTTCCATTGTCAGGCCAGACAGGGGTATTTGCCACATTGTCACAAGTTGTATTAGAAACAGTATGTGTCAAATCTTCATCTAAATGAGCACCAACAACAGGCAATGACTTTTCCTTCAAACAGGCCTGGTGCTATGGGACAGTCTCACTCAGAGGAACCGCGTCAATTGTCCATGAAACTAGCACAACAAACAGTTAACAGAGAAATACACAGGGTTGTAAATGATCGTCTAGAATCCCTTTAGTGACAGAAACTCGTTGTTGGTGTAAGTATATCACAGCAGCTGTGTGTCATCTTCCAATGACATGGTCAATAGAAGGGGAATTGGGTAGTCTTCCTTTATTGCTCTTTCGCAGCATAAAATAAATCTGCCAGATCTGACATAGTGTAACCCACTTTCCCTTAATGAAGGAAATTGTTTACATGTAAGACTGATGCAAGTAGAAAAAGGTGTAATCGATCAGAGGGGTCGTGTCCTTTCAGCTTCTTTTACTAATGCCCATGGTGCAGCAAACACAAGCCAACAGGATGCTCTTTACAACAAGCTTGTTATCCTATAGTAGGTAATGAGGAACTTATTAATGGATTGTTAACAAGACTGGGATGTCCATGGTCTTGGCTCATATGTAAAATTTGTTTGACACAGGTGACTCTTTCCCTATGAATTCCCTTAGCACATTAGCAATGGTGATTCGAAGAGCATTGCCTTGATATGGCCTGATATATACCGTGTGTTACATATATAGATATATATTTTTTTTATAATGTTTTTAAACATTTCGTATGACAGCATCAAGTGCCCTTTTACAAGAAGAATCTTATTGGATTTCCACAATTAGCACACTAGATAAATACCCTATCCCAATAGAGCCTATGCATAATGTTAGAGATAAGTAGGTGAAGGGCAATAATGCAAAGTGCAAAAAAAGCACAAATTGCCTGCGTTTTTATGCACCCTTCCCTACTCTTAATTAGGAATGTAATGAATCCACAATTTTGGATTTGGCCGTACCCCCGAATCCTTCGCAAAAGATTTGGCAGAATACCAAACCGAATCCAAATCCTAATTTACATATGCAAATTAGGGGTAGGAGGGGGAATTTTTTTCTTACTTTCTTGTTTTGTGACAAAAAGTCATGCGGTTTCCTTCCCCAACCCAATTTGCATATGCAAATTAGGATTCAGATTCGGCTCGGCCGTGCAGAAGGATTTGGCTGAATCTGAATCATACTGAAAAAGGCCGAATCCTGGCCCAATCTCAAAGCGTATCCTGGATTCAGTGTATCCCTACTCTTAATGCCTTAGGTGCAGGTCAATGTACTCCATAATATGTTCTTTATTGATGAGAGGCATGCTGTGGGCATCTGATGGGTGTCCCCCTATCCCAGTGAATTCAGCACTATCAATCTCTCTCATCGTTACTAAACAATTTGCTTTTTACTGTATTTTTAATTATATTCTGACATTTGCTAAAAGAAATCTCCATAAATATATCAGTGGAACAGATTTGCACCCTGTGCCATTGACTAATAGACCTTCCAACACCAATAGGAAGTGGAACGATAAAGTAGGAAATTAAAAATGGCAGTCCCTTGAAAAAGCTCTGTATTTTTGTTTTTAGACAAAACTATTCTTTTTTTTTATTGTACAACCACAAACATTATTTCTTGTCCACTTTATCTCATCTAAAATGTAAAGCAACAATGAAACATTTAAAAACTTTATTGGAAGCTTCAAATTTACATTCTCCATAAACAATTGTTTTTTAGGGGGTGGAATTCAAGTTGTCCAAAACAAGTTGATTTTTCTTTTTTGATAGGGATCTAACTGATTGATTACGTGTAATACTCTGCATATGTCGAGGTATTCATAGCCCAACATGATTTATTTTGGGTACGGAATGTGGATGTTTACTAGAGATGAAAAGATTAACTTTCTGTTGCCATTAATCAAGAGCGAAGGCTTGGAAATGTTAGAACACATGCTGGGGACGGGACTTGCACTTTACAGATTTTTTTTTTAAATTTAAGAAGTTATCCAATGTTAGCTTGGTGCTGTCAGGAAAAAATAACAACTAACAGATGCTGAGAACACGAAAATATAAACTTAAGGGCAAATTTACTAAAGGGCTGTCGCTAGTGAAAATTCTAACAAACAAGGGAAAGTTGTGCTCACCACTATTTTTTAAAACCATTAGGCGGGGGTGCAATGAGGGTGTGACGACAAAATACATATAGTCAAATACAAGAGTCCTCTGCACTCAACCCATTATCAATATATTTAAGACAGAGACATTTTGTGCTACTGCTACTAAAAAATGCCTTACCCTTTAAACAACACAGGGATTGTTTGTCCATATATTGCAATATATTTAAGCTGAACAACTACGTCAAAGTCATCCCATATCTGGCCAGTCCTACGCTTAATTTTATCTGATTCATTAAGAATTCTATTGCTTCATTATACATTTTACAAAGGGACTAGGTTTTACCTGCAACTTACTTGCTGCTTTCAAAGTAAAACTCCCAAACTTGGCTGCCCTTTTATTAGACACCAGTGGGATCACCTGACTATAGTTGGGAAGGGTGGGAGCTACAACATGGAGCTGGTCACTGCTCCTGTATAACTATAACAAACAGTAAGGCATTTTTCAGTAGCAGTAGCACAAAATGTCTCTGTCTTAAATATATTGATAATGGGTTGAGTGCAGAGGACTCTTGTATTTGTCTATATGTATTTTGTGGTCACAGCCTCATTGCACCCCCGCCTAATGGTTTTAAAAATTAATGGTGAGCACAACTTTCCCTTGTTTGTTATAGTTATACAGGAGCAGTGACCAGCTCCATGTTGTAGCTCCCACCCTTCTCAGCTATAGTCAGGTGATCCCACTGGTGTCTAATAAAAGGGCAGCCAAGTTTGGGAGTTTTACTTTGAAAGCAGCAAGTAAGTTGCAGGTAAAACTTAATCCCTTTGTAAAATGTATAATGAAGCAATAGAATTCTTAATGAATCAGATAAAATTGAGTGTAGGACTGGCCAGATATGGGATGACTTTGACGTAGTTGTTCAGCTTAAATATATTGCAATATATGGACAAACAATCCCTGTTTTGTTTAAAGGGTAAGGCATTTTTCAGTAGCAGTATGCACAAATGTCGCTGTCTTAAATATATTGATAATGGGTTGAGTGCAGAGGAGTCTTGTATTTGGCTAGTGAAAATTCGCCAGAAATCCACAGGGACATCGCCATTTTTTACTAAAATGCGTAGAGGACAAATCGATAATAAAAGAGTACATCGCTAATGAAGTTTTGCTCCCTTTCCCAGGCAAATTTTTGCTCAGGTGAACGATCGTTACTCCGCAAATTCACTAAAGTGCAAATATCCCAGAGTCTGCTTCTCCAGGTTATACCTGAAGCTACATCCTCCTCAATCTTATGTCAGTGACATCATATCCTGTATGCTGATGAGATAAAACTACATCCTCCTCAATCGTATGTCAGTGACATCATATCCTGTATGCGGATGAGATAAAACTACATCCTCCTCAATCTTATGTCAGTGATGTCATATCCGGTATGCTGGAAAATTAGAAATATAGTATAAATATAGTTACATTTATTTATTTATTTTTTAAAGTTTTTAACCATTTGATGGTCATGCCCCATTTGTTGTAGGGTGGGCTCATGTCTAGGACATTAGAGGATCTTTTTTGTCTTTATTTTGCTTCCTTGGAATTTTTTAATAATAAGTGCCCACTTTAAGCAATTTCACCAAACTCTCTAATAAAGACATAGATATGACTTATATGTAACTGCCCTATTCAAATTGACCTAAGTGTAAGGTCACTAAGGGTCGAAGTGAATTCGAAGTGAATTTTCAAATTCAAAAACTCCAAAGTAATTTTTGGGTACTTCGACCATCGAATTGGCCAAAATTCGATTCAAATTGAAAAACTTTGAATATTCGACCATTGAAAATCAAAGTACTGTCTCTTTAAAAAACTTCGACACTTAACCACCTTAAACCTGCCGAATTGCTATGTTAGCCAATGGGGACCTTCTAGAACCTATAGCCAATATTTGGCTAAGTTTTTAGAAATCAAATTTTTTTTTTTTGGAAAATTGTTTGATCGATTGATTAAATCGTTCCAATCGTTTGTTTTGAATTTGATTGAAAACGGCTAAATTTACTCCAAAAATTTTTTAGACTATCGAATTTATACAATTCGATGGTCGAATTCCAAAGTTTTACCACTTTCGAAATTTGACCCTTAGTAAATGTGCCCCATAGTGTGTTAATGAAGTTTTGCTAGGCAAAAAGCAATGGTAGAGAAAGTTCACTATGAAATGCTTGCGCTGACGAAGTTTAGTTGGTGAAACTTTGACAGGGTTCGTCTGCAGAGACGCAACTTCGCATTTTGATGAATTAGCGTATGCACTGCGAATTAATGTTTGACGAAGTGGTCAAACATTAAGTGAAAATTTGCCCTTTAGTGAATTTCTCCTTTAAAGTTGAACTCCATATTTCTCATGGTAGTGAATGTATCAGACCTCCAATAGCATTTTAGAGAAATTTGTTATAGCGTTGGTATTGGCATATATTTTCATAATGAATTTGACAAATACATTTGGTCTTCTAAATAAGATTTAATTATATATTTAATTCATTTTTAAAAATGTTTTTATTTAAATAAGTTAAATATGAACATTTATGGAATTTTTATGACTTTATTGAACAAGAAGCAAAGAATACAACACCAGTTCATTTTGTTTTTTTTAACCCAAGAAGTTATCCAAGGTCAGTGCGGTACTGTTGAGAAAAAAAATCAACGGATGTTGCAGGAAAATGAACATGGAAATATAAATTCAGATCCATATCTTTCTCATGAGAATAAATGTACCAGACCTCCCTTAACTGTTCTGATGTATTTCCTTGTAGAGAAACTTGTTTGGTATTGTCATATATTTTCACAATTAATTTTAAAAATTGCCTTATAAATAAGATTGATTTTACTTTTTTTTAAATGTATTAAAATTATTTAAATACATTTATTAATTGAAATAATTTAAAAACATGTATTTAAATTAATTTCATTTGTATTTTAAAGAAGCGGTTCACCTGTAAATTAACTTTTTTTATGTTATTGAATGGCCAGTTCCTAGCAGCTTTTCATTTGAGCTTCAACATAGTTAGTAATGAGTGAATTTGTCTCGTTTTGCTTCACCGAAAAATTTGCGAAATGGCAAAATTTTGCTAAATGCATTGAAGTCAATGGGCGTCATAACGCTTGCCAGTTTTTACGCGCGCAACAAATTGTCTCGCTCCCAATGCATTGTAGTAAATGGCCATTTTTTCTTATGGTGACTTTTTTGTCCTAATGATTTAGGGCTAGTCCACATGATGAGATTTGGGGAGATTTTGTCGCCTGGTGACTAATCGCCTCGTCTTTTGAGCGACTATCTCCCCGAACTACCTCAGCGTTTTTCCAAATAGGCTACAATGAAAAGTCACCTGCGCTTATGCACACGCGGCGATGTGTTTTCTATAGTCGCCTGAAGATGCCTCACTGATTTAGTTAGTGGGCGTTTTTTCTTATGGCGACTTTTTTTCTCCAAATGGTTTAAAGTCAATGGGTATTTTTTCTTATGGTGACTTTTTTGTCCTAATACATTTAAGTTAATGGGCATTTTTTCTTATGGGTGAATTTTCCTGCGGTAAATTTTCTTTGCAGTTTTGTAGCGAATCCATGCCTGGCGAATAAATTCGTTCATCAGTATTAATAGGTTTTTCATTATTTGACTTTTTAATTATTTGGCTACTCTCCAGTTTTCTAATGGGGGTCACTGACCCCATCTAAAAATTAATTATCTCAAAGGCTACATATTTATTGTTATTGCTACTTTTTATTACTAATCTTTTTATTCAGACTTTCTCTATTCATATTCCAATCTCTTATTCAAATCAGTGCTGGGTTGCCAGGGTAGTTTGGACCCTAGCAACCAAATTGTTTTAATAGACATCAGTATATAAGGTATAGAGTAACTGACTCCACCTCTGATGAAGTGCCAGAACGAGGCATGAAAAGCATCAGACAGTGGCGGAACTACCGGGGGAGCAGGGGGTGCGAGCGGGCCACGGCCCGCACCCCCTCAGGGCCCCCCGGCAGTCCGTTCACCACTGAAAATGCAGCCAAATGCGGCGTCACGCACCAGGGCCCGCGTCACGCACCAGGGCCCGCCCCCCTCAACGAACGCTACTGGCATCAGGTGATTGCACACATCATTATCCAGTAAATGTGTTTCTCAATGGTACCTGTTTCATTGTTTTAAAGAAAGCTTAATAATAAAGTTTTTTTTTTTCATTTTAAATCTTGCGATTTGAAAAGGCACTTTCCTATTTTTTGCTGAAATTGGAATATGAAACAGTAGTGGAAGTGGTCGTACAAGTGCAAGTATGTCTAAGTAAGCGGATAATCAAATACTTACAATTTTGAAGTGTAAGTTTAGTCTGTAGGCGTACCCCGAGAACTATATAATTCGTTCGGCACGGGGTATCCTAAACTCTGGGCAGAAAATTCCTACTGAATTCGAAAGCTTACTGAGAATGTGCACTGACATCAACCATGATGGATTATCCCATGACCCCAAGTCAACATTAGCTATGCATGAACAACACACCAGAATTCAACAGTAGCCATATCTCTGCATACTTTTTTAACCTACATACATGCCCAGTCTCTGGTTATAAAACAGTTAAGAAGTATAGAACAGCACATCCCATCAGTACAGAATATAAATATTTTGCCTGGCTCACACAGAATTTAAACATCAGTGGGGCACAGATTTTGTTTTTGAATGGGGGGGCATGAAAGTGGAGGGGGTTGCAATGTATGTTAAATCGTGGGTGAATTTGTTTGGTTCACCCAAGATATTATGTCTAGGACACTGCATGGCCTGGAATGTCAAAGTTTAGGGGCCGATTCACAAAGGGTCGAATATCGAGGGTTAATTAACCCTCGATATTCGACTGGGATTTTAGCGCAAATAGTGCAAATAGGATTATTCCTTTGATCGAACGATAAAATCCTTCGAATCGATCAATTCAAGGGATTTTAATCCAACGATCGAAGGAATATCCTTCGATCAAAAAAAGTTAGCCAAGCCCATGGGAACCTTCCCCATAGGCTAACATTGACTTCGGTAGCTTTTAGATGGCGAACTAGGGGGTCAAAGTTTTTTCTTAAAGAGACAGTACTTCGACTATCGAATGGTCGAACGATTTTTAGTTCGAATAGTTCGATTCGAAGTCGTAGTCGAAGGTCGTAGTAGCCCATTCGATGGTCGGAGTAGCCCAAAAAACACTTAGTGTCTTTTCTGGATTCAGCAGGCACTTCAAGAACTTCCTCAAGTTCAAGACTTTTTTTTTTGCTGTTTATATAAAACACTGCAATGACATACAAAATTGTGTTTTTTTTATTGTTGTATATATCATTTGTTTTTCTTCTTGCTCAGAAGAAGGCAAACCTACATAAGGAGAAGAGTGACAGTTCTGGTATGACCTTCTGACCTAACCTTGTTGCCTTCTTCTCACTGTCCAATGTATCTGGGGAAGAAGCAACACCTTTTTCAAATGCCAAATTTCCTGTCAATTTTCTGAAGTATATATTTCTAATGTGTTTGACTAATTAGCTTTGCTTTTACATCTCCCAAAGAAGATAATTAAAACGTGTCCATGGTTTAATGTCTTCATCGCTAATGATCGTCCTTGTTGCATTTGGTGTCACTCTGTCACTCATGCTGAGCCTGCTATCAGTTTCCCATCCTCCCATTAGAGGAGATGTTTGTGACTGATGATTATTCAGTACAATATTGTAAATTCTCTGGCATATTATTATATAGAATGCTGGAATATGATCGTCTGGTGTATAAAGAACAGCTCTGAACACATTGGTATAACCACGGAAGACTATCCTTAAAACCAAGTGGGATATAATGCCTCCAACAGCGTGAATCTTGTTTGTAATTATGAAAAAACATAATAATGATTCCACACATATCTTTTGCCTCTAGCATTAGACTGGAGGATGAAGAAAACACATTAAAATCTCCATTTAACTGGATCAAGTTTTTTCCTTCATCAATTACATGTTCAGTCTTATCTAATTTAAGAACAAACTCAAATTCACAAAAGAAATACTGTGAATTTAAGGGGATACTGTCATGGAAATTTTTTTTCAAAATGCATCAGTTAATAGTGCTGCTCCAGCAGAATTCTGCACTGAAATCTGTTTCTCAAAAAAGCGAACAGATTTTTTATATTTCATTTTAAAATCTGGCATGCGGCTAGACATATTGTCAGTTTCCGAGCTGCCCCAAGTCATGTGATGTGCTCTGATACAATTCAGTCACTCTTTATTGCTGTATTGCAAGTTGGAGTCCCTTTCCCCCCCAGCAGCCTATCAACAGAACAATGGGAAGGTAACCAGATAACAGCTACCAGGTAGATCTACGAACAGCCATCAATAGAAAAAGCCAGGTCCCACTGAGACACATTCAGTTACATTGAGTAGGGGAAACAACAACCTGCCAGAAAGCAGTTCCTTCCTAAAGTGCTGGCTCTTTCTGAAAGCACATGACCAGGCAAAATGACCTGAGATGCACCTACACACCAATATTACTAAAATACACTTGCTGGTTCAGGAATGCAATTTTATATTGTAGATTGACTTATTTGCTGTGTAAACAGTGTAATTTAGAAATAAAAAATACATCATAAAAATCATGACAGAATTCCATTCTGGCTCCACAGTTATGTGTCAGCTGAGTGAACAGAAGAGGACTGAGCACACAGATGGAGGGTGGTGGCTATTGCATGGTCTGTTGAGTGATTTTGATGATTTATAAACTGCACAGGGTCAAGTGCTGGTGGCAGCAGGATTTTGATTGTTTCTTGACAAGCTTCTCAAAACACTTCATGATGATGGGGGTGAGTGCCACAGGACAGTAGTCATTGAGGTATGACACTGATGACTTCTTCGACACGGGGACAATTGTGGGGGTTTTGAGCACTTCGAGACAGTGGAGGTGTTCAGGGAGATGTCAGTGAAAACATCTGTCCGCTGATCTGCATATTCTCTTAGCACTCTGCCAGGGATATTGTCTGGTCCTACAGCCTTCCGTGGGTTTACTCTTTCCAGAGTCATCCTCACGTCAGCCACCGTCAAAAGCAGTGCCTGGTCACTAGGCAGAGTGATGGTCTTCCTCATTCCTGTGTTGTTCTGTGCTTCAAACCATGCATAGAAGTCATTCAGCGCATCTGCAACGGAGGCATCACTGTCACAGGCAGATGGTGTTGACCTGTAGTTTGTGATAGCCTGGATGCCCTGCCACATGTGCCGTGTGTCGCCATTCTAGTGGAAGAAGCTGTGTATTCTCTGAGTGTATGCGCACTTAGCTACTCTGATGTCACGGGAAAGTTTGGCTCCTGATGTTCTCAGGGCGACTTCGTCACCTTCCCTGAAAGCAGAGTCTCGGGCCCTCAGTAACACACGCACCTCTTCAGTAAACCATGGCTTCTGGTTGAGGCGTGTAGTGATGCACTTGGAGACAGTGACATCATCAATGCACTTTGTGATGTAGCTGATTACAGATGACATATACTCATTCAAGTTGAAGTAGTCGCTGTAGGTTGCAGCCTCCCTAAACATGTTCCAGTCAGTGCACTCAAAACAGTCCTGAAGAGCAGTCATGGCTCCTGCTGGCCATGTTTTCACCTGCTTCAGAACTGGTTTAGAGTGCCTGACGAGTGGTGTGTATGCTTGAATTTAGCATAAAAGAGATGTGGTCTGAGTAAGTGTGGGCGGGGCTCTGCTCGGTATGCACTGTTAACATTTGTGTAAACCTGATCCAGCCTGTTTGGCCCTCTCTTAGCAAATTCCACATGCTGATGGAATTTAGGGAGCACTGACCTGAGATTTGCATGGTTAAAATCTCCAGCGATGATAATCAGTCCATCCGTCTGTGATAGCTCCCAGAGCGCATCTTTGGTGTTCGCGATGGGAGGAATGTAAACTCCAATAATATGAATGGAGGCAATCTCACGGGGTAAATAAAAGGGTCTGCACTTCACAACAACAAACTCCACCAGTGGTGAGCAGTGACTGGACACAAGCACAGAGTTCCTGCACCATTTCGTGTTGTTGTAAACACACAGACCACCACCACAATTCTTACCGATCAGAGCAGCGACTCTGTCAGCTCGAACCACGACTAGCCCATCCATCTGAATGGCGGCATCCAGGACTCTTTCATTGAGCCACGTCTCTGTGAATATGAACATGCAGCAGTCTCTGAATTCACGCTGGGTAGTTTGCTGGAGTCGAATGTAATCCATTTTATTTTCTATGGAGCAGACATTAGATAGTAGTATGGACGGGAGAGCGGGTTGGCTGGGGTTAGCCCTTAGCCTCGTACTCCATTTCCGAGTGCTTCTCCTCCCGCCATTGGCCCAGGCATTTTGTTCTCCGGCTCTGTGTGTGCTAGAGAGCCAGTTTTTCCTCCTTTAGGCAGCGGATGTCCCTTTTAGGCTGCTGGTGTGGGAGATGTTGGTAGAAGGGGACTTGTAAAGCACGGATGGGTGCAGATTTTAACAGTGCCCTGGGAGCCTTTGCAGATGTGTCTTCCCTGGGGGAGGGTGGGCGTGGCGATGATGATGTCCAGGAGCAATGGTTGGATGAATTCTCAGGGAATTCTTCAAAGCACCAAGGATCTATTATTTTTACTGCCACAATGATGAAGTCATGAAGCTCTAGGCATCTCGTATGCTACCCAAGGCTCCTTCAGAATGTTATTTCTCATTTTCTGAGTTATATTTCATGACTTGGGTAGACTCAATTTCTAGGGCACCTACCACAACACCCCTTAGTCTTCTAATCCACTTATCAGTTACTCTGTTTGAGATCTCTTTCTCAATTATATACCGGTAACTCATTGAATAGCTAGTCCTAACTCTCTTGGTGTGCATTTTATGTTGTAGGGTGTCCATGCCACACTTCCACCATCAACCAAGGTGGGAAGCCAACAAACAACTGATTCCCCCTTAGGTCTAACCTGTCATACACCAATGTGAAGTGTGACTGGTTGATGTTGAGTATTATTCCATTTTACCCACCTAAGAGGAACTCATAGACTGAGTTTGTAGGCAAGAGCTACATGAAACACTAAGTTTCTCACTGTGATCCTACCTTCTCACACTTCCTTTGAGAAGAAGGTAAATTGTAATGGAATATTAGCAGCTTTACTTGAAATGACACAGACTAGAATTCCACTCCAGCTCAGAATGTGTCTTGAAACACCCCTTGGTTAAGGCTAGAAAGCAAAGTAAAAGAGTTGGTAACAAGAGAAGGAACTTGACTGGGACTTCATGTGTAAGAGAAAAGCAGTGAGAATTCAATCCATTTCATAAGACTTAAAGTATTATAAGAATGAGGGAGAATATCTCATCTCAAGAATCAAATTTTTCTACCCAGCATTTCAAGTAATGACTGAGCTTAATTTAAAAAAAAGGAAGGATTTAGACGCTGCATTGTAGTAACTGGAACATTGTTCAGGCCTGACAAAGTGGGAGTGATGTTGAATGTAGTTCAGTGAATGAACAAAGATGAAATGTTTAGTCGCAATGCAGCTGAGCTTATGTTCCTTCTAATGTATTGGAAAAACCATTATGAATAGGGTTGTGTTATACCTTTGGGATATATGCAGTGTTATTAGATAAAAGTTATATTCTCCTTGCGGCTATGCCTTTATAACTCATTTTTTAAGCCCAAAATTGTCGAGATTAGGGATGTAGCGAACTGTTCTGCGGCGAACTTGTTCGCGCGAACATCGGCTGTTCGCGTCCGCCGCAAGTTCGCGAACGTCGCGCGACGTTCGCCAATAGGCGTTCGCGTCAAAATCGTTCGACCATTCGACCATTCGATCGCTAAAATCGAACGATTTTCGTTCGATTCGAACGAAAATCGATCGATCGAACGATTAAAAATCCTTCGATCGTTCGAATCGAACGATTTTCGGATGTTCGAAGTTCGCAAACTGTTCGCGAACTGTTCGCATTTTTTGCCGGTGTTCGCGAACGGCGTTCGCGAACACATACTCGGCGGTTCGCTACATCCCTAGTCGAGATAATGTTTCTGCCATTATCGAATAAGCATTGATGTAAAAATTGTAACCTTGAGCAAAACTGGTTGATTTTGAGTGTAACAATTAGGGGATATTGAAGTGGTATTAGCAATATAGGGTATTATCCCCTTTAATGCTATGGATTCTATGGCACAAGTTAACCAGCTCTGTAGACTTGTTTTTATCCATTTTATGTTGATGTTTAGATGGAAATATGCGGCATAGCAGATCCAATAACCGCAGACCCTAAAAGGGTTAATGGGACTGCATTGTGCTTTTTATAGACTTGAAACCGTATATTAATGATCAGTCATTTTCTAATGAAAAAATCTCAGAAATCTGCATCCTAATGAGGTTTCAACTATAAGAACAAGAAATTCGCTCCACAGCTCCATGGAAGTTTTTGATTACTCAAATGAGGTGAAACAATAAATGTAGATTCACACATATTTTGCATCATGCCAACGCTTTTGGAACATCAAACATGTAGTAACATTTGAGGAAGTGTAATTTATAGGCAATGCAAATGTAAGAAAAATACTGATGTAGGAATAACTAATATTAACATTTCGGGGATACCTGTTCCTATGGCATCCCATGGTTCTCTCAGTAATGGGCTTGTAATGGACTTTTTAAGATGTAGAATGTTACTACTTATAAATGGAAGCATTGCATTAAATTTCCATCATGGTTGAGGCTTATGTTGGAGGTTCAAAACCTTATTGTGATCTTAAAGGAGAACTAAACTCTAAAAATGAATGTGGCTAAAAATGCCTTATTTCATATACTGAACTTATTGCACGAGGCTAAAGTTTGAGCTTGTCAATAGCAGCAATGATCCAGGACTTCAAACTTGTCACAGGGGGTCACCATCTTGGAAAGTGTCTGTGACACTCACATGCTCAGTGGGCTCTGATTGGCTGTTGAGAAGCTAAGCTTAGGGCTCGTCACTAATTATCCAGCAGAAAATGAGCTTCCCTGGCTGTAATATAAGCTGATGCTACAGGTTTGCTGATTATTCAATTCTGATGCTAATTGCACTGGTTTCTGTGCTGCCATGTAGTAATTATGTGTATTAATTACTAATCAGCCTTATATTGTGACATTCCTATTCTATGTGTACTGTATATTGTGAGTGGGTCCCTAAGCTAGGGTTCCCATATAACCTATACCCATTTAATAATGTTCAGTGTTATATATCATTGTGAGAAACTATACCCGGGTACATGAGTCCTACTGACTTCCATGTATAATAGGAGTCACTGCACAAACCTTGTGCTTTAAGTATCTCCATGAAAGCTGGAGTTAAAGGAGGACTAAAGCCTAACTAAAGAATTGGGTTAGAAATGTTGTACGTTATGTTTTGGGCTTCCTGTATCAGTCCAAGGCAACCACAGCCCTTTAGCAAAAAAAAAAAAATCTGTGTCTCCAAAGATGCCCCAGTAGCTCCCCATCTTCTTTTCTGCTGATTCACTGCACATGCTCTGTGCTGCTGTCACTTACTGAGCTTAGGGAGCCACTCACAATATACAGTACACATAGAATAGAAATGTCACAATATAAGGCTGATTAGTAATTAATACAGATAATAACTACATGGCAGCACAGAAACCAGTGCAATTAGCATCAGAATTTAATAATCAGCAAACCTGTAGCATCAGCTTATATTACAGCCAGGGAAGGTCATTTTCTGCTGGATAATTAGTGACGAGCCCTAAGCTTAGCTTCTCAACAGCCAATCAGAGCCCACTGAGCATGTGAGTGTCACAGACACTTTCCAAGATGGTGACCCCCTGTGACAAGTTTGAAGTCCTGGATCATTGCTGCTATTGACAAGCTCAAACTTTAGCCTCGTGCAATAAGTTCACTATATAAAATATGGCATGTTTACCCATATTCATTTTTAGGGTTTAGTTCTCCTTTAAGTGGTCCAAACTTTTACTCTGTCAACTGGACATTGAAGAAACAGTTTCCCAGAACAAGGCAGCCATTTCATTTTCAAAACAGAATTATGTATTATATGTATTATGTTACAGCTGTTTTAGGGGCGTTAAGTGCTAAAGTACATATCACATTGTAAGTATGATGTTCTTTCCCAGCATATGTACCCCTGAAGCTTATAAATCAGGCTCATTTCTGAAATACGCAAAATTGTTTTGTGTCCACTTGTCTTTGCGTCCACATTTGCATCCACATTCTAAGTCTGAAAATGTAAAAGTTTGCATTTTTTGTCCTATAGCAGAGAAAACACAACCTGTGACGTAGGCCATAAAGTTTGAGCAAAGTGCATTTTCCTACAATTATGCTCCACTATGGGGAATATTTATCAAAAGTGAAGTTAGAGATCACCACAGACCTCTAGAGTGAAAGTCTGCCGCTCTCCATTCATTTCTATGGGATTTTTTGAAAGGAGTATTTATCAAAAGGATGAACTTTCACCCATTGATAAATACTCTTTTAAAAATTCCATAGAAATGAATGGAGAGCGGCGGAATTTCATTCTAGAGGTCTGTGGTGATCTCTAACTTCACTCTTTGATAAATATACACTTATGGGGCACATTTACCTAGGGTCGAATATCGAGGGTTAAATAACCCTCGATATTTGACCGTTGAAGTATAATCCTTCGAATATCGAAGTCGAAGGATTTACCGCTATTCCTACGATCGAACGATCAAAGGAATAATCATTCGATCGAACGATTAAATCCTTTGGATCTAACGATTTGAAGGATTTTAATCCATCGATCGAAGGATATTCCTTCGATCAGAAAATTGTTAGGAAGCCTATGGGGACCTTCCCCATAGGCTAACATTGGCCTCGGTAGGTTTTAGGTGGCGAACTAGGGGGTCGAAGAATTTTTTAAAGAGACAGTACTTTGACTATCGAATAGTCGAACGATTTTTAGTTTGAATCGTTCGATTCAAAGTCAAAGGTCGTAGTCGAAGGACGAAGTAGCCCATTCGATGGTCAAAGTAGCCAAATAAAACATTCGAAATTCGAACTATTTTTCCTCTATTCTTTCACTCGAGCTAAGTAAATGGGCCCCTATGTGTTGAATATATGATTTTAATTGGAATAAATGAAATATTGAATATTGAGACTTCTGTTCTACACTTCATTATATAGGAAGACCCTGATCGCCGTTGGATGTCCCAAACAAACAACTGGCATCAAAGTCTGATAAAAGATGGAAAATTTACTTACAGATCTCAAAATAGCATTCAGAACACTCAATGGCTCAAATACTACTTCAAATGATTATATTTGGTGTGGGTTTTTTTTCATGGAAAGGCCTCAAACCTCATGAATATCTTTCTACTCTATATAGGGACTCCTAGAACTCAATCACAGAAAAATCTTCTTATACTGACATTTTCTCCCTTCCAGTCTCAATGGATATTTTCTTATCAACTGTCCTGATCTATTTAAAAAAATCATATGTATATTAGTGGGCAAAATTCACTAAACTGATCCAATTTTTAAATTTCCATCGAGTTTTTATGTTGCAAAGACAAAAATATTGAAACAATATGGAATACGATTCCACCGCGTGCAAGTGTTTTAACGAAGACTTTAAAGAGTTTTGTTGTCATGGTTAAACAAAAAAAAAAACATCATATGGTAATGTATTTTTAACTGAAAAGATCTCTTGGGTTTTATAGAAGAAAACATGACAGTAGCTGAGAGGTAAGCATGACAGGAGTTGGAGAGAAGAAAGGACGAGCGTGAAGCCATTCTCATGATGAGTTCAGAGAAATAAAGCAAAAGCAAAAAAGGAAAATCACAGTTCAGGAAGATTTTTATATACTCGCTCAACACTTCTGATGGATCATCTGTAACCTTCCAAGACCTAAAGTACCGGAGCCCTCATTAGAGATCATCTCACATTTACGGAGATGAGCAGCCAAGATCTGATGCGATTGCCTCGCTTTAAACATTTTCTTTCCCTTTTTCAAGAGAGAATAGCTGTCAGAACGTAGCAACCCTTTATGTACCGTCTCACTGAAAGCAAAAAGGATTTTAGCATTAAACATTGTGTTGTAAACTGCAATGTAACATGGAAATACATGTGTGATAGGATGTGACTTGGCCATGTGGAACTGAGAGGAGGTGAGTGTTTGCTGTTGCTCAGGTCACTTCCACCCATGTATGGTACCACCAAATTATATTTTCAGTTTGTATGAACAGACGGCAAAATGATATCATTGTAGGATGGTCCCTCATAACTGCCCAGGTACAACACATGTGCATATGGTCAGACATAATGGGCAAGATTGACTACATCTGGAAATGTGTGAGCCTCTTTTTGTATTGTCTGAGCTTCTGTTGTTTCTGGAAGCTTATACCTAATGTTCTTCATCGTTTCCCTTAGTCCTCCAATTATGTTTTAAAGGGATGGGTCACCTTTAAGTTAGTGTAATAAAAGCTACGTATCCTGGTACCCTGGTGGTCTAGCGGGCCGCCATGCCGATCTTCACTCCCTGATGCGCCAGTGACGTGTGACATCAGCGCACAATGGCGCAAAGCATTCTGGGTATTTAAAGGGCCATTACATTGGATTCTTTACCCGTGATAGAATTGTGTTTCCTGGTGCTCCTGAGCCTTGTGCTATTTGTTTCCTGTACCCTGAACCTGTTTGATTCCTGTTTTGACCCCTGCCTGGCTATTTGACTATTCTGACTTCTGGATCCTGACCCCAGCCTGATTACCGACTACCTCTTCTGATTAACCCTCTGATTGACTTCCTGGTTTGACCCTTGCCTGTCTGACTACGTTTTTTCTCTGCCTGCCTCGACCCGGCCTGATCTGACTATTCTTTTGCCTAACGCCTTGTACTGCGACCTTCTGTCCAAAGACTTTGCTCTACAGTCGTGCCCCTCTGCTTATCCAGAACCCTCATTTTGCACCTCTCGCTTAAGTCCAGGTGGCATCCAAGTAAGCCGAGGGCTCCTCCCGAGGCCCAAAGGCGGTCGCACTACTGGTGAAGCACGAGCCGAGACCAGGGTGCCTGGTGTTTGTTCTGGTGTTGGGTGCCAACCATGACAGTTAGTTTCAAGTATGTTAAAGAATGGCCATTTCTAAGTAAGCTTTCAACTGGCCTTCATTCTTTCTTTTTTTTATTGTTTTTTAATTATCTGCCTTCTGAATCTTTCCAGCTCTCAATTGGGGGTCACTAACCCCATCTAAAAAATAAATGCTCTGTAATGGTACAAATGTATTGTGATTGCTACTTTTTATTACTCATGTTTCTGTTCAGCCCTCCCCTATGTATATTTCAATCTCTTATTCAAAGCAACGCATGGTTGACCCCACTCTCCTTAAATGTCTCTACTCCAGTATAACTGGCCAACTTGGCCAGTCTTTCCTCCTAAGTCATAACTTAGTCAACCTAAGCATTGAAGCCCAAAACTGCACTACACATTCTTAATGGGGCCTTATTTTGAAAAGGGGACACATGACCCTCTCCTTCAACAACGTCTCTGAACACATTCAATGGGTTGTCTAGGCAATGCCTTAACCGCACTTCAAAATAATCCTTTGGTGTCCTGTTGTCTGAAGCATAGAATCCCAGTTCTGGTTGGTCTAGTCTGTTCCACAGTCAAAACACCTTTAGTTCTGTACAAGGTTCAGAGAACTAATTGCTCTCAATCATCTGGCACTGCAGCACACAATACTTGAAAGCAAAGCTACCTTAAGAATACAAAGGTTGCTTTCTTCATTCTCCCCATGAAAGGTATGTGATATTGTGTATAATATTGGATATAATATAATTCTTTGGAAAATGTGATTTTTCCTTACCTTGAAAAAAAAAAAATATAATGACTTTTTACAGCAGGGATTCTAGATATTGATTCATAATCAGGACAATAGTCTCTTATATGTAATGGAAATACTCATGGGTTGCCTTTCTTTCATTTTTACTTCTTTACATGACTTGTGTACACAGAAATATGAGGCATAGTAAAAAGAAGAGCCTTTAAGTGCTGTGGGTACAAGAACATCAGGGACATTTACTGTACTTGAAAGGGATGATCTGTGGACTGCCCTACCTAACCATTAGTGATAGGGTAGAAGACCACTTCACCAGAACATGACTAACTTATTGTACAGCTCTTCCGCAGAACACGTTTGATTTGTATTTATAGTATATGGAAAGAAGGAACATTGATGGTGAGGTCAGGGGTGATAAAAATGCTTATAAATTACTTTTTGATATTTTTCATTTTGCCATTAACCTCTATACTAGTAGTGCTGCCCAAACTCCTGATGGTCCTTCAGGGTTTATGCCTGGACAGATAAGTCCAGGACCTGGACATGTGCACTTGTGCTTGCAAACAGGGTGCATATGAGCTTTTCGTTCCTGGTTCTGCCAGCTAATGCTACTTTAGGGTGGGACATTTCATCACTGACATTCGTCTCCCACCTCATCCCTACCCTGATCTGACACAGTATGTGTGTATTCATTCTATAAAAATGCTTATAATAAACTGCTTTGCATAAAGAACATTATCATGTGACCACAACTGTGCTTGAAAATGAGCCTCAAAGAACACTTGGGACTGAGCCAGATGCTTTCTCTAGAGAAAACATTCATACCATCTATTGCTCATTGTACTATAGGTCCATAGATGAATCACAGCCTCATTTTGCATTTGGTTTGCATCACTCAATAGGAAATGTGCCGGAGTCAGGAAAAGGGTGTGACTAGAGGTTCCAGTTTCAGGAAATGGGTATGGAAGGATGTTCCTAAATCAGGAAAAGGGTGTGGCAGGATATGCCAGGGTCAAGAAAGGGGTGTGACAGGATGTAGCAGAGTCAGGAAAAGGGTAAAAAATCTGTAGATGTTGTGGAATGAGTTGTGTGACGGGAGTGCAGAATTACATATAACAGTCATGAGTGAAACTGGCCCGTTTGAAGCCAAAAAATGTGCTCATCCCTAGAAGTTATGACAAACCTGTCCCACTTCTCATTGCTGCAAAATTTGTTGAAAAGGTGAAACACATTTAACACATTTATGTCAACACATTTAAGTCAACGGCCATTTTTACTTTCTACCTCTCTTCAGATTACATCTAGTCTATAGTAGTAATGTGCAGATTGGGCTTTTCCAGACCCACACCCACCTGCAACCCCCCTCCCTCCACACGTGCCCGTCCGAATCCGACTTCCGGGTTTCTTTTATAGACCCGCCCCACCGATGATGTCACAAAAGGGGCAGGGCAACATGCATTTGTCTATAAAGTTCAACCAGGAAATCGAGAGCCGGCATTTGGAAGAGAGGTGCGAGGTCAGCACGAACCCGCGGGTCCAGCAGGTATTGGGCCAGCCCACACATCATTGGCCTATAGGTGGGTTTTTTTGTGCAAAATGTATTTGGGTTATTGTCGGTGTGTTTTTTTATGCCAAAATTTTGTGGTGGTTTCTCAAAAATATTCAGTGAATTTCACCCCAAATCCATACGTGCTGAAAGATTTTGCTCACCTATCCTTACATTATGGGGCAGATTTACATATGTTCGAATATCGAGGGTTAATTAACCGCAAATAGTTTGTTCGATCGATTGATTAAATCCTTCGAATCGAACAATTCGAAGGATTTTAATCAATCATCAATCGAACGATTTTTCTATGACCAAAAAAAACTTAGAAAGCCTATGGGGACCTTCCTCATAGGCTAACATTGGGCTTCAGTAGGTTTTAAGTGGCCAAGTAGGGGTTTGAATTTTTATTTAAAGAGACAGTACTTCAACTATCGAATGGTCGAATATTCGAACGATTTTTAGTTTGAAGTCGTAGTCGAAGGTCGAAGTAGCCAATTCGATGGTCGAAGTAGCCAAAAAAAAATTCAAAATTCACGTTTTTTTTATTCTATTCCTTCACTCGAGCAAAGTAAATGGACCCCTATATTTTTATTTAAGAAGCAGCCAGAGAAAATTAGATCAATTTATTCTATTTCTTTTTTTTTAACAAAAAACACACCTTTTATTCTATAGAACAATCCAATGACTGGAAGAATATCTTGTACGCCTTACTCTGGAGAATGACTTGGTTTGAACAACAATTCTAATATTTCTATTATTCTGAAATGAAACACAATTATATGGCACTGGATTTAACCACGATAAATGATATTCAGTTCTCCGGTAAGTTCTGTTTGTGCTGCCTGATTCTTTTATACCCACATGACTTATCGTTGGGAGATAATTCTAATACAGTTAGTTTCAAGGCATTTTTATTTCTTTATCAAATCTTATTTGCTGGATCTCAGAGGTGATTTATCATGTTCTCTTGCTTTAATGGAATTGAATGTAGTCGCAGATAATGGGGGCTGAATGGATCATAAGCAAACGCTAAATTGGATCAGTATTTACTAGTAAAGTCATTGATTAATTCCCAACTGTAATATAACAGAAAGATAAAGCAGATTTCCCGTAACAAATATGAAACGGGCAAAGCTGCTTTCATCCTGTGCTTTTTTTTCTGATCTAGGATGGGAAATTCAAATGATAAGGCCAAATCCGGCCCATTTGGCTTCGCCAAAAATTCGCAAAATGCTTGAAATCTATGGGCAACAACATTTGTTTTGACACTCAACAAATAATTTCACCCATTTGAGTCTATGGCCATCATATTTTGGATGCGGTTGAACCCCAGAATCCTTTTTGAAAGTTTTTGGCCGAATACTGCACATGCAAATTAGGGGTGGGAAAAGGAAAAATGTTTTACTTTCTTGTTTTGTGACAAAAAGTCATGCGATTTCCCTCCCTGCCCCTAATTTGCATAAGCAAATTAGCATTCAGTTTGGCCAGGTAGAAGGATTCGGCCAAATCCGGAACCTGCTGAAAAAGAGTGAATCCTGGCCGAATCCCAAACCGAATCCTGATTTCGGTGGATCCCTAATTTTTATAGCAAAACTTGGCAAAAATTTTGCTCATCACTAAAGCTTTAACGTTAGTGATGGGCGAATTTGTCCCGAATTCACAAAATGCATTGAAGTCAATGGGCGTCAAAATTATTTTAATGCGCGTCAATTTCAACTCCCGCGACAATTTTCATAAGTCCACCTATTTTGTCCACTTTGCATGGTCGAATATTCAAACGATTCTTACTTCGAATCCACTCGAGCTTAGTAAATCTACCCCTTAAAGGACAAGGAAAGGCAAAAAAATAAAATCCCATTTTTACTTTCTTTAATGAAAAAGAAACCTATCTCCAATATACTTCATTAAAAAAATGTGTACCGTTTTTATAAGAAACCTGACTGTATGCAGTGAAATTCTCCCTTCATTTACTGCTGTGGATAGGAATTGTCAGACGGTCCCTAACTGCTCTGCAGGGAAACAATCATACTTATGAACAGCAGGGGGAGCCATGCAGAACTCAAGCAGCTTTGTTTAGGACGATCCCTAAGCAGCACAGACCACACTGAGCATTAGGGATGTCGCGGACTGTTCTGCGGCGAACTTGTTCGCGCGAACATCGGCTGTTCGCGTCCGCCGCAAGTTCGCGAACGTCGCGCGACGTTCGCCAATAGGCGTTCGCGTCAAAATCGTTCGACCATTCGACCATTCGATCGCTAAAATCGAACGATTTTCGTTCGATTCGAACGAAAATCGTTCGATCGAACGATTAAAATCCTTCGATCGTTCGAATCGAACGATTTTCGGATGTTCGAAGTTCGCGAACTGTTCGCATTTTTTGCCGGCGTTCGCGAACACATTATCGGCGGTTTGCTACATCCCTACTGAGCATGTGCAAGGTCAGGGTCAGGCAAAGATGTATAACAAAGTTACAAGATGAGAGCCCCCTGTGGCCAACTTTGAAAGCATAAATCATTTGTTTGATTAGGCTTGTGGTGCAGTAAATTCATGTTTATGTTTAGTATACAAAATACAGCATTTCTAGCCTTATTCTATTTTACACTTTCCTTGTCCTTTAACCTTTATACGTGCTGTGCTGGCTTCAAGCAAGTTTTCGAGTATATATATGTATATATATATATATATATATATATATATATATATATATATATATATATATATATATATATATATATATATATATATATATATATATATATATTCCCAGCTATAGTCAGGTGATCCCACTGGTGTCTAATAAAAGGGCAGCCAAGTTTGGGAGTTTTACTTTGAGAGCAGCAAGTAAGTTGCAGGTAAAACTTAGTCCCTGTGTAAAATGTATAATGAAGCAATAGAATTCTTAATGAATCAGATAAAATTAAGCGTAGGACTGGCCAGATATGGGATGACTGTGACGTAGTTGTTCAGCTTAAATATATTGCAATATATGGACAAACAATCCCTGTTTTGTTTAAAGGGTAAGGCATTTTTCAGTAGCAGTAGCACAAAATGTCGCTGTCTTAAATATATTGATAATATATATATAACCTTCTTATGTTCCTTATTCTATGAAAAGCCTATTTGTAGTTTACCCTACATCTGGGTTTCATTTTCTTAGATGAAACCAAGCAATATCACTGTGCGGTGGATAATAGCCCCATCTTCTTAACATTTCTGTTTGCTTCCAGTTCCTTTTATACTAAGTAAAAAAGAAGAGGGAAGGAAGAGTAATACAGTCATTACCAATCCAATAAGACTCCATCTAAAATCAGTAAAGTCAGACATAGCTGTGAGGTTTAGGAATAAAATCTTTAGTCCCTTGCGTTCCCTGGAAGGGGAGAAGATGGACGGTATTGCTGGAAATCCATGAATAATTCCAGATAACATTAAAAAAAAATTTACTGGGTCGTGATATAGGTAATAGAAAGCGCAAAGAAGTATGTGAGACATCAGATTCTATTACATTTGCTATAACAATGAATGTTTTATACTGTTGTGGCAGCTCTACGGTTGACCAGTTTCCAGAGTGAAAGAATGAAAAGCTGCTTAAAGTCTCCGACACTTTTCATTCAGTGCCGTATATTATGCTGTATATTCCCAGCTTCACTCATCATAAATGCAAATAAAATAAAAACTGTTACTAGAGTTAAAGAATGCGGCTGACGACAGCAAATTGTCCGCATTCCATTGTTTAAAGGGCAAATATACCCTATTTATAAGTGAGGGTTTGCTATTATCCTTATTTTTATATTATTTCTTTGTATTAGTTGCACACTATGAATAAAAGCAAGGTAAAGGCTTTAACTTTGCCATATTATTGGTGCAAAGCCCGTCTTAAAGTAGGGTTGCCAACTGTGAAGGATTTCCCCGTTTTTGAAAGGGCTGAAAAATGCTTGTCCGAATTTCCAAATTAGGAAATCTGGACAGGACATTGAAGTGAATGACATGGCGATCAGCGATTGCCGATTGTCGTCAGTCCCGCCCCCACATCATCCATCCCGCCCCCAACATCACCCACCCCGCCCCTAAATCATCTGGTCCATAATAACGTCTGTGCCCCACCCCCAACATAATCTGGCAGCGTCCTGACATCACCATGCCTGCCCTCTGACATCACTGGCCCACCCCCTGCCCCTTCTCCAAGGAAAAAAGGTGGCAACCTTACATGCAAGCTAACCATGCACACATTTCCATTAATAAAGCATTCAAGCTGGGTCATATCTGAAAGTTATCTTATAGAGGACAAATAGTTCTGTGTTTTGCTCAAATTCATCTAACCTTACAAATGTAGAGACCCTGAGATTTGGGTATATTTTAACTCAGGTAGTCTGCCTTATATTTGGGCACCTAAAGTGGTCCTGTTGGTTCTTCAATTAACCCAGGCAGCTATGTCTCTTTTCCTTGGTCCATATTATTTCAAGGCTTGCCCAGAAGGTGGAAGCATGTAAAAGTGTAAAGGGGTGTAGCCCGATGTGCTGAAGGTCTTTCCTGGGACCTCACTTCTTTGGCAGGTGTTACAGGCCCAAGGCTGAAGTTAAATGTTAGGTAGAGTTATATAGTGCTAGAAAATTTGGTCATAGTTGGTCATAGTTGCTCTAGGAACAAGAGGAAGGCTCAGTGAAAAAGTGAGCAGCTTCCACTCCAATGAGGAGAAATATGGGGTTAGAACCGTGAGGTGAGTCCACCACTCATGCAGGGACTTCAGTGAGTTGAGGACCAGTCAGGGTGCCAAGATAAAAGACTCCAGGCTGAGGATCCCTATGCACAAAGCTCTACTCAATGGGAGGAATTGCCCCAGCAGTGTGGTAACCTATATCTTGCTTATTTCACCTTAATTAAATCAGTTAATTTTCTGCAAGAAAATCTCTCTGTGACTGGATCCTTTTCTACCAGGCGCATCCAAGGTGTTAGGAATTGCAGGAATTGCTCAATTACCAGTTGATCAGCAGCACAATAAAGCAGCAGTAGCCCTGTCCACACACTACATTACATACAGCTAAGTGCACTCAAGGGTGTGCTACATATCTATTTAATTCAGAGGAAGGTGATAAAACCTCTCTAGGGACCCATAGGTGTAGTAAGTTCTTATGGCTTCAAATTCCTTCATTTTCTTATCTCTCTTTTTACTGGGCAGTAAATCTAGTTATCTAATTTACACATTTATATTATTGGCCCATAGCCTTATGATCATTTCCTGCCACACTTCATTATAGTGATTGGTTAGGGGTGGATCTTCCTCTTTGGTTTCTGGTTGCTGACCCATGTAGATCTGTTCCAGGGAGTCTGGGTACAACAAGGTGCAGTAAAGCTGTTGTGCCCTAGCGGGACCAGTACCTCTAATAAAAGTCGGGGGAGTTGTAATTCTCCTCTCACTGTCAGTTCAAACCTATTTCTATTCCTCCAGCCTTCTCATTTAACTCTTTTGAGGTGCATGCCCTTCAGATTTTCCACCCTCTCTCTGTGTGTGTAGCTGTCATTTACAGACCCCCATCAGCCTCCTCCTCTGCTGCCTTCCTTTCTGACTTTCACACCTGACTTTCTTTCTTCCTCTGCACTGACAGCCCTGCAATTATTCTTGGGGATTTCAACTTCCACATTGATGATGCTTCACAACCCTGGCCCTCTCGTTTTCTCCTCCTAACCTCCACCTTTGAGCTCCAGCAATGGACAAACACCCCTACTCATAAGGACTTTCTGGATCTAGTGTTTACTAAAAAACTCTCTCTCTCTCTCTCTCTCTCTCTCTCTCTCTCTGGTTTTAACAGTGAACCCTTCCCCCTTTCTGATCACAATTTGGCTACATTTTCCATCTCTCACTCTCCGTGCCCACCTGCTTCTTCCCCCACTGTCTTAGTCCAGGATACACGTGACATTGACCTTCCAGCCTTAGCTCAGTCTTTTAGGTCCAGTCTCATTTCCATTAAGGAAATGTCTGAATGTGATACCCTGGTAAGTGAGTATAATCACATACTATCCTCAACCATTGACTCATTTGCCCCTTTACAGGCTAAGCGTTCAAACCAGGTTCTTATGCTCCTGTACAAGATCTGCTGAACGTATGTGGAAGAAATCCCGTATTGCCAAAATCCATCCCTTCCTTACACCGGCTACAACCAAGACGCTCATGCATGCTCTCATCCTATCCCGACTAGATTACTGTAACCTTCTACTAACTGGCCTCCCTAACTGCCATCTCTCCCCTCTACAGTCTGTATTAAACACTGCTGCCAGTATTCTCCTCCTCTCATCCAAAAGGTACAGGCCCCTCCGCTGCTGAAGTCCTTATCATGGCTTCCTATAAAACAAAGAATAACTTATAAACTCCTCCTCATAACCTTCCAAGCCCTTCATTCCTCTGCACCTAAACTACATCTCATCTCTTGTTTCTCTATATGTTCCTGCCCGAAACCTCTGCTCCTCTCAGAGCAACCGCTTGGTTGTACCCCCACTACTACTGCTGTTTCCCGTATCAAACCCTTCTCTCTTGTGACTCCTTATATTTGGAATGTCATTCCTGAATCTCTCTGGAGAGAATCCTCCTTCAATGTTTTTAGAACGAAACTGAAAGACTCCCTCTGGGAGCACCTGTATAACACCTGAACTGGCACTTAAATAACAGTGTAAGAACTGTAACCCACACCACCTTAATACCCCTCTGAATTGTGTCTGTATGTTACCCTCCCATTTAGACTGTAAGCTCTACAGGCTAGGGTTCTCTAGCCTTTTGTTTCCTTGACACTGAGCACTTAATCTGTATTTTAATTATATTTTATATTTATGTGATTTGTATTTCTTATAATGCACTTATTGTTACTTTTTATTCCAATGACCCCTTGTTTGTTACTACTAATTTATTGTTTTGTTGTACAGTGCGTTGCCCTCAAGAAGAGCTATACAAATAAAAATATACATACAAACAATTAGCAGATCTTATGAGTGAACAATGGCCGTAGTATCCTCGCTGTTGTATAAAAAATGGTTTCATAATAATTTTGTCAGCCTGGGCTCATGTAGATTGAATCTCTTGAATTAGGTGGAAGAGCTGGGAAATTGTACAATGATAGTGTCGCTGGCAATGCATATTTGTTGAGAATATGATCAACGTAATCATCTTTGTCACTTTAAAGAGGGTTTCTTTATTCAGTTGGTATAAAAGCTATTGTATAACTAAATAGAAATCATATAATTAAATAGAGCAGTGCTATTGACAGCTGTAGCAAATATAATGCAGGCCTGTTCTCTGCCCATAGGAGCTTTCAATCAACATTCTGCAAGAATAATTCAGTAGAGTTACAGTGTGTATGCTCCTTAGTAATGATGGGCGGATTTATTCGCCAGATGCAAGTTTGCGGCAAATTTTCACATTTTGCCGGTTTTTTTCAGACAATTAAATGCGCCCGTTGACTTTAATGAACTGTTAATTGTTGTCCCCAATAGTGATGGGCGAATTTGCGCCGTTTCGTTTCGCCAAAAAATTTCCCGGAAAATTCAGAAAATGGCGAAAAATTCGCGAAACAGCGTTTTCTCGACTCCGGTGAATTTTCACGGGCGTTTTGCAAATTTATTCGCTGGTGGCGAATCGCGCAAATTCAAGAGAGCAAAAATAATGATGGAAAATGGTTGCTGCTTTCTCTGTTGTCTACTTATGATATGGGTGTGTTTCTTTTAATATCCTTCACTGCTTTCAGCACTTATTTCATTTAAAATCGATGTTGTACACGTGTGTCCATAGGTGATTATGATAAATTATACATATATGATAAGTATGGGACCTGTTATCCCAAGAATGTTCAGGACCTGCGGATTTACAGATAATAGATCTGTAATTTGGATCTTCATACCTTATGTCTGCTAGAAAGTAATTTAAACATTAAATAAACCCAATAGGCTTGATTTGCTCCAATAGTAAAAAAATTGTCAAATGCATTGAAGTCAATGGGGTCAATTCTTTTTTTCACGTGTCACAATTTTTTTTCAACTTTTGGAGTCTGTGGTCATCACTATTAATGACATCTTAGTTGGGATCAAGTACAAGGTTCTGTTTTATTATTACACAGAAAAAGGAAATCATTTTTAAACATTTGAATTATTTAATTATAATGGAGCCTGTAGGAGATGGGCTTTCCGTAATTTGGAGTTTTCTGGATAACAGGTTCAAGGTAACGGATCCCATACAGTATATATATATATATAGATACATACACAGTATATATAAAAATATCCTATACCTTCTCTGTCCACTCATGCTATCCACTGTACAGAAAGTTACAAAATTTAAACCTTCTATGTCCAGCCTCCCTAGTGTTATCCTTTCCCCTCAAAATCCCAGGCATAATTTAGTTATTTAATAATTTAATTACTAGTCCCTGTGGATTGTCATTTGTCCACAAGACAGATTTAGGGGGTTATTTATTAAAGTCCAATTCTTTTCTGGTTGGACTTTTAAAGGGGAAAAACATTATTTTTTTTGTAGAATTTTTTTTAAAATTTTTCGAGATATATTTAACCCCGATGGTGTTTAAATTCCTAATAAACAAAGTAATCCAACTTCATGTAGAAGTCAATGGTAGATGTCCTGTTGACATTCTGAAGATATCCTGATCTGCAATGGGTTTCGTACCATAAAATGTTGTGATTTTCAGGAGATAATCCAAAAAAGTTCTCTGGCATGAAATCCAAAAAAAAGGATGATTCCGATTTTTTCACGCTTTTATCGTCTTCCCGCTCAAGGAATTTTCATGAAAATGTATTAATAATTAGGGGGGTAAAGTCTGTGCGGATTTGGTCGAAGTAAAAACAACCAAGCCAGTTGCATCACATTTCTTGGAGGCTGGTCACATTTAAGGTTATAGCTAGATAATGTTCCCATGCCCAGAAGGGGTGGAGATCAGTCACGCCTCCATTGGCAACATGAAACATTCTGGATTAAAAATCTGGTTACTCTATCATCAAGGGGTCACCAATGGGTCTCAACGAATATTGGTAATTCAGCTGTTTTCTGGATAAGCATTAAACATTTTTTATATGAAGTGCTAGTCATGGGCTGCACCTCAATGATGATGGTGCAGCTATTTTGGGGAGAAGATGGCTAGAGGGTTGGAGGAGATTTTATACTAGGCATTGGGGGGAGGGTTCAGTAAAGGATTCTATAAAGGATTCCATGGAAGACAGGTTAGATGAGATAGTCGATAAAGGAAGGGAAAATGGGGGAGGAGATTTGGGTGGGGATACTGTTAAGGATAGGGAGGACCACATGTCATATGTTCAATATGGGACCAGTATTAAATGTATGTTTGCAAATGCAAGAAGTCTGACTGGTAAAATGGGAGAGCTGGAACTGCTGGTACTGGAGGGAAAATATGATGTGATTGGTGTGGCCGAAACATGGCTGAATGAGTCACATGACTGGGCAGTTAATATCAGCAGCTATACAGGAGTTAAAAGCTTATATAAAGGAGGAGGTGATGTTAGAAAATGAGGGGGCAGAAGTCGTATGGGTGGAGTTCTTCATCAATTGCAAAGAGTCCAGCAAATGAATTGTAGGAGTCGCTATAGACCCTCTAATGTAAGTGACGAGGAGGAGGCGAAGCTCCTGATGCAAATAGAAAAGGCTGCTAGTTTGGAGAAAGTAATGATAATGGGGGATTTTAATTACCCAGATATTAACTGGAACAATAGTACTGCCAGGTCAGTCATTGGCAGGGGCGTAACTATAGAGGAAGCAGACCCTGCGGCTGCAGGGGGGCCCAGGAAGTATAGGGGCCCCATGAGGCCCTAATTCATATACAATTTCAATAAATATTGGAGAAACAAGTCAACCTCTAAAGATTTTGGGGGCCTGAAAAATAATTTGCTGTGGGGCCCAGTAATATCTAGTTACGCCACTGGTCATTGGGAACAAGTTGATAAACTTGTTGAACCCCTGGGTAGTTGTGCCATAATGTAATATCATTTAATGTCTGTTACCAAAAACAAATAATACACTGGGACAACAAAACCCATAAATTTCAGAACAGCTAATTTTAGTGCCTTGAGGATTGTCCTTCAGAGCATTGATTGGGGCATTGTGTTTTCATCTAAAAACACAGAACAGAAATGGTCGTCATTTAAAATGATATTAAATCATTTTATTCCCTTAAGGAGTAAATGTAGAAGCTCTAAGAATCATCCGGTGTGGCTTAATATAGAACTAAAAATGTAATAGGAAAGAGGATAAAGGCATTTAAAAACTACAAGTCTGTTGGGACAAAAGCTGCATTTAATGTATAGAAACACTATAATAAATGTTGTAAAACAGCAAAACTAACTCCAAAAAGTTTTGTAAGTATATTAATAGTAAAATGATGCGGATTGAGAGTGTTGCTCCTTTAAATAATGGTACCAGTAAGGTTGTAACAGACTCCTTCAGTGTATTCAATAGAGGAGTCTGAGTCTTTTTTAAAAATATTAAGGCCACTTATACCCTTATTGGGACTGCACTAGGTAAATCCATAATGGAAAAGAACCATGGAATAATTGTAGATAATAAACTTGGCTGTAGCAAGCAAAGCCAGTCAGCATCTGTAGTGAATACTACTTACCCTGGTGGTCCAGTGGTGCGGCGGAGACGCTGCTCCAGGTCCGGCGCCATTTTGGATTCCTAGGGACGCGCGCGCGCCTCCACGTCATTTAAAGGCGCGGTGGCGTGATGACGCCAGCGTGCAAAGGCGCCAAATTTGAACAGTATTTAAAGCTCATTAGGAGACCTTGCTCGTGATAGGAGTTTATTCATGGTGCTTCCTGAGCTTTGCTTATCCTGTTTGAACCTGTTTGATTCCTGTTGTGACCCCTGCCTGGCTTTTGACTATTCTGACCTCTGGATCCTGACCCTCGTCTGAATACCGACTACCTCTTCTGATTAACCCTCTGATTGACATCCTGGTTTGACCCTTGCCTGCCTGACTAAGTTTATTCTCTGCCTGCCCCGACCCGGCCTGATCTGACTACTCTATTGCCTAACGCCTTGTACTACGACCTTCTGTCCAAAGACTTTGCTTTACAGTTGTGCCCCTCTGCCTATCCAGAACCTATAGCCTTGCACCTCTCGTTTAAGTCCTGGTGGCATTCAAGTAGCTGAGGGCTCCTCCCGAAGCCAAAGGCGGTCACACTACAGACGAAGCACGAGCCGAGACCAGCATGCTTGGCATTTGTTCTGGTGTTGGGTGCCGACCGTTACAGCATCAAGGGCAAATAAGGGCTTGAGTTGTATTAAAAGGGGCAGAGATTCACAGGAGGAATGAGTCATTCTTCCACTGTATAGAGCACTGGTAAGGCCCCATCTAAAATATGCCGTACAGTTTTGGTCTCCATCACTCAAACAGGACATTATTGTATTAGAGAGGGTACAGAGAAGGGCAACTAAGCTGGTAAAGGGAAAATCTTAGCTATGAGGAAAGACTGGCCAAATTGGGGATGTTCACGCTGGAGAAGAGGTGCTTAAGGGGAGATATGATAACTATGTATAAATATATAAGGGGATCATATAATAATCTCTCTTTATTTACCAGTAGGTCAGCTCTCCCTGAATCAGTGGTACAGGCTGATACATTAGATAGGTACAAGGAAGGGTCGGATGCTTTATTCACCAGTAGCTCCTCCCAGCAGACAGGGGGGAGCCAATGAGATTATAGGAGGGAAAGGGGTGTTACAGGGAGAGCTGGGAAGTGAATCAGTGGTACAGGCTGATACATTAGATAGGTACAAGGAAGGGTCGGATGCTTTATTCACCAGTAGCTCCTCCCAGCAGACAGGAGGGAGCCAATGAGATTAGAGGAGGGAAAGGGGTGTTACAGGGAGAGCTGGGAAGTGAATCAGTGGTACAGGCTGATACATTAGATAGGTATAAGAAGGGGTTGGATGGTGTTTAGCAAGTGAGGGAATACAGGGATATGGGAGATAGCTCATAGTACAAGTTGATCCAGGGACTGGTCCCATTGCCATTTTGGAGTCAGAAAGGATTTTTTTCCCCCTCTGAGGCAAATTGGAGAGGCTGTAAATGTTTTTTTTTTTTTTTGCCTTCCTCTGGATCAACTGGCAGTTAGGCAGGTTAAAATAGAGTTGGTTGAACTTGATGGACGTGTGTCTTTTTTCATTTTCATTTTTTCTTTATTGATTCGTGATTTCATATTTTTTTACATTTGCTACATTTGTGGCATTATATCTCTGGGTGAATTATTTCCTCTTGGAGCTTTGCGCGGCCGCTTCTTATGAAACTAAGTTATGCCTGGGATTTTGAGGGGAAATGATGACACGAGTGTGGCAGGACAATGAAGGTTTTAAATTTTGTAACTTTATTGTTCAAGATTTCGTATGGTAATGCATATTGAAAAAGGTTTTAGACTATAAACCGAAACATTCATGTAAATAATGCCTTTTATTTGTGTTAAATAAATGCCGGAGAAAAGAATGGTGTGCAAGCGACTGCCACATATATATATATATATATGTAATTAGCAAAGCTGCATGGCTTTATATAAATGGCTGACAAATAACAATGACCTTATTAAATTAGGATAGTGGGAAGTAGAGACTTATGGAGAGGAGGACGGGGGTCGTTAAATGAAAGAACAGGAGGAGCAAAATGCTTTTGTGTCTTTAAGGTAAAGGCTGAAAAAGAACAAAGGGATAGAAAGCTGTTGAAGAAAGACAGCCTCTACATGTCAGTTCTTTTCCTCAGGACCAGAAAATAGCGTTAGGCTACTGACAGTTACAGGATGTTCAGGGAAGACAGAGTGTCTATTAGCGTGACGGAATGTGATGCTTGGGGACAGCGAACAAGTACCATAAACTTCAAATCCTAGAAATATGGAAGGTTTGCACTTTGAGTGCTTAGAGGGGTTTCACACCTCTTAACCTTTACCCATAAACATTTACACTCAGATTGGTTTTCTGTAAGTCATCTCAGATGACAAAATGCCTTAAAACACCAGTGAAAAGTCAATTTTGCTTTTATCAAATGTAAGAGCGGAGCCTCATGATACACCAATGGGAAGAGCTCTACCACGAAAGAAAACATTGCATCATTTCTATAGGGACTTATTTATAAAGCGTGAAAGATGGAAAAGTGGATTTTTTGATAAAAAACAACACTGAAATTAGGGGGCACATTTACTAAGCTTGAGTGAAGGATTCGAAGTAAAAAAACTTCGAATTTCAACGGTTTTTTTTGGTTGCTTCGACCATCGAATAGGCTACTTCAAACTTTGACTACGACTTTATCTTCGATTCGAACGATTCGAACTAAAAATCGTTCGACTATTCGACATTCGATAGTCGAAATACTGCCTCTTTAAAAAAAAACTTTGACTACCTACTTCGCCACTTAAAATCTACTGAGCTACAATGTTAGCCTATGGGGACTTTCCCCATAAGTTTTCTAAGCTTTTTCTGATCGAAGGAAAATCCTCGATCCTACGATTTGAAGGATTTCATCAATCGAGCGATTTTTCGAGCGATCAAAGTATTTGCGGTAAATCCTTCGACTTTGATATTCGAAGTCGAAGGATTTTACTTCGAGGGTCGAATATCGAGGGTTAATTAACCCTCGATATTCGACCCTTAGTAAATGTGCCCCTAGATGTCCTGTTGAAAAACAAAGTACTGAAGAACTTCTTTTGGACAAAATAAGAGAAGTCTATTATATTTTATGAAGTGTTCGTTATTTTGTTATCATGTTGAAATTCTCTTGAAATAATTTGCTCTAGTATTTCTGTTGGGAAATGTTTTACTAAGGGCTACTGTGGGTTGAAGCATGTGCCATATAGGCCATGTTTTTAAGTTATACGTTGATGTTTTTATAAATAATGCACAATGGGTAACCCTGTAAAGACGAAAAAGTAATCTTACTACAGGTATAAGATGATATTGGAAGGGTCACTGCCTCCATTTATTTTATTTATCCTATAGAATAAGGGAGTAGTGGCAGTAGATGGTGATGATTGATGAGCAAATCTGTCCCGTTTCTCAGAGAAATTGGCCAAACTGTAAAACAAACAGTGAGAAATTTGTGAAACGCAAACAAAATTGTTTGCGCAGACAATTTTTTAAGTACGCAACTTTTTTCTCTCACTCCAAATGATTTAAAGTGACTGGGTGTTTTTTCTTGTGGCAACTTTTTTGTCTTGGTGACTTTTTGTCTCGCCAGCTTTTCATCCAAATGCATTAAAGTCAATGGGGTTTTTTTCTAAAGTTTTTTCTCACTCCAAATGCATTAAAGTCAGTAGGAGTTTTTTCTTATGGTGACTTTTTTGTCGTGGCAACTTTTTGTCTCTGCAACAATTCCGCCTTGCCGACTTTTCTGTTGTAGTGAATTTTTTGCATGCAAATTTTTTTCAGTTTCCTAAAAAAAATTCGCAGATAGCGAAATGCTGCATTTCACAGCAAATGCATGCCTGGCGAAAAAAATTGCTCATCACTAGTGCTGATGGGCATCATTGATTTTATAGGAGAGACCCAATTCAATGTATCCCTCTATTTTATGAAAATTCTTCACTCTTCTCTACTTTTAGGGGCCGATTCACTAAGCTCGAGTGAAGGATTCGAATGAAAAATACTTTGAATTTCGAAGTATTTTTTGGGTACTTCGACCATCGAATGGGCTACTTCGACCTTCGACTACGACCTTCGACTTCGATTCGAACGATTCGAACGAAAAATCGTTCGACTATTCGACCATTCGATAGTCGAAGTACTTTCCCTTTAAAAAAAACTTCGACCCCCTACTTCGGCAGATAAAACCTACCGAAGTCAATGTTAGCCTATGGGGAAGGTCCCCATAGGCTTGCTAAACTTTTTTTGATCGAAGGATTTTCCTTCGATCGTTGGATTAAAATCCTTCGAATCGTTCGATTCGAAGGATTTAATCGTTCGATCGAATGAAAAATCCTTCGATCGATCGAACGAACGTTTAGCGCTAAATCCTTCGACTTCGATATTCGAAGTCGAAGGATTTCAATTCGAGGGTCGAATTTCGAAGTATTTTTTACTTCGAAATTCGACCCTTAGGGAATCTGCCTCTTAGTGTGAACATATTTACAAATAATAATAATATAGCTGAATAACGATGTGCCAATCTATCCCATTTTACTTCGCTGAAAAATATGTGAAGCCGCAAAAACTTTTGAAAATGAAAAATTCCAGAAACACATTGAAGTCAAAATGCAACAAATTTGTTTATGTGCGCAAACTTTTTTTATCATGCCAAATGCATTAAAGTCAGCGGGTGTTATTTCTGTTGGTTACTTTTCGTCCAAATGCATTAAAGTCAATTGGTGTTTTTTCTTTTGGCAACATTTTTGTCTCTGCAACGTTTCGAAGTAAAAATCGTTCGACTGTTCAACCATTCGATAGTCGAAGTACTGTCTCTTTAAAAAATTCTTCGACCCCCTAGTTCGCCACCTAAAACCTACCGAGGCCAATGTTAGCCTATGGGGAAGGTCCCCATAGGCTTCCTAACAATTTTCTGATCGAAGGAATATCCTTCGATCGATGGATTAAAATCCTTTGAATCATTCGGTTCGAAGGATTTAATAGTTCGATCGAACGGTTATTCCTTCGATCGTTCGATCATAGGAATAGCGCTAAATCCTTCGACTTTGATATTCGAAGTCGAAGGATTTCAATTTGGCAGTCGAATATCGATGGTTAATTAACCCTCGATATTCGACCCCAGGTAAATCGGCCCCATAGTGTCACCACTGCAACCCCCACCCAGTTTTAACAAAGAATTAAAAAGCAAAACCTGACTAAATCTGGTCCCCGTAGCAATTTATTTTACACATTATTGTCCCTATTGTGTGACTCTGTAAATGGAATAGTTACTCTTTTAAACAAGTGTAAGAATAAATAATGAACATGGTTCCTTTTTGTATATCTCATCATTAGCATTTCATGTCCACCATTGTTCAGATTGATGGGAGAATATGCTGGCCTAATCCTGAGCAGACAATGCACCGGTTGTATCTGAACAATTAGCATGTTGTCCTTACCCTAAACGCAATGGAAATTCAGTTAATAACAAATCAGATAAGGGAAGGAAATGTGGAAAGGGAACAAAACCCGTGGTTTGGGAGATATTATAAAGAACAGCTCGGTATATTTAAAACCAAAATAACTTTTGTTGTTCTCGGAAAAATAATGTTGTATTGGAAGGAAAATATGTGATTGCTTAAATGATATTTCATGGTATGTGGGTCTGGTTGAAAAAAGGTATGTTGAAAAAAAACTTTACTTGCGACTTACAAGTAGTTCAAAAACTTTTTTAAAGGGATTGTGACATGTTCCAAATTTTAACAGCAATTTGTCACTATGCCTACATTGCACTAATTTCCCATTACATAAGTGCCTGCATACCTACTCCCCCCCTAGTCATAAATTGCAGGACTTGGTGGCAGAGTAAAGTCACATAGGCTGAAGAGCAAATTGTGTCCCAGGTGCCTCACCAACAAGTTCCAATGCATTGGGAGATACCCGAAGTACAAAACATAGGAATAGGTATATATAACCTAAGCACAAACAGATCTAGGAACAGACCATGTTCAGAAGGCAGGCAGCAGGCAAACAAAACCAAAATCAAATCTTACAAGGCAGGTGGCAAACAAGCTGAGAAGCCAGAAGACCATCCTTGACCTCATAGGGTTCTAGTAACCTATTGTATGTAATTAAAGGGAACTGACTTTTTAGATAAAGCATTACTTATATAGGGGTTACGTTTTCATTATAGTTCTCCCCATAAGAATAGACCTAAAGGGTGTTTACTTTGGTCAGAAGTAATGAGTAGGCTTAGGAACTGCATGCTGTGCCTCAGAGTGTCTAACCCTACCCTATTTTAAAGTATGTGACCAAGTAAATAAGAAATGGAATAGTGCAGTGCAGCTTTTTAACTCTCCAAAAGACTTGATAGGTTGGATGTGGATCCAGAGGTGGTTCACAGAGGCCCTGAGAAGTAGAGACCCTGAGAATGGCATAATTCCCATTATATAATGCTACGCTGAGTTACACTCAAGGATGTTGGGGGTAACTAGCGATTAGAATAAGAGCTGATTAGTTAGTGGTAGAACAACCAGTGGAGGAACCCAAGTTATGGAATTAGAAGAAAAAGTATATCTAATAATAGTAATTCTAAAATAACTGAACTTGCTGAGTAATCATTGATGATGTTTCACTACTCATCCAAGCAGCTTCTTCTGTTCAACTGAAGAAGCTGCTCAGATGAGTAGTGAAACGTCTTCAATAATTACTGAGCAAGTCCAGTTGTTTTTAGAATTACTTATATTAGATCTACCACGACTTGGAAAAATGAAAATCTTCATAGTTAAGAACAAGTGTACATCCCCAGTGCATCCCAGCCCCATAAGAGTTGTGAATAATGATGCTTCCCCAGAGTGCCGGGCACCCATCAGAGTTCTGAGTAATGATAGTGGTCTTGTTGTGCCTGAAGCAGCACATGGCTGAAATGGATTTCGGAGTCCCCTTTTTAGCAGTAGCATTACAAAGAAACATAAGGCATATTTCACTTTACTTTAGCTTGGACCTTCCCATGAAGGGTTACAGGGTTACTCTACTAAATGTCTTTTTTTTCTCTTTTGAAAATTGCTAAAACCTCTTCTATCTCAACAAGGTCTCCTTAGAATAGCACAGGTTTGGAGAGCTTTTCTGTACTAAATAGGTTTCTAAGTGATTATACTCTTTTCTATTAAATTTCTAAAGGACAGTCAGGCTCGGAGAAAAAAAAGAGAAGATTGCAGTCCCACAGAAAGAATGATTTCTGGAGACACTGCACACATTTATTGTGTTATATTCGGTGGGAAGGAATTTTATATTTTTCCTTCCCTTTTCATTTATTTCTGTATCCCTTAGCCCAATGTACTGCACCTTTTTACATGAAGTGCTGTAGGATTGGATTATATTAAAATAATGAGACAACACAAAGAAAGTCTGTGGAGCATCTGAATAGGCTTGGATCTATAAAAAGGGCCCCATATAGTCTGCATAGCCCCACCTTAAACCACGGCAATGTCAGTCACCCATTGTTGCCGTGTGATTTGGTTGGGGGACATCAGCTGAGATTGGGCAGAGGAATGGATCCCCAAGACATCATTTTTGATATTGCAGGAAGGCTCATGCCAACAGGACATAGAAATGTATTAGGGTCACTTACAACTAAAATCTGATTAGTCAAAATGCACTTGCATCTTTAGGATGTTTTTGCCTTAATGTACAGACACAACTTAAAGCAGGAACCCTCCCTGAAATAACCTCAACATTCAAGGGTAGTGGAAGCTCCAGGTTCCCCCCTGCGTCAACGGGGGAACTTGCCATTTGTGGAAAAAAAAACAGTATTAGGTTGCACAAATCTGAAGAATGCGGGTCACTGAATAAGGTCACAGGGAGAAAGGGGCAAACTCTTTGATAAATGAGCAAAATTAAGTCATCACAACTGGGTCCACTTTCTTATATTTCTATGTAGGTACAACTGCACCACAGATTTTGGGCAATAACAGGGGCACCACTCACTACTCAAGTGTTTGTTCTGAAGATCTGAACAGGAGGAGTCCAAAATGGTGTCTAATGGAGCTGTGCTGTGGGCAATGTTGGGCTGCTGTGATTCAGTGGTCAGCAGTTCAAAAGCTTTTTTAATATCAAAACAGAAAAGTAAAAAATACCCACACAGACTCACCCTCTTTGTTGCTCAGGGAAAAGAACCAAGAGAGAAGTGTGTTCTCTAATCCTTTGCAGAGCTCCAACACTTTTACACTGACCAGAAAAACGGCCATATATAAATAGGCCTTCATGATTTTCAAGGGTTTTGAAATGCTTTCATTTAAAAATTTGAGGTTTTTGGGCAACAATTTGAAAAAGTTGCATGATTTAAATTGTTGCATGATTATGTCAAGACTTTTCCAACATGTAAAATTTTCATTCGGATATTTTAGTAAATTAAGCCAAATAGTGATTATGAGTTAGGTTGGATTTTTATTTATTAAAAAAAGGCAAGCTTTAATAAACACCCCCCAAGGTTCGTTAATGTGCACCCCTTAGTGTTAATTTAATAAGGGGTCTGGCTGCACATTGCACTAAATTGAAAACAATTCTTATATAGTACCTGCAGGACAGGAGACAAACACAAAAAACCCTGGCACCTATCTTTTGCATTTTGCACCCAGCCCTGAAAGTAGTAATTGTTTCTGAAGAATCTTGCTGAAAGTTAGCCACATGCATTTGACTCTCATAGACTTTTGGCAAATTTTTGCCATTTCCAAAATTTTCCGGGAAGCGAAACGGGTCAGATTAGTCCATCACTATTATGAATATTGTTATTAATGTCATTGCCCCTCATTGTCAGTGAATCAATTGACTGGCAAAATGAAATGGCAGTTGGGACCCCTTGTCATGTATAGCCATATAGTGAGGCAGAAAATTTGCGTTTTCTAGAAATCTTATGTAACCCCTTTTTGGCCACCCCCCTGTGCCAAAGTTTATACATTACATTTTTCTTACCAATGCAGGTTCTGAGTCCCCTTTGCTAAGTGAAAGGGTACTGGGAATTACCTCTCAGGGCAGTGCCTCCACCTAATGGGATATGGGAATACACCTGCGGGTGGCCCCATCAGGAAAACATTCAAACACACAAAGTACTGTGTAACAAATAACTTGTGAGTAAGGTAAAGTAAAATACATTTACATATTAATTTACCCACTACCCTGGGAAGTCCAGTCCTGGCCCTCCGTACCAGGCAAAGTCCCGCAACTCCTTTAGCAGACAAAGATTCTTAGTCCTTTTCCCCCAAAAGAGTACAATTGTCCCCAGGTAGCACTACCTGCCCCAAATACCTTTCCCTCTGTACAAAATATTGGCTCCCACGTGGCAGGCACACAAAAAGCCTGTTTCACAAACAAGAGATACTCTGGATCCTCCATCAGGCAAAACTCACCCGGGGGTTCACTCAGATGGGTAGGCTCCTCCAGAGCTGACACAGGCATCCACAGTGATGAAGTCCTTAGCAGCTCCCAGCTCTTCTAGCCAAGCACACAACTTGACACATCTTGCTTTAAACCTTCAGGGTATTGCTCCCAGCACCGTCCATAGCGCGAGCACGATAAACCCCCTTTACTCCTCTCAACCAGCTCCTAGCACTCACCATAGCGTGAGCACAATAGAAATCCAGATTTGGAAATCAAGAGCTTAAGACTCTCCTGGTCTAGCTCCCAGGCTTGGGGCTGCCGCACCCCAGCCTCAGAGGCCTCTTGCCTCTACATCTTGGTGGCCAGATTCTTACTCCCACTCTGAAGTAAAATCAGCAAATCCACCATGAGCACATGGCATCTCCTATATATAGAAAAGTCGTGCAGCAGTGACACCTTGTGACACCCTCCGGTATCTGCTAGCATGCTGCACAGGGACAGGCTCAGCCCCTCCCAAGACTCTAGGAGACCCTGTAGCTGCACAAACAGGATTTCCCACCATGTGGTTCAGATTTTCGGGAACAGAGGGGAATTAACCCTCTGTATACCTTCACTTATAATGAGGGATACAAGTTCTCACTGGCAGAATGGTTAGACCTTAACTAACACACATATTTACAGAGGTTATTTGTTTCATGACCACAGTGAAAGTCATCTATAAAATTCCCTTGGTTTTAGGTCTTTCACAGCCTGGTGGCAGCTTCCAGTTTAATGACAACAAGAAATAAAGGCACTAGCCTAAGACAACATCATGAAAAAGGCAAATAAAAAGACAAAATGTTCAATACTTTGCGGGCCGACGAAGCAACATCTTCTTCCAGTGAGTCTCAGTGAGTTCAATGAGGCCGTTAGAACGACAAGTCACTAAAAGGAAGCAACCCATGACATAAATTGCTGCCTCTCCTAAACCTTTTATAAGATGATTGTAACATGTTGTAGTGACCATTGAATGTAATGGACTGGCTTCTGTATTATTCACAGAGTTCAGCGAGAGTCCAATGAGCAGCTGCTGCTTCTAATTAGCACTTAAAGAATAATTCCACTAACCTCTAAACCTTAACTAGAAATTTATTTTATTCAGTAACACTATTTCAAGATAAGGCTAATTTATAGAATTTGGTGACTAATTATTTAATAGCCATAGGCATAGGAAGAGGCCTCTTTTAGCCCCTTGTCTGACAGCCAGAATATATATATATATATACATACAGACAAATACAAGAGTCCTCTGCACTCAACCCATTATCAATATATTTAAGATGGCCAATTACGTCACAGTCATCCCATATCTGGCCAGTCCTACACTCAATTTTCATCTGATTCATTAAGAATTCTATTGCTTCATTATACATTTTAATAATATCTAATAAAAGGGCAGCCAAGTTTGGGAGTTTTACTTTGAAAGCAGCAAGTAAGTTGCAGGTAAAAGTTAGTCCCTTTGTAAAATGTATAATGAAGCAATTGAATTCTTAATGAATCAGATGAAATTGAGTGTAGGACTGGCCAGATATGGGATGACTTTGACGTAGTTGTTCAGCTTAAATATATTGCAATATATGGACAAACAATCCCTGTGTTGTTTAAAGGGTAAGGCATTTTTCAGTAGCAGTAGCACAAAATGTCTCTGTCTTAAATATATTGATAATGGGTTGAGTGCAGAGGAATCTTGTATTTGTCTGTATATATATATATATATATATATATATATATATATATATATATATATATATATATATATATATATATATATACATGTGTATATATATACACAAGAGTTTTAGAGCACCCCATTTTGTGGGTTTTTTACTAGAACCCTAATTTTTCTGGTAGGGTTTCAAAGGGGAGAACCCTCATTTTTTGTGGGAAAAAAACCTCAAGGTTTATTATACCTGATGCTGCTAAAAGTCAGAATCTGAAAATACTTCATCGCACACCTGGCGAGGTCAAGTAGAAGTCAATGGAAGGCAAATACAATTGGAAGGCATCACAATGGGTTTTAGATGATAATATGAATAATTTGTGGTTTTCTGACAATAATCTGAAAAATTTGTATGATTCGAATTGTTTCATGATTTTATCGAGTCTTGTATCGAATTCAAAAAATGCATCGAATTTTAAAAAATAAGTCAAAATTGTGGATGGGAGTTTGGTCAAATTTGTTTTGATAAACTAATGAGAACATTTTGAGTTTTAGTAAATAACCCCATTTATGTTTCGGTGTTCTGTTTTAGTCTCTAGGGATGAAAAAGCCCATCCTCAATATGCAATAGCTCTGGTTTTCCCATCCATATGAAATGCAGCCGCATATTTGAAGAGGGATCTCCAGTTCTCCAGATGTGTAGCCACAGCACTTCAGGGGAATGAAGGGCAGGCAATGGAAATTTAGGGGCTTATTTCGTAGTGTCCAGTTAAGCTTTATTTGCACCCATTAGCATGCAATATATATAAGCCTTACATCTGCCCCAAATGCAGTAAAACAATGCTCTGAATTGATAGTGTGTCTCTCGGATTTTCTAGCCAAAGGAAAAGAGCAAAGCATGGTAAGATGTCAGGAAGCTTTGTTCTTAACTATGGAACACTTGGGGCTCTGGATGCACCTTGAGCATCATGCATGAATCATGAGAATGGTGTTCAAGTCAGAGGCATGTAAGGGGGTGCCTGAATCCCACCAGCATTGTTCCCTATCACAGAGCAAACACTTTGTATTCACAATTGAGCCATTCAATAGAGGTTCAAATATTTGCATCTCTGGCATGAACTACACCTGTTTGTGCCTTAACATAGATGGTGCAGTACAAGGGCATACTCAAAATATATAGGATGATTTCTGAATGAAAAAGAAGTGTACAAATTAAACTTATAATTTGGCTTGGCATCTAGCCCTTTCCAGGTGGAATTGTGTCATTTTCAAAGTTTCCATCCAGTTTACTGGGCCCAAGTGTAGTGCAGTGTGCTAATTGACTCAACCTACTGTGGGAACCTTAGAGTCAGTGCCAGCCAAGCCGACCTGGTGCCATAGGCAACCCCCTGATCCCTTCCCCATGAGTGCCTGTGCAAATAAGCACACTCATTTATGAACAAGCACACCATGCTGGCACAAGTGAAAGTTGTCGGCAGGAGG
The DNA here is from genome assembly GCF_017654675.1 of Xenopus laevis. Classification (NCBI taxonomy): domain Eukaryota; kingdom Metazoa; phylum Chordata; class Amphibia; order Anura; family Pipidae; genus Xenopus; species Xenopus laevis. The sequence continues at coordinate 125,945,835 of NC_054378.1, read as the reverse complement.
GGGAGAGGTAAATAACAACGGGAACAAGGGCCCAGGCCAAGAGTAAGTAACAGAAGAGTTACTGGCTTAGCACCTTCTTTCCTTGGCACCTGTCTTCTGCCAACTCCTAGTCCCAGCCCTGCTTGGAGTTTCAAGGTTCTCCAGCAATAGTCACAGTTGTGTCCCATTTATCAGAAGTAACAGGACTGACATTTTTGAAACCTTGTGGAAGTGCATCAGCATGTTTGGACCCAAGTACCTTAATGAATTGCATCACTATACACTCTCAATTGTTCCTATTTTTATACTCTTCTACTCAGAGATGGGACAGGCTGCCCAGGTGCCCTAGGCAACATGGTTGGTTGCGGCACCTCTGAAGTGATGGGCACCCGTGAATAGGCGTGCCAGAACTGCCGGCGTGGGAGTTCAGAAAGGACACTGGACTAGGGGTAGGAGGCAGAGAAGGTAGATGCCTGGCACTCCCCAGCTTTACACCCTAGGCATGTGCTAACTCTGCCTACTCCTATTCTGGCCCTTCTTGTTCTTACAGGTGCAGTTAGAAATGGTCCCCAATGTGCATTATAGGCAAAATGTGGTAAAAACTATGAGCTATCTTCCATAACCCTGAATTCCCTCACTTGCTAAACACCATCCAACCCCTTCTTATACCTATCTAATGTATCAGCCTGTACCCCTGATTCACTTCCCAGCTCTCCCTGTAACACCCCTTTCCCTCCTCTAATCACATTGGCTCCCTCCTGTCTGCTGGGAGGAGCTACTGGTGAATAAAGCATCCGACCCTTCCTTATACCTATCTAATGTATCAGCCTGTACCACTGATTCAGGGAGACAATTCCACATCTTCACAGCTCTCACTGTAACAAACCCCTTCCCAATATTTAGCTGGAACCTCTTTTCTTCTAATCGGAATGGGTGACCTTGTGTCAGCTGGAAAGACCTACTGGTAAATAAAGCATTAGAGAGATTATTATATGATCCCCTTATATATTTATACATAGTTATCATATCTCCCCTTAAGCGCCTCTTCTCCAGCCTGAACATCCCCAATTTGGCCAGTCTTTCCTCATAGCTAAGATTTTGCCTTTACTAGGTTAGTTGCCCTTCTCTGTACCCTCCTTGATATTTGTCTCTTCCCTCACTATCTCACTCTCCTAGAGTGTCTATAACATTATATTCTTGCCACTCACTAGCCTCATTCATGGGGTCCCTGCTCCCCGACTTATCTCACTTGAGGTTCAGGTCCCTCTAGGGCAAACTGGCTTTACTAGGCCTTGCTGTACCCAGGCTCCCTGGAAACATCCAGCTGGATCAGCAAACAAAAGTCAAAGAGGAAGCTCCACCCCTTCACACTCCAAAGTGTGACAGGAAATGGTCACAACACCTCTTGGCCAATAACTGGAATATGTAAATTACAACCAGCTACATGGACAGCTGCCCAGCAACTAGGGAGATCAGAAAGTGTAGGGATTAAGGGCTAGTCCACACGGGGAGATAGCCCTGCGTTTGCGGTCGCGGCGACAAAGCGCCGCGCCAGTCGCCGCGACCGGCGCAGGCGACAGTTTTGTATGGGCGCCTATGTAAAAACGCCTGTGCTAACCACACGAGGCGATGCGCTTTTCAACAGTCGCCTGAAAAAGCCTGGCGAGGCATTTTCAGGCGACTGTTGAAAAGCGCATCGCCTCGTGTGGTTAGCACAGGCGTTTTTACATAGGCGCCCATACAAAACTGTCGCCTGCGCCGGTCGCGGCGACTGGCGCGGCGCTTTGTCGCCGCGACCGCAAACGCAAGGCTATCTCCCCGTGTGGAATAGCCCTTAAAGCCATAGGGGCACATTAACCATATGGGTCCCTACAAGTAAATATCCCCCTGAAAGTTTTCTTTTAGGTAATTAGTGGTGCTTGCGAAGCAAAGCATCACTACTGTTATCTTGCAAACTTATTTTTATTCTTCTTCCATATGAAAGTTTGGCGCGTAACTAGTCCCGCACCGTTTGTCCTAGACCCATGAATGAGGTGTCAAATCGTGCGGCTTAATCGGGAATGGGGTGGTATGACTTTTCTAAGGGGTGGGTGGTTAATTGCCCCTTGCGGGGGCAATTAACCACCCCGAAAAGTCCCATAGATTAACATTGAGGCCAACTTTTGACGGATTCTAGCGCAGAGAGGGAATCTTGTAGAAACGTTAAATTTACCACATTTGAAGAGGTTTGCGACCTGTGTCAGATGATACCCCACACAAGGGTATAAGTTTTACCCCCGGGGCAGGAGAGGTCCCCAAGTTTGCCCCATTGACTTATAATGGGGAATTTATCGAATAATTAGTTTGTCGCAGACCCATGAATGAGGTGTCAAACCGTTCAGCTTATTCGGGAATGGGGTGTTGTGACTTTTCTGTCCTATTTTGGGACCCAAAAAAGTGAGCGGAGCCGCAAACAACCAATCAGATTTTCCCTATTGACTTCAATGAGAAAATGTAAACAGCTGTAATTCTCACAGTAATAAAGCCAGAGCTCCCAAACTTGGCACCGTGGGTCACTGGGTGACTGCAGCCAAAATTTACAAAAAGTGGGCGGAGTCTACAACAGCCAATCAAATTTCAGCCATTCAATTAAATAGGAAAATTTTAAACTGCTGCCGCTCTTAGACGGTTAATGGCAGCCTCCTCAAAGTTGGCACAGTTGGTCACTGGGGGACTGGGATTAAAATTAAGAAAAGTGGGTGGAGCCAAAACCAACCAATCAGATTTCTTTGATTGGTTATAATGGGAAAAATTAAGAAGGCTGCCATTCTCTCAGTATTGATGTCAGGGACCTTGAATATCACAAATGTGGTCGCTGGGGGTTTCCACTTCAAGTTTAGAAAAAGTGGGCGGAGCCACCAACAACCAATCAAATTTCATTCATTGATTTTCAATAGAAAAAAATAGAAATGCTGCCATTTTTACACATTAAATGACAGCATTCCCAAACTTTGGTATGTTAGTCACTGAGTGACTGTGGTTCACAATTAGGAAAAAAAGGGGTGGGGCAACAACAGCCAATCAGATTTGGGTCTGAGTTTTGCCACGGCAAGCACCACTCACATTTTCTTCAGGAAATGTACCTCTCTAGTATTCACAATACAATACAGAACCTTAATAACATCTATGAACATTACTTATTAATCATAAAGTCCAAGCTGTGCAATAGATAATCCCCAAATTGATTCAACTTTCTTATTTAGACTTTTTTTTTCTCCAAATCAGCATTTCCTTGTAAGCCGTATAAAGCTTTGATGTGCTAATGTCAAGTCTGCGGCGAAAAAGCATTAGTGAATTTATTGCAGATTTCCCTGCACATCAAACTAATCTGCATCACCTTCAGAACATCACAGCCACCAATGAATCTTAATAAACAATCCGATTGAAGATTCAGTGACCTTGGCCAATTTCTATGGGAGCTATTGATTGTGGATTATATTTCTTTGCCTTTTATATTTGAAAGTTGTATTTATCAAGCATAATCCACATGAATCATGTTCTAAAAACCTCTAATGTTTGCACAACAGAAGGGGAAAGATGGTCACTCAGCAGGATTTTTCACAGAAATAGTTATGATTTATTTAGTGCAACTACTACATTTATAATTTCATGTTAACAGGTTCAACCCAATCACTCCTGTAACAAGAGACTATAAAGAAATAGTCTATCCAAGTTTTACTGTATTCCATAAATCCCCACCTCTCTGTATTCTGGTGGGCTTCTGAGGACAGGCAGGAATCTTGTCTCAGGAGATACATTACCAGGGGCCCCTAGTGACTTTAATAGCAGGATTTATCTATAATCATCACATCCACCAATTTATCCTTTTATATTTACTTGTACAAGGGTTTAGGAGGCTGTCCAAGTCCAGCAGAATGAGCTATTACTGTATATGGATTCCTTATATGCTGGATTGTTCACTCTGACTAGTGATGGGCGAATTTGCGCGATTCGCCGCCAGCGAATAAATTCGCAAAACGCCCGTGAAAATTAGCATCAAAAACGGGTGCCGGCGTCAAAAACAGACGCCGTTTCATAAATTTTTCGCAGTTTCGCAAATTTCGCGCAAAATTTGTGAATTTTTCGGCGAAGCGAAACGGCGCAAATTCGCCCATCACTAACCCTGACTACAAAGGGTTTTTTTGAGCTGGGTTCTTTATTTAAAAAACATTGAAGATTGATATAGAATCAACATATAATGGGGCAAATTCACTAACTTGTTAGCGCTAGCGCAGTCTTCGCCACCAGTGATGGCCAAATTTGCGCCGTTTCGCTTCGCTGAAAAATTCACGAAGTTGTGCTCAGGGAGGCGAACGGTAGCGAAGTTGCGCTAGCGTTAATTCGTCAAGCAAAGCGAAGTTACGCTAGCGATGCCTAATTTGCATACGGCCCAAGTTAAAGTACAATGGACGTATATGTTGCAACAAATTCATTACACTACACAAGCCTGGGAAACATTCATAAAATAAAATAGAGTTGTTATTTTGCTCTACACATGTGCCCACTGTATAGTTTAGGTGCCATATGTTAGGAAATGTAGGGGGGAAGGAGGGTACCCCAAAAAAATGTACTATCTTTTTCAGCCTATCACCCTTAAAAAAGGAAAAAACGCCTGCGTTTTTTGGGACTTAGAAAAAATTCCAACGATTTTTGAAGCAATCCCTATCTACTCGATTGCACTTCGCCTGGTCTTAGGTGGCGAAGGCAAGTCTGGCGCAAGAGGTAACGTTCAGTAAAATACGCAAGTTAGTGAATTAGCGTAGTTACGTCCCTTCACCATAGCGCAACTTCACCTGGCGTAAGGGTGTGATGTAGCGCTAGAGTAGGTCCACTTCGCTACCGAATTTACGCCAGCACCCATTAGTAAATCGGTGAAGTAACGAAATGACATCACGCTGGCGAATTTGCGCTAGCGTTAGGCGATTCGCACTTTAGTGAATTTGTCCCAATGAGTCAATACTAGTGATGGGCGAATGAATTCGGCATGCACAAATTTGCGACGAATTTCAATGTTTCTTCGCCAGCGAATACATTCGTGTAACTGTGATGAAAAATCTTCATCTGAAAAATTCTCCTCGCGCATAAAATTATTCAGACGCCCATTGACTTGCATTTGGGCAAAATAGTCGCGTGTATAATAATTGTCACTCGCGTCAAAATGTCTGCCCTCATGGCTACACAGCAGCTTGTTTATATAAACTATAGTAGTACTTATCTGTTATCTACTGTGTATCCTGTGCTTGAATGGCTGCCCCCATGGCTACACAGCAGCTTGTTTATATAAACTATAGTAGTACTTATATGTTATCTACTGTGTATCCTGTGCTTGAATGGCTGTCCCCATGGCTACACAGCAGCTTGTTTGTATAAACTATAGTAGTACTTATCTGTTATCTACTGTGTATCCTGTGCTTGAATGGCTGCCCCCATGGCTACACAGCAGCTTGTTTATATAAACTATAGTAGTACTTATCTGTTATCTACTGTGTATCCTGTGCTTGAATGGCTGCCCCCATGGCTACACAGCAGCTTGTTTATATAAACTATAGTAGTACTTATCTGTTATCTACTGTGTATCTTGTGCCTCAATGGCTGCCCCCATGGCTACACAGCAGCTTGTTTATATAAACTATAGTAGTACTTATCTGTTATCTACTGTGTATCTTGTGCCTCAATGGCTGCCCCCATGGCTACACAGCAGCTTGTTTATATAAACTATAGTAGTACTTATCTGTTATCTACTGTGTATCCTGTGCTTGAATGGCTGCCCCCATGGCTACACAGCAGCTTGTTTATATAAACTATAGTAGTACTTATCTGTTATCTACTGTGTATCTTGTGCCTCAATGGCTGCCCCCATGGCTACACAGCAGCTTGTTTATATAAACTATAGTAGTACTTATCTGTTATCTACTGTGTATCCTGTGCTTGAATGGCTGCCCTCATGGCTACACAGCAGCTTGTTTATATAAACTATAGCAGTACTAATCTGTTATCTACTGTGTATCCTGTGCTTGAATGGCTGTCCCCATGGCTACACAGCAGCTTGTTTGTATAAACTATAGTAGTACTTATCCGTTATCTACTGTGTATCCTGTGCTTGAATGGCTGCCCCCATGGCTACACAGCAGCTTGTTTATGTATGTAAACAATACTAGTGTTCTTGAAGCAAACACATCAGTTTTACAAGTGCAAGGCAACACTGCATTTTTACTACTTTAAAACACTTGTTTAATGTTACTGTTCCTTTAATATTAGCTCACAGCCTGTAAAACACTTGAAGAAACATTGTCATTGTTCCCTATCTCATACTGTAAAGAAAACCTCAGTCAATGCTTTCAAAATGCAGCTCTGTGGGTAAGGGGGGATGATGGGGTGATTCAATTAACCTTTGTCAATCTACTGCTCAACACTTCTATTTCTTGTTTAATGTAATAGCCTGGACTTGACTCTCCTATCATCATGCATGGTACAGTATGTGCTGAATAAAACCACTGATATGGATCTTGGGGGTCAGCAGCTATAACCTTTTGAAGTGTCCTGTGTTTTCTTGAAACGTTTTCTTTTTCTGCAGTGTTGGTCTAATAAAGACAAGAACACAACTAAGTTTTACCCTGCATTCATGTTGTGGTGCATTTAAAGGCATGACCTCTGTTAATGGCTCAGTACCCTACTCGGTACATTTTATGGTACTAAAGATATTACTTTCCTAAAGGACCATGGGAAAGTAATAATAATACTGATCTCTATATCTTCTTGTATAGTTGCCCCATGATGACTCGTGGGGAAAAGGCTGAATAATGGCATAATGAGGCATAGTATAACATTTGGCAATAATGTGAATGTTCAATTCAACCATTCCTGTAAATAACAAGTGCCAACCTATCATTTCTAATTGATTTGGTAGCCATTTGGCAGGGCCGGAACTAGGGGATGTGCACATTCACGCCAATTCGCGCATGCGTAGAAGCGCAAAAGAAGTAAAAACTACCACTTTTCTTGCGCATGCGCACTTGGGCTAAGCCGGCGCCGCGTCCGCCGGCTTGCCTTGGGCGCCTGTGCGGCGCGGCGCGGCGCTGCCATTTGGCCCAATGTTTATTTTTAAAACTTGAAAAATCCAGATCATACCCCCCAGATCATCAATCAAGTTAAACATGGTTAAACCAAAACCCTCTTTAATCTACTGCAACCCTCTTCTTTTTCAGACAAGTTCTCTACCTGCCTCAAGTCTTGCATTCTTACCTCTCCATCAAGAGGAGTGTTAGTGGAGTGCTATGATTATTCTATAAAGTGTTCCTTGTAGGTAAACATTAAAAGAATGAATGCTTGTTGGAACTCCAATATAGCCACTTCTAAAAACCAGTAAAATATCCAACTCTTGAAAATATCAACTGAACCTCTGAAATGGTGGGCACAAATTTGATAGTGTTGGTAGTAGGGGATTACTGATAGAGACTAGTGATGAGCGAATTTATTTGCGAGCCATGGATACGCAGCAAAATTCCAAATTTCACCATGTGCAAATTTTTTCGCGAAACTGCAGCGAAAATTAGCCACAGAAAAATTTACTAGAAAAAGACGCCCATAAGAAAAAACGCCCATTGACTTTACTGCATTTGGAGAAAAAAGTTACCATAAGAAAAAATAGCCATTGACTTTAATGCATTTGGAGCAAGAAAAACTTGCGAATTTTTCAGAGAAGCCAAATGGGACAGATTCGTTCATCACTAATAGAGACATAATAATAGTGCTGGTTCCACATACCATATGTTACTTATTGTATAGCCACCACTCAGATATTTATTTGTAGTTGACTGTTCCAATCTAACTCTTTGATTGGTTGCAATTGGCAACTGATCTTGTGAAATTTAGAATGCCAGTTATTAAATGAGCTATTTTAGCATGATTACAAAATATTTTCAGTTTGACTTACCCCCCCAAAAAAAACAATATTGAAACCTTATAGTAGATAATTAATTCTTTATAATAGAGCCCATGTTGTTATAGGTCTATACCTACTAGAGCAGTGATTCCCAACCAGTAGCTTGTGAGCAACATGTTGCTCTCCAACCCCTTGAATGTTGCTCCCAGTGGCCTCAAAGCAGGAGCTTATTTTTGAATTCCAGGCTAGGAGGCAAGTTTTGGCTGCATAAAAACCAGGTGTACTGCCAAACAGAGCCTCAATGTAGGTTGACAATCCACATAGGGTTTACTAAATGGCCAATCATAGCCCTTATTAGGCACCCAAGGAACATTATTCATGCTAGTGTTGCTCCCCAACTCCTTTTACTTCTGAATGTTGCTCATGGGTTCTAAAGGTTGGGGATCCCTGTACTAGAGGATGATGGACTGTCTCTGGTTAAATTCCAGGCTCTTATTTTTGAGAAAATTCCTAGAAGATTTATTTGAAAATCACAGATTAACTGAAATCTCCATAAAACAGGTGTTTTGGATAAAGTGTAGTCCTGATATATAATCAACTCACCTAAAGCTGCCATTGATGTCCAAACACCACCACAAACTATGTCCACCTGTCACACATCTGACCATAATGGTTTGTATAAACAAGAGAACTGTAGCTGTGTTCAGGTTTGTATGGAATGTCACAAGGGACGAAATACTTGCAATACACATGCACAGAAAATGTTATGACCAGTTATGTCTAGTATAGGTGAATCTCAAAACAACTGGACATGCAGAGTAATCAATGAAGACGTTTCACTACTCATCCGAGCAGCTTCTTCAGTTATGGATTTGCAGTGAAATTCTGCATTTCACCATCTGCAAATTTTTTATCTCAAAACCGTGGCAAAGATCCGCCGCAAAAAAATTCACTGCAACGAAAAATTCACCGAGACAAAATTGTCACTGAGACACAAAAGTCCCCACAAGAAAAATGCTCATTGAATTTTAATGCATTTGGATCGAGAAAAAATGGTGTGCATAAAAAAATGTTGACGCCCATTGACTTCAATGCTTTTTGTGAATTCTTTTGTAGTTTGGCAAAAATTTTTAGCCAAAGTGAAATCAATTTGCTCATCACTAATGCCTACTTATCAGTGTGCATGACTTGTGAGTCACGACTTTGACTTTGAGGGTGCTATTTCAGGAATTAACTTTGCTCAGACATAGTCTTGCCCAACTTCAACCACTCTTTCTACTGAACTGTGTTTTACTGTGTTGCTGACCCTGGACGTGCCTTTGACATTGTCTTTGGACTCTCTCTATTGATACTTCACCTAGAATTACTGCCCTACCAGTTTTAACCTGCATTGCAGCCTGTCCTGACCTTTGTTCTGTCTGACCCTGTGATTCTTTACTTCGGTGAGTCGTGGTTCTTCAGCTGCTGTCAACTGCTTTTCCCAGCTCTCAAACCTTCTGTTATGAGTTCTCCAAATGTGAGGATATACTGCGTGGGGTACTGTAAGAGTGTCCTTCCTTCAGCTGTTTGGTTCCAGACAAGGTAAACCTTACACACAGGTTTTTGGTAAGGCAACCAAGTCCAATGTGCTCATTGGTAGGTCCACTGATGCATGATTAAGTTTATTACTATATGTCATCAAATGTACCCACATATAAAAATTATAGTTGGAAGAAAGAAGCTTTCTATCGCTAAACACCTTGGCAATTGACAAAAGATAGTTTACCAGTGGATGTAATGATGGTAATGAAAGTAAACTAGACAATTCTTGAAGTTATTGAGGTTGCCTCCTGCCTTGGAAACTCCTATAGAGACATTCATTGTAATTGTCATTGGCTGTTCTAGGTAAAGATACCCTCTTATGGTCACCTAGAAGGTGCAAGTCTTCATAGAACATGAACTGTGATTTAATACATTTAGAGCTGGTAAAGCCCTCTTCATTTATGTGTAGATGTATGGCCTCTATTATCCAAAAACTTCTACAAAAACTTCTAGGGGTGGTGTGGCAACCTTAGCTTTAATTGTCATGCATGAATCCTGCTTGAGGTGTATAGTTTTATTCATTGGCAATTCTTCTACCTGCAGGGTAGGGTGAAAAGTACAAAATCATATAGCCATATTTTTGCACCTGCCCTATGTGCTGTAGGTACATTATAATTAGTGATGGGCGAATTTATTCGGCAGGCGCGAATTCGCTGTGAATTTGCGTGATTCCCCACCAGCAAATAAATTCACAAAATGCCGTCGAAAATTTTTTCGCCGGCATTGGAAAAAAAGGCTGCCGGCGTCAAAAACGAGCCGCTTCGCAAATTTTTTGCCGTTTCGCGAATTTCATGGGAAATTCGCAAATTTTCCTGCAAATCGAAACGGCGCAAATTCGCCCATCACTAATTATAATATAATAATAATATAATGTAGGTTTCTTCTGTATCAATTTCATGAGTTAAAGGGTTATTACCATACCAAAATGTGTCTTTTTAAAAATATTTCTCTTACAGATATGCACACATCATTTCAATGCTTGGTGAGAGTCCATATGGAACACTGACCAATCCCATGCCAAGCGCTGCACCCATTGTTTTTTATCTATATTTACTTACTAAAGAGAGAATTTATTTTACCCTTTTTACACTTTTGCCAGTCGAAATCTTTGCAAGATTTTAATAAAAAGAATATATGTGATTTATTTTTTATTGCAAAGGCTAAGGTAACCCGTACATTTTCCAACATGGAGAAGATACAAATGACCTCTGTCTCCTCATTTATGAATTCTAAAGTGCCGTGGCCTGGAAGGACATTAAAAGTATAGTTGAGATTCTGACAAATGCTTCCATTAAAATCCAAGCAACACTCTGGATTGGGGAATACACATTCACTTCAGGAGTATTTCAGAAGTAGATTACAGTCTGACATTTCTTCTCAAGGGGTGGCCATGTCTCCAGCTATGAAACGCAATTTGCCTCCCAGTGTTTGAGCTGCCTGATTTATCACAAAAATTATACATCTAATAATTTTCCTTATTATGTTGTAGCACTCTCTGGAAACAAAATAACATCACATGAATTTCTTTTCTTTACTATTAGTGTTTTTTTTACGTTTTCAAAGAAAAAATATGAATACCGTGTGTGTGAATGGGATTTTCTTTATATATTCAATAATCCATATTGGCAGCTGTTATAAAGCTTATCTGCTTCATTATATTAATTAATAAGTGTCTGAGCTGACAAAAGGCTTTCATGCACTGTGGCCCCAGTGCTCAACGAGTCATGAAAAATGTTCTTTCTTGTGAATGGCAAAAGTAATAGTGACAAGATGCAATAACCAACCTAGTATTGCCATATAGAGCTGCTCCTCTTTAGGAGTTCTTGAATACCAAGTGCCCTTTTAAGGAGGAGGAGCTGGCCTACAGGATAAGTGTTCAGCCTTTGATGTTGGATATCATGTTAGAGATCCTGGTTTGGTTCCCTGTGGCAACTCTTTTTGACTGTGGACAAGTCACTTAATCTCCTGGTGTCCCGGCTACTTAGTGTGCCTACAATGGCTGCCTTGCTTGCTGTAAAAGTGCTTTGAATCCAATGGAAGAAAAGAGCTATATAAAAATGATTCCCTTTACCTCTTTAGGATTGCCTGGATGTCTCCTCTGTGAACCCATAGTATTTGGCTGGTGGACCCTTGTGACCCTTAAAGGGATTCTGTCATGATTTTTATGATGTAGTTTTTATTTCTAAATTACACTGCAAATAATTCACTCTACAATATAACATTTCATTACTAATTCTGTATTTTTTTTGTTGTTGTAATATTTGTATGCATCTCGGGTCATTTTGCCTGGTCATGTGCTTTTAGAAAGAGTCAGCACTTTAGGATGAAACTGCTTTCTGGCAGGCTGTTGTTTCTCCTACTCAATGTAACTGAATTTGTCTCAGTGGGACCTGGATTTTGCTATTGAGTGTTGTTCTTATATCTACCAGGCAGCTGTTATCTTGTCTTAAGGAGCTGCTATCTGGTTACCTTCCCATTGTTCTGTTGTTAGTTTATCAGAGCACATGTCACATAACTGGGGGTACCTGGGAAACTGACAATATGTCTAGTCCCATGCCAGATTTCAAAATTAATTATTAAAAAATCTGTTTCTTTTGAGAAACAGATTTCAGTGCAGAATTCTGTTGGAGCAGCACTATTAACTGATGCGTTTTTGGAAAAAAAAATTCCCAAGACAGTATCCCTTTAGGACTCATCTTGTACAAAGTGTTCTGCAGGGTACAAAGGAGCTTTCAACTGTGATAATGAGCTAATTTAGCTGTGATTATGAGCAAATTAGATTCTGACCACTGAGGACTTCCTCAAAGTCTTCTTTAGTTAAGTTAGTAACCACAGCACAGAAAGCAGTAGTCACAAACCTAGTTAGTGAAATCCATGCATCCCCATTAATGGGCCTCACTTAAAGGTAAAAGGGTACAAACAGCAGGACTACAGTCTAGGAACCAACCCCACCATTGACCTTTACTCATAACCAAGATACAAGTAAAAAAACTAAAGAATCAGGCATATATGTAAAGGTTTGTATGGGTAAGAGGCAAGAACATTTTTACAAAATGATACAACTGTGGAGGAAACACTACCAAGAGGATTGAGCTCTGGGGGTGGGATAGTACAGATAAGTAATTTATTATGGCAGCTCAGTGGGGAGTAGTGATGGGCGAATTTGCGAAACGGCGCCGGCGTCTCGTTTTTGACGCAGGTGTCCGTTTTTTTGACGCTGACGACCATTTTTAACGGCGCAAATTCGCGCCTGGCGAATAAATTCGCCCATCACTAGTGGGGAATACTTCTACCTTGCAGGGGTTCAGAGTTCAAGTCTGGCTCGGGCAAAGAGCTAGTATGTTCTCCCCATGTCTGCCTTGAGATGTGTAAATAGAAATAGTAAAATAGTAAAATATTAGAACTCCTCTATGAATGAGAAGGCAAATGCAAACACCTGGGTAATCTGAGATTTCTATACAACCTACCATCCTGTCTAAATGGAATGCCATGGGTCTCTGCATTCTTTTTCATAGCACAGACCCCTGGGTCTACCCCATAAATACAACATAGCCTGCATTCAGCATTGCTGTAATTATGGATACTGGGTAGGAGGAGGAACGCAGGTGCCCCCTACTCAATCCTTAGCTTGTGTGTCATTGACATTCAAAAATAAGAAGTGTCAGCAGGTGTGGGCCAGAATGGACCCTGTACTTAATGCCTGTCCTATTACTTATAGATCTGTTATTCAAAAAGTTCTGAAATACTGCAGTCCCACCCCTACTGTTAGCTACCCTTTGTGTTAGTCTTTAGTTGTGGCCGGGTAAGTGGGATACAGGTTAAGTTGATCTGGAAGGGTGAGTAGGATCATGGTTAGGTACAGGCTTAAAAGAGTATAGCTCGTTGTCACAGTGGGGTTGCACGGCCCTGGCAATGGAAATTGTTTGTTGGCAGTGCCAATTTAGCAAGTCCCAATTTTGTCAGTGGGACACGGTTGGAGCATTAGGTCTCTGGGAGGTGTTATATTACATTGAGATACCTTGGTTGAAGCAATCCTGCATACCCATCATGCAATCCTGCATACCCATCATGCTGAAGGGCACAAATGGCTGTGGCCTGGTATTATTGTCATGCACCTAGTTATGGTCCATTGGCAGGGACTCTAGAGCAAAACGCATTGACGTCAATAGGCGTCAAAATGATTTTGACGTACACCAATTTTCATGTGAGTGCCAATTTTAAAGTGCAACAATCTTTTTTGACGTTGCAAAGTTTTAGCCGGAAAATTGTCATCTCAGTTTTGTGAATTCATTCGCTTATGGCGAAACGCAGAAATCCGCTGCAAATTCATGTCTGGCACATTTATTCACCCATTACTATTATTAACAATTTTATTAGATACCTGTTATTTATATTGGTAATGTATTGTTATTGCTTATGTCGTGAGCTGTGGCCAATATAAATTCCAGTGTAAGCTGTAATTATTTCTAGGCCGGTAGTTTGGAAGTGGGGCAGGTATTTGGCTCTGCCCATGTCATGCCATGAAATAAGATAAACAGTGCAGTGAAGAATATTTTTTTGTTACTGGGAAAAAAATGGAATGGTTGGTATTTTTGTAGGATATAAATCAGCCCCACATCATAAGAACAAATTCTTAACTGAATGGGACAAATGTATTAAAATAAAAGTTCAGGAAATCACACCAAAAAAAAAAAAAACATGGCCAAACTAAAGTGTTCGAAAGTTTTTGAAAAAGTTTTCGAAAAAAGTATTTTTTGTGATTTTGATTTTGATTTCATGACAATGCAACCAAGTTTTTCTGATTCAAGATTTTGGAAATATGTTAGAAATTGAGACAAAAAAAACTAAAAAAACAAAAAGTGATCAGATTCAGTTGTAATTTTTATTTTCACTGTCTTGTTAAGAAAAAAACATAAGAATAGAAAATTAATCTTATATCTAAAATCAGAAATTTAACCCTCTCCTGCCCCTGCTTTCCCCCTCTTATATGCCTATTCATCCACTGCTAATGCTGTTTATGTGGATAATTGTAATTACAGGCATGGCATCCATTAACCAGAACCCCGTTATTCAGAAAGATCAGGATTACAGAAAGGCTGTCTCTCATAGAGTTAATTTTATCCAAATAATCCATCAAAAATAATTATTTTTTCTCTGTAATAATAAAACAGTCGCTTGTTCTTGATCCCAACTAAGATATAATTAATCCTTATTGGAAGCAAAACCAGCCTATTGGGTTTTTTTCATGTTTATGTGATTTTCTAGTAGACTTAAGGTATGAAGATCTAAATTACAAATATACCTATTATCCAGAAAACCACAGGTCCCAAGCATTTGGGATAATATTCCCTATTCCTATATTATACATGTACTGTATTTTAAAGCCAAAATAAACTTGATGAAAAAAGAAAATCTGATTAAATTCCTACATGAATTCTTATGAATACTTTTCATTTATGTTCTCGTCATTTTCACTCAATTCCATTGAAACAGAAGAATTGTGTACAGTGGAATAAAGTTGTGATTATAAATTTGGCTTTCCAGTGTTGCCAGATTCCTGCAGTTTGTTTATATCGGATTTTAACAACTGTTATAAAATGTTATTAATGCTGGTTATGGTGCAATATTTATCGCCTACCCTTAATCAAAGTAGTTTGTTAAAAGGGAATACAAGAATAGCACTAGATTGTCTCATTGGTGTCTTTAGAGCTTTGAGCTTTGTATTTCTGTTTTCTCAATTTATTTTTTTATCTTAGACAATTCAAATCTGTGTTCTTCTGACTGCTATTCCCTAACAATGAGATGTTGGGATTTGTAGTTTAGCAGTGTCTCCAAAGATGTCCAACTATTCATTATTACTTGAAAATGCACATTAAAGAGGAGTGACCCACTTGTTGAATAGAGAGGTTAAAGGGATCCTGTCATCGGAAAACATGTTTTTTTTCAAAACGCATCAGTTAATAGTGTTACTCCAGCAGAATTCTGCACTGAAATCTATTTCTCAAAAGAGCAAACAGATTTTTTTATATTAAATTTTGAAATCTGACATGGGGCTAGACATTTTGTCAATTTCCCAGCTGGCCCCAGTCATGTGACTTGTGCCTGCACTTTAGGAGAGAAATGCTTTCTGGCAGGCTACTGTTTTTCCTTCTCAATGTAACTGAATGTGTCTCAGTGGGACATGGGTTTTTACTATTGAGTGTTGTTCTTAGATCTACCAGGCAGCTGTTATCTTGTGTTAGGGAGTTGCTATCTGGTTACCTTCCCATTGTTCTTTTGTTTGGCTGCTGGGGGGAAAAAGAGAGGCGGGTGATATCACTCCAACTTGCAGTACAGCAGTAAAGAGTGATTGAAGTTTATCAGAGCACAAGTCACATGACTGGGGGCAGCTGAGAAACTGACAATATGTCTAGCCCCATGTCAGATTTCAAAATTGAACATAAGAAAATCTGTTTCCTCTTTTGAGAAATGGATTTCAGTGCAGAATTCTGCTGGAGCAGTACTATTAACTGATTAATTTTGAAACAATTTTTTTTCTCATGACAGTATCCCTTTAAATAGTCCCTTAATGTATATAAGAGAATAAGTGTACTAGATGAACAAATATACAATTAGACAGTTAACTAGAGTTTATTATGTATAGATAAACCATAAAAGAAACAGTGACCAATAAAGAGTAGGACTCCTCCATAATTGTTGTAAATTTTCTGTTTTTTCTTTCTGTTAACCATCTGAAACTAAGAGGATCCCTTTGCTGCTATAACTGCCCCTACTCTTCTGAGAAGGTTCCCACTAAATGTTGGGAGTTGCTTCCATTCAGCCACAAGAGCATTAGTGAGGTTGGGCCCTGATGTTGGGGATCAGGCTCACAGTTGGGTTTTCAAGTCATCTCACAGGGGTTCCATTGATTTAAGGTCAGGGTTCTGTATAGTCAGGTTCTTCCCATCTCAGGAAATCCATTCTTTGTGGACACACAAAAGAGAGAAAAAGGCTCAAATTCAGCCCAAGGGAATCCCTTTAAATGCATTTTACAAAAATGTGAGGTGTCTGTCTGTAACTCTGTACATTTGGCTCCAAGTCAGGCACTCCTCTTCTCATAGGGTTGCACTGGGGCAAACAGCCAATTGGATGGCTCTCCAGCTTGTAACCAGGCTGGATGATGTCACAGACAGAAAAACAGGGGAAGGATTTGTCTGATCCCCTACACAAGCAATGACAACAGCCCAAGACCATTATTCCTCCTCCACCACCAAACTTTACTGTTGGCATTATGCATTGAGGAAGACAGTGTTCTGCTGGAATTGCAAACCTATACTTTTCCATCAGACTACCAGAGGGTGAAATACCATTTATCCCTTCAGGGGATGCACCTCCACTTCTCCAGAACCCAATGGTGGTTCCCTTAACAACTCACCAGTCATTGCTTGCCATTGTGCTGGGTGATTTTAGGTTTGTTTGAAGCTGCTCACCCCTACAAATCCTACCCAAATCAATAGTTCCTCTGACATTGGTTCCAGAGACAGTTTGGAATTCACCATTGAGTGTTCAAACTAAGGGGCAGATTTAGAGTTCATTGGAGTTTTTTTTAAACTCCCATAAACTGCCATGACCAAAATTGATCAACTGCAATTTATTAAAAAATTAACATTTTTCAAACTTGGGTGAATGTGATTGACCCACACACTTGAATCAAATCAAATTTAATTTGAATCAAATTCGTTTTGAACTTTTTTCTCCGAAAAAAACTTGATTTTCAGGAAGGCTGCAAACAACTCCAAATTGATCCCAGGACGTCCCCTATAGGCTAAAACAGCAATTTGGCAGGTTTAAGGTGGTGATTGGTTAAATTCAAATTCTTAAAGGGCCAGTACATGATGCATTTCGAAAATCAAATTCGATTTTTTTTAAAAACTAGTTTTCAAATCAAAATTGAACTATTCCCTAGTCGAATTTCACAAAAAAAACTTGAAATTTCAAATTCGAAATTCTAATTCTCACTACAACCCTTGGAAAAACTTCCCCCAAGTGCAGTGTCGGACTGGCCCACCGGGATACCTGGAAAAGTCCCGGTGGGCCAAGGTGTCAGTGGGCCCTCATGCTGCTAAACATTTGGCCTCCTCACGGTCAGCTGGGACTGACCTCTCCAAATTATGAGCTATATTATCTTGCCTCCCAGGCCTCACATGCGGCCGGTTGGAAAGTGTTTGACGCTGACAACCTGGCATCCATAATAGAGGCACTCTATCTTACTTCTGTGGAAAGCCTACACAACGCTTTATATAGGACTCGAAAGGACCTTGGCCCTTTGTTACCTGTAATGGATGCCACTAAGAGAGCCTGGGATGCAATTGTGCAAATCACTAAAGCAGATACCAGTCTTTCTCCAGATTCACCTTTATGGGGTAATAGTAATTATCCACACTTAGCCACATTCTCAGAGGTGGGAACATGGACTAAATTTGGTCTAAAGCGGCTATTACAAGTATACGCTGATGGAACTCTTCGCACACTGCCTGACTTTCGCCAGATCCTCTCTCTGCCTGATCTGTCCGAATTCCGTTATAACCAGATTAGCCACCTCTGCTCTGCGCAATTCCCAACCCTCCTCAGCACCTGCAATACACAGGGATGGAAACTTTGATTTCTCAACCCGCCAAGATCAAGCTCCTATCCAATACATATAGGCACTTAATTTCCAATAGATATGATCCTCGACCCAGGGTGAAGTATAAGTGGGAGAGTAGTGGGGTTCATGTCGACCCAGATGATTGGGAAGAAATTATAGATAACCTATATATCCCATTAGTAAGTGTAAGAGACAAGCTCATACAGTTTAAGATAGTACATCAAACGTACCTCACCCCCTCAGAAACTATTTACTATGGGAAAAGTAGCCTCACCCAGCTGTCTGAGATGTGGTGCTCCTGTAGCTACTTTCATACATTTAATGTGGGATTGCCAAGTGATACTCAGATTTTGGAGGGCAATTTTGAACTTCATGGCTACCGAACTGGAACTTCCCCAGATACTTAACCCTGCTACTTGTCTTCTGGGTCTCCTTGACTCTGTGATATCTAGAGTAAACACTAGATGCCTGATGAGGTTGCTCCTCTTTTACGCAAAGAAGGTCGTTGCCCTGCACTGGATGGGCCCATCGCCACCATCTCTGAGTAGATGGATTGGACTGGTTAATTCACAACTGGAACTGTACAAGCTCACGTACTTAGCACGTGGATGCCCACAGAAGTTTGAGAATATTTGGAACCCTTGGCTCGAGTCGCCAGCCACCTCGACCAACTATTGATAGATACTTTTTCAGCCGTATGCCCTTCTCCCCACTTTCCCCTTCTTTTCTTTCCTTTCTAACTTGCTTTTCTTCCTTCTAATTTTCTGTTGTTAAAATTCAATAAAAATTAACCTTTAAAAAAAAAAAACATTTGGCCTATTTCATGGCCATTCCTTATTTCTATGAGAACAAAGAGGCTAAATAGATGGAATAAAGAGGATAGTAAAGAGTATGTAAAGAAAAGAGACTAGGAGAATAGAGGTTGAGTGAGGAGAGGAAGAATAAAAGTACTGAGAGTGGGTCTCTGGTCTAAGATTAATTGGTGGGCCCCTGGTCACAGGTTTTTGGGTGGGCCCCTGGTGTCCCAGTCCAACACTGCCCAAGTGTCCTGATATTTCTGACTAATAAATGTTAGGACACTTATTTATGTATTTGGGGAGTTCTCCTTGACTGGGGCCTCCTTCCTCAGGCACCCTCCACTTTCCTCCTGAAGGCCAAAAAAGAAAGAATTATGTAGTAGAAAATAACTAGAACATCCATTAGGCTATAAGGACACCAAGAAGTGATTGCTGAACCTCCAGCCTGGCCCTAGCTTTCAGAATGTATCCTGATGGTGGGCGATCACTGGCATGAAGCCTCAGACAGTATATGAAGTGACCAAACCAGCAGGGAATAGAAAGTGTTATTAACTGCTTTCAGTAGTAAATACAATTACAAATAACTATAAATCCACTGAACAATTGTTATGAATATATATTGGAAAGGTAATTAGAATTATGCAAAAAAAAAGTGTGTTTGGGAAGAGTTCCCCTTTAACAGGGCTGTTTCAT
This sequence comes from Xenopus laevis, assembly GCF_017654675.1. NCBI lineage: Eukaryota > Metazoa > Chordata > Amphibia > Anura > Pipidae > Xenopus > Xenopus laevis. The sequence continues at coordinate 125,926,238 of NC_054378.1, read as the reverse complement.
TTTTATGCTATACGGATTTCTCATCATTTTTTTTTAAACAAGAAAACATAAGAAGGAAACTGTAAATATGTATTTTTCATACACAAATACATTCCTATTGATATTTTATGCAAAGGACCGACCTGACAGTAGATAAATACAAAGCATTTAATTTCCCTACTTTTATCCTCTTCTTCCTGCCCGAGATCTCGCTCTGTATTCATTTACTGGCCTATTGGGACACTGGCCCTTTTTATACACTGTGGGTTCCGCCTGTGTGCAACGTGGGCTTATATCTACTGCTTGGAGTCTGCTTATCAAGCCAAGTCTCACAGGAGTTTTCTTTACGCAGGTTACAGCTGCCACTAGTAAGGATCCTGATTCTAGATTGCATTAAATTTTCACAATGTACAGTAATAAGGCACCTGGGAAAATGTGGGAAATAGGCGGAAAATGCATAATATTTAATGAGAAATTGTGCACTAACTATAAGCACTGTTTATTCTACGTGGCATTATTGTGTGTGCAGAGTGCAAGGGATGTAATTCATTATGTCCCCCCGGAATATTTATTTTCTTTTTATCTGTGTATAGACTCCATGTTGTTTCACATTAGAACAAGTGTATAGAGTATTGTGTTTCCAGAACTATCCCACTCATTATGTATCTATAAACACAAGAGTGAATTACTCTACTGCTTCCCTTATACAGTACAGTTTGACAATATATATTCTCATTTCTTTTCATGTGTTTGCATAAGTGTCATATAACTTCCAGGTCTCAGAGCTGTGATTACAGTGTATAAAAAGGGATCATGTACCCCCTACTGTAAATAATAAGGATATTAGAAGTCACTGAGGGGTTGTTCTGTGACCATATAAAGGCACAAGGCTGCAGGCTGAGTTATACAGGGAACTCTGAGTATCACTCATGTATTATAAGGGATAATGTACCCCCTACTGTAAATGATAAGGATATTAGAAGTCACTGAGGGGGTCTCTGACCATATAAAGACACAAGGCTGCAGGCTGAGTTATACAGGGAACTCTGAGTATCACTCATGTATTATAAGGGATAATGTACCCCCTACTGTAAATGATAAGGATATTAGAAGTCACTGAGGGGTTGTTCTGTGACCATATAAAGGCACAAGGCTGCAGGCTGAGTTATAAAGGGAACTCTGAGTATCACTCATGTATTATAAGTGATAATGTACCCCCTACTGTAAATGATAAGGATATTAGAAGTCACTGAGGGTTTCTGTGACCATATAAAGACACAAGGCTGCAGGCTGAGTTATAAAGGGAACTCTGAGTATCACTCATGTATTATAAGGAATGTTAACATCTGAAAAGATCTCTGCCACCATTAAATAGATGATCCACTCTGTTATGCAACTGTGAATATACAATTCTTTCAGTGGAGACAGATCTGCAACCTGACGCATTTTGAGGTGAGTCAGACTGTAAATATCTCCCAAAGAGAAACAATATAAGTTTTGTTTTGATCTTTTCAGCTGCACCCAAATTGTTGATTTTCCCCCAGGAATGTTCTACTATTATAAGGATATTACTCCTTTTTCTGGCACTGCTTTTACCCAGTACTACGCATTTCAAGTAATATTCAGGGTTAGCTTGTTAGCAGAAATGCGCTCTATTAACCATCATAAATATTGTGGGTGCAGCTGCATCGCTACAACAGGACAAGAATTAAAGGAGATCAGGTTTGGCGGGGTCAGAAGATTTCTAAAATACATATATCAAAACTAGTTGGAAGATCCTAATATAAATCAGGCTGAATTGCATATTGGAAACACCAGGGAACATAAATAGAAAGTGTCACTTTTGTCTTTAATTAGTAAACGTTAATGATAAGTATATGTCATTGTTATATAATAAAAACCTGGAGCACTTTGAGAATCTGGGTCACATTCAATCCTTGGAGATTTTTATTACAGGTAAAGCACAAGAGAAAAATGAGTGAACAATGGGGGAGAAGAGATCCAACAAGAAGTTTCTTTCATCTTTCTCACTCGACTCTTCATTCATTATGTACTTGTTCTCTAGGAAAAATATCGACTTTCAGGGTATGCATTCATTTGCATTTTATTCCAACGATTTAAAAAAAATATATGTATGTCGACATTAAAAAAAAAAAGGAACAGTCGTGGGGCAGTCGGTAATGAGATTACAGGAAAATATTGAAGTCTAGTTTCGGCAAGTGTGACAACTCAAAAATACATTACTGTCAGTTTCAGTTTAATGATATTGTGTGAATACAATTTATCCATGGAAAATATCCCAAGAAAATATTAAATACTGGTGCTAATTTTTCACTTTATTGTGGAAATTGCAGGTTTTGGATTTGGGTTGGGACAAGGGTTGCCACCTGGCCCAATACCTAATCTCAATGTTTCTCCACTCAAGTATGGAGAGCTCAACCTGTGGGTAAAACTTTTGTAGGTAGGGTGCCACAACATCAGAGTTAGTGCTTCAAAAATGCTTTACTGCCTCCATTTTTAGAAACTGTGACATTTAGGTGAGCTGAGACCATAGCCACGGCACAGATCAACTGATTCAGCATACTTGCTTCACATTGGATAAGCTGTCCTAGTTCAACACCCACATTGGTGTACACACAGTAACACAAATTTTCTGCACTTACAGCCTTGTCCCAGAATCCTCTGTTAGACTCACACAGTCTCTTGGGAGGGTTTTTTTCTGTTCCTCTCACTACTTCTTTTTGAGCTCTGTCCAACACTTTCTCTTAGTAGGAAAACCCAGTCTCCTTCCCAGCTATTCTCAAACACACACACCTCCTTCCTGCACATGGAGGTGTCCACAGGTCATTCACCCTGCTCTAGCACAATGAGGTGTCCAGGATGAGCATTGAGGTGTAGTCCCACACCTCTTTTTATCCTCTAACTGGGCAACTGAAAACACTCAATGGAGCATGGAATGGAACGCCCACCTGCTCTCCTATGTTCACTCCAGGAACCCATTCATCTGGCTTTTACTCAAACACCTCCACACTTGCTGCATAAACATACACATTTTCCCCTGGGGTTCTAATAACTCTAATAAATTCAGATGTAATCACTACTCAAATGGGAGGATATTTATGAAAAAACTTGAACGTATAATATTCGATCGAATAGGAATGACCCGAAAATTTTATTCAAATATAAATCAAATTCAAAGTAAGTTTTCCTCCAAAAACAAACTTGAATGTCAGGAAGACAATTAACATCTTCAAATGGTTCATCAGACCTCTGCCATTGACTTTTGCATCAACTCGGCAGGTTTTGTGTGACAAATAGTCAAATTAAAACTGTTTCCAGGGTCGAGGGTGATTCATTTCCCATTCAAATTCGTGTTGGCGGTTTTAAATTTGAATTTGTGAGTTTTGACCAAAAAAAATTAAAAAATTCAAATTTACTATTCGTTCCTTAGTGTAACCCTCTGTTTCTGTCACACCGACCCACGTGGCCCTCTATTCCACACACTCCACCAGTGTAGGGGTTGTTACTGCAACAGGCATAAGGACTCGAACACAGGCAGAGATATCATAACTTTACAATGCTTTATTGATTGGCACTGTCTGCTGGGGACCTGTAAAACAGTAAGGAGAACGCTGCCAATTTCAGGTACATCACAGGCCACCAGCCCACCTCTTCTGTGGAACTAAAGCACTCAGGAACAGAACAGTGATCGTATAGTGGATTTTACATAACAGAGGAAGTTTAACATAAAGTATAAACATACCTGTAAAACAGTAAGGAGAACACTGCCAATTTCAGGTACATCACAGGCCACAGCCCACCTACATTACAACAGGCAGTTAATTCAATACACCCCCACTGACATATTACAGGAAAATGTAAAGAAAAGCAACATAGCTAATATACATAGCACATTAGTATATAACAACCTCAGCATAGTACAATAAGCAGTTTATAACTGTGAGGATTACAGCATACAGGTTTTCTCATGGCAGACATTTTAGATCCCATGTGCTCTGCCTGTCTCCATTAATCACTTTGGGAATATGCTACAAACTACTAACCTGATAAAAGCATAATGCTGCTATAGCTCGAGGTAAGACAAGTTGATTCAGCAAAAGAATAACTCTTAAAATCAACTATAAAACTTTTGAGGTGATTAGAGCAGTAACAGACATCTTACCTCTTCTGTGGAACTAAAGCACTGAGGAGGGACCAGACCAAATGGTAGGATATAGACAGGGGGTAAGGGAAAGTCCATTAAGGATTGTGGTCTGGTAAAGATTCTGTTTAGAGTGTGGCTATGATCTTTCCCACAGAAGTTAGCTGCTCTGTTAGAACTATTTATTTCTTAACTAGAACATAATTAACAGTAAAACATTCAAAGGTATATTCTGCACTTTTGGTCAGTATTTTGGTATAGTCCAAGTGATTCTTCCTGTCAGGAATTTAACCTCTTGCAGATCTGAGATATTTGGCGAACATTTATATATTTAAGTTAACTGTGTTAACCGTGTTACATTCACCCCTCCTTAATTTCGCCAAATATTTGTTACACTACCTGAATCAAAACTTTACATAGTATGTTGTGAGACTTACCAAAATTCACATCTACTCATTAAATTGGAATAATATAACATAGCGTTCTTATATTACAATAAGCTATATAGGTATCTGTGCTTACAATATAAGGTAATAGTGCCTTTTTCTCAGCCCTTTAGCAAAGGTTCATTTAAGAACTACTTAGAGGGTGTGCACTACCCTCGTACAGTAGGTAACACAAAGTGCCATTTACACAATGCTTAAATGAGGAGATACTATTTACATATGGTACTAAACCCCTTATCAATTTCTGGTTTTTATACCACTAAACTATGCATACACACACCATTTGTCTTGCCTTATTTTTGTAAAATAAGCTCTTACATATTCCTATCAAAGCGCTAGTAGAGTGATAGTTTGTTCTATCCTTTATTTGTTAAGGGCATTGCTTAGCAACTTAAGTACTTCTAGCAACTGACTTTCAGTTTGGCAGCTAGATATTATGGCATTCATTGAGCAAATAAGTCTGTCCACTGGCTTTACAATCCTACCAGACCTTGTTTGAGTTAAACCTTCTACTGGACTTTGTGGAACTCTGGGTAAATGGGAAGATTCTTTGTCACTTGAAGCGTGAGTAACATCACTTTGCCTATCTGACTGGAAAACAAAGTCACCTTGTTGGTTACTAAGCTGTGAACCCGACAAATCATTGGGTACTTGTAGGTCAAATAAAACTTCATTTCCAATGCCTTCTGTTTGTGCTGTATTTATATCATTACATGACTGTAGTGAATCTCCTCTCTCTGTATTGTTTATTGGGCTACTACTCTCTTTATTTTGCAAAAACCCAATTCAGGGTACTTTCAGTATCTCCATCCTCACCAAAAGAGTCATGATGATCTTCTGCTTCCAAACTGGACACAGTAGAAGAATTGTCTGATGAATCTTCATCAGGGATCTCTAGAGGCAGAAAATTAACTGGTAGTATTAAGTTGCGATGCACTACTTGGATCTTTCCAGTTTTTGGATCACGTATCTGAAAAATGTGTATTTTTGGATTGGCCTTGACAACTTCATACACTGTAGACTCCCAAATGTCAGCTAGTTTACGTTTTCCTCGTTCTTTTCTGTTTACAAGTAGAACATGATCACCAGTATGAATTTGAAAGCCTTTTACTTTTTGGTTGTATTTCCTGGCCTGTCTCTTTTTTTCTTGACTTGAATGTTTCTGTGCTATACTTATTGCTTCCTGCAAACATTTCTCCATAGATGCAACAAATTCATCATGGCTTGTAACTGTCTCATCCTTTAATACACTTCTGAACAAGATGTCTACAGGCAACCGTGGGGTACGTCCAAACATAAGAAAAAATGGTGGATACCCTGTGGTTTCATGCACAGTGCAATTGTATGCAAAGGTCAGTGTTTGGATCATCTGTGGCCATTTACTTTTTGCTCTCGGAGTTAAGGACCTTAACATATTTCCTAGAGTACGGTTAAAACGTTCTGCTTGACCATTTCCCATAGGATGATAGGGTGTTGTGTGAGATTTTTCTACTCCAGCAATTTGTAGAAGCTCATTGATCAGTTCACTTTCAAAATTTGATCCTCTATCTGAATGTAATCTTTCAGGAAATCCATATATACAGAAGAAATTATCCCAAAGTTTACGGGCTACTTGCTTGGCTGTCTGGTTTAAACATGGGAATGCATGAGCTATTTTTGTAAAATGGTCTGTAACAACTAGAACATCAACACTTTCATTATTTCTGTCCTCAGCGGACCAAAAATCAATACATACAAGTTCCATTGGGTGGGTAGTAAGAATGGATTCAAGAGGCGCTCTTCCTTCTGGTTCTAGAGTTTTACTGACAACACATCTCTTACATTGTCTTACATATGTTTTAATATCGTCTTCCATCTGAGTCCAGAAAAATCTTTCACGCGCTAGAAAGTTTGTTCTGTCTTGACCTTGGTGTCCAGCATCATCATGGATTCCTTTCAGAACTTCCCTTTTTAGAGAAGAAGGGACCACAAACTGGTATCTCTTAATTCCAGACCTGTTCCTTGAAACTCTGTAAAGAATTCCATTGTCCAACTTGAGCTTATCCCAGTGCTTTAGCAATCTCAAAGTCTTTTGGGATTCATAAGAACGTTCCCTACGGGATGGTCTTCTCCCTCTTTGGACAAAGTATATGGCCCTGGAAAGGTCATCATCTTCACTCTGCTTAGTTTGAAGATCCTTTAAGGAGAACTTTGGAAGTGGAATTGATACTTGCTGTATCAGAGTATTCACTTTTGGTTGTATCAGTACTGTGTGGCGTATTTGACCATATGCAGGTTGCAAGTGGTTTTGCATTACTGCTTTAACTTCTTCACTTGTCATCAAACAGGAATTAGGGACTGTATGAAGTGGCGTATGCTCCACTCCTTGGACACTCACTGAAAGTCTAAATGATTCCTGAACTGCATCCTTATCAAAAGTTTGGCAAGTTTCCAACAGATCTTGGTAGGGTTCTGCTACGATTCTGTTGTTGATTCTTGTCTTTACAAATGGTTGACGACTTAGGAGATCAGCTGGTATATTCTGTGTTCCTGGCACATATTTCAAGTCAAAATCATACGGTGAAAGTTTGGCAACCCACCTCTGCTCACAAGCATCCAACTTTGGTTTGCTCATTATGTATGTGAGGGGGTTGTTGTCAGTCCATGCAGTGAAGCGGTGTCCTTTTAACCAGTGGCTAAACTTGTCACACACTACCCACTTTAGAGCTAGGAATTCAAGGCGATGTGCTGGGTACTTTGACTGGGACTTAGTTAGAGCCTTGCTAGCAAATGAAATAGGCTGGGCCCTCTTCCCGCATTCCGACATCTGACTAAGTACTGCGCCAAGTCCATCCATAGATGCATCTGTTGACAGGATAAAAGGCTTGCTAAAGTCTGGGTGTGCTAGCATCACCGTGTTTTGGAAATCTGCTTTCAAATCATCAAAAGCCTTCTGACACTCTATAGTCCAGTCTTCAGGGCAAATTTTCCTTATAATGGTTTTTCTTTGTCCATTTCTCTTTGACATATGCCTGCCTTGTTTTGGCTCAGCTGTTAACTGGTAAAGTGGCTTAGCTGTTTTCGAAAGTCCTGGAATGAAATGAGAATAATAATTTGCTAGTCCTAAAAATGACCGTATTTTCTTTACTGATGGTGTTCTCCTATCCATCTCCATCAGGTCACTCACAGCAACATTGGTTATTGCTGAGATTTTCTCTGGGTCAGCTTTTATTCCTTCCCTTGTGATGAAATGTCCCAAAAACTTGACAGATTGCCTTAATAGTTTACATTTCTTGGGAGCTAGTTTCAGGTTATGTTCACTAAGCCGACTAAAGACCATCTCGATTCTGTCAATGGCTTCCTGTTCAGTCTTTCCAAACACCAAGAGGTCATCCAAATAACATAACAAACTTAGGTAATTTTGGTCACCGAAGATTGATGTCATCATACGGGCAAAAGTTGCAGGGCTATTGCATAATCCCTGTGCCATTCTGTTATACTCAAACAGTCCAACAGGTGTAATGCAAGCGGTGTACTTCTTGTCATCTTCGTGTATTGGAATGTTATAAAAACCTGATGTTAAGTCCATAGTGCTAAACCAGCAATTCCCACTAAGAGAAGCTAGAGCATCTGTTTGATTTGGTAAGGGATATGCATCCTTTATTGTACGAGCATTCAGCCACCTGAAATCTGTACAAATCCTGGGTTCCCCAGATGGTTTCCATGCTAAGACAAGTGGTGAGGCCCACTCGCTATTGGATTTCCGAATAATTCCCTTCTCCTCCATTTCATTCAAGACTTCTCGCATTTTTTGAAAATGTGCAGGAGGGACTCTTCGGTATGGAAGGCGAAAAGGTCGGTCATCTGTTAGTCTTATACGATGTATAAAGTCTTTGGCCTCACCACAGTCCAACTTCCCCCTGGAAAAGATCTGTTCATAATGAGTAATTAGTTCTCCCAGTTTTTGTTTCCAGAACTCTGAGACCTCACATAAATCTATATTCAACTCTTCCAAGCCAAGATTTTTCAGTACGATCCTCATATCTTCATGAGGTTTATACTCCTCAGGTATGGAACATTCTCTTTTCATAGAATTACCAGTGCAAGTATTTTCATGTACTGTGTGATATTGTAACAGCTTTGCTTTTTCCTGACAGTCCAGTTCAAAGTCTTCTAAAGCAATACAAGGGTGGACATCAGCAATTTTTGCCTTTCTCCGAATGGTTATTTGCTTATCAGATGTATTAATCACCTTCATGGGAATCCATCTGTCACCCCATAATGATGTAACTGAGCGCCCTACCAATACATTACGTGGGCAAGACTTGGAAGTAGTAGGCTCTATAATAACTGTGCTCCCAACTGATAAGCTACACTTCTCTGGGAGTTTACCCCATACTAAATGTTCCTGATGGGGTTGTAAGACAATACAAGTATTAAGCTTTACGGTGCCTACTTTCTCTGGGATCATGTCACCTTTCCATCGGCTTACATTAGCTAAAAGGTGTAAAAAGGAATTTGAATCTTCATCGCTATGCTTTTCAGGAGCCGCTAGCACTTTCCAAAAATTGTCATCTTTTTTTAGCTGATGGATAATATGTTTGATAACATTTGTACCAATAATTATATCATCAGTTTGCCCTGGCACCACTAGTATTGGCACAATCATTTTACAGTTAAACATTTCTAACAGTATTTCGTACTGAGCTCTTGGGTTTACTCTGTTGCCACCACAACCTACAAGTACAATACCACTTGGTGAACCAGAACATTGTTTTAGTAAATTAGCTTGCACTAATTTCTCCTCTACTTGTTCACTGATTGTACAGGCCATTGAGCCACTATCAATCATAGCATTTAGTTCACATTTTTCTTGAACAACAACAGTAGTATAGAACAAGTTGTCATATGGTGCGACCCTTTGTGTTCGTTGAAATACTACCAATGTCTTGTCAGTTATGGATTGAGCATGTTCCCTATAGCAATTCTCTAGGTCATGGACATCATGGGAAATTGGGGTTTGTGAATTTGTGCCCACACTACACCCCTCTACATGCAGGCTTTCTAGTTTAACTGATGTGTCAGTTTCCTTTTTGGACATTCCTGCCTCTTATGACCTGATTGCCAGCACAGGAAACATAAATTGTTCATCATACAGTGTGCTTTTGTAGAGTGTTTGCCATCTTTGCATATATCACAAGTATTGTGCCTCCTTGAATGGGTTAACCCAGCTGTTACAGGCAGCACCGGGTGCTGATAGGCCCCTTGAACTGGGATTACCTTCTCTAGCAATGTAATTAATCTCTCAACATTTGTATTATCTTCCTCTTTAATATAAGATGGAAGGTTCTCTTTTACTGGAGGTTCAGAAAAGTGGGAATCAGTTGATACATTTAAGATCTCCCCCTTCTTGCTAGCTATGGTTTTGACTGGCTTACATTCGGGCCTCAGTCTCTTGTCTCTATGATAACTATCCATCATTTCTTGAACCTCACCCACAGTCCACTTTTCAGCGGGTTTACACCTGAATACACACTGCAAATCTGGCTCTGGGCAGTGTCTAATAAACATCATTGCCACCTCGTGACCTGGGTCTTCCACACATTTCCCTTGCCTTTTTAAACACTCATTGGCAAGATCAATGACTTGATTTAAATGAATCCAGTAGTCTAGACTACTCTCACCAAGCTTTGGGAGTGTGGAATAAAAGTCTGCTAATGGGGTTGCGGAGGATATGGCTTCCCCAAAATGTTGCTTCAAGATACTGTAAATCGCTCTTGGGTCACGTTTAATATCTATAGATGGGTTATTTCTGACCCCAATTTTCACTAGTTCTTTTGCACGACCCATAAGTCTATCCATAATCTCTTTACCATGCTCAGCAAGTTGGTAACCCTTTTTAGTAAGGTAAGACTGCATAATTTCCTCCCATTCATATACAGTACATTTATCATTTTCATCTTCCCTAAATACAGGGGGTTCCTTTACTTTTGCATTGAGTATCCAATTTAATTTAGCCCACTCCTCAGTTTGCTTGTCACTCACTGGCGCAGTGTCACCAAGTCTGGTGTTTTGGGCTGCTAACCCTGTTATAATTGAGTGGCTAATCTGTTGTCCAACTTCTTTTATAAGATCGGACAAAAACTGAGGGTTTTCAGATGTACCCTGCATGTAGCTAGCTGCACCTCTGCAATAAGGGTCACTATTTTGTATTGTTCCTCCTACCTGTGCAGCGTGCTGATGTTGCAGTTCAGCTACACCATGACCAGTTAGTGCAGGTGAACCAGACCTGGTCAGTGAACTTTCAGGCTGAATTGCTGACATGCCAAAACTTAAATTTACATTACTTATTTTGTCACGTGATTGAATACCTCTTCCCCGTGGTGCAGGGGTTGATTGTAAGTGCCCTGGAGGTGTTGTGCGATGCTCAGACATATTGTCTTTCTATACCACTTACAGAGTCCTTGTAAAATAGTCTCTCAAACCTTTGAACAAAGTCCACTTATTTGTTTATCAGCTGCAGTTACCGCTGGCGAATATGAGAATCCTCACTGGTCACCGGTGCAAATCGATGAAATCCGGGTCACGGCACCAAATGTAACCCTCTGTTTCTGTCACACCGACCCACGTGGCCCTCTATTCCACACACTCCACCAGTGTAGGGGTTGTTACTGCAACAGGCATAAGGACTCGAACACAGGCAGAGATATCATAACTTTACAATGCTTTATTGATTGGCACTGTCTGCTGGGGACCTGTAAAACAGTAAGGAGAACGCTGCCAATTTCAGGTACATCACAGGCCACCAGCCCACCTCTTCTGTGGAACTAAAGCACTCAGGAACAGAACAGTGATCGTATAGTGGATTTTACATAACAGAGGAAGTTTAACATAAAGTATAAACATACCTGTAAAACAGTAAGGAGAACGCTGCCAATTTCAGGTACATCACAGGCCACAGCCCACCTACATTACAACAGGCAGTTAATTCAATACACCCCCACTGACATATTACAGGAAAATGTAAAGAAAAGCAACATAGCTAATATACATAGCACATTAGTATATAACAACCTCAGCATAGTACAATAAGCAGTTTATAACTGTGAGGATTACAGCATACAGGTTTTCTCATGGCAGACATTTTAGATCCCATGTGCTCTGCCTGTCTCCATTAATCACTTTGGGAATATGCTACAAACTACTAACCTGATAAAAGCATAATGCTGCTATAGCTGGAGGTAAGACAAGTTGATTCAGCAAAAGAATAACTCTTAAAATCAACCATAAAACTTTTGAGGTGATTAGAGCAGTAACAGACATCTTACCTCTTCTGTGGAACTAAAGCACTGAGGAGGGACCAGACCAAATGGTAGGATATAGACAGGGGGTAAGGGAAAGTCCATTAAGGATTGTGGTCTGGTAAAGATTCTGTTTAGAGTGTGGCTATGATCTTTCCCACAGAAGTTAGCTGCTCTGTTAGAACTATTTATTTCTTAACTAGAACATAATTAACAGTAAAACATTCAAAGGTATATTCTGCACTTTTGGTCAGTATTTTGGTACAGTCCAAGTGATTCTTCCTGTCAGGAATTTAACCTCTTGCAGATCTGAGATATTTGGCGAACATTTATATATTTAAGTTAACTGTGTTAACCGTGTTACATTAGAAAATCTGCCCCTTGTCTCTAAAAACTGTGCAAAATCCTCCATCAGACTAAAATGACATTTAGGGGCACATTTACTTAGCTCGAGTGAAGGATTAGAATGAAAAATACTTTGAATTTCGAAGGTTTTTTTTGGCTACTTCAACCATCGAATTGGCTACTTCGGCCTTCGACTACGACTTTGACTTCGAATCGAACGATTCAAACTAAAAATAGTTCGACTATTCGACCATTCGATAGTCGAAGAACTGTCTCTTTAAAAAAAACTTCGACTACCTATTTCGCCACATAAAACCTACCGAGCACCAATGTTAGCCTATGGGGACCTTCCCCATAGGCTTTCTAAGTAATTTCTGATCGAAGGAAAATCATTCGATCAATGGCTTAAAATCCTTCGAATCGTTCGATTCAAAGGATTTAATCATTCGATCGAACGATTTCTCCTTCGATCGTTCGATCAAACGAAATGCTGCAAATCCTTCGACTTCGATATTCGAAGTCGAAGGATTTTACTTCGATGATCGATTATCGAGGGTTAATTAACCCACCGATATTCGACCCATAGTAAATGTGCCCCTTATTTTTTTTGTTTTAATCTTTCATTTTTTTTATAAGAAAAATCTGAAAAAATTGTATTTGGAAATCTTAAATATGAAAATAATAGCAATATCAAATTTGGTTAAATCCACCCTTTATCTGCTCTGCCATTTTTACAGGGTGGAAATTTATAAAATGAATCTTTAAAACTAATTTTGTATAAAACAAAAAATAGAAAGCAGAGAAGAAAAACATTATGGGGCCGATTCACAAAGGGTCGAATATCGAGGGTTTATTAACCCTCGATATTCGACTGGGAATTAAAATCCTTCGACTTCGAATATCGAAGTCAAAGGATTTAGCGCAAATAGTGCGATCGAACGATTCGAAGGATTTAAATCCAACGATCGAAGGAATATCCTTCAATCAAAAAAACTTAGGAAAGCCTATGGGGACCTTCCCCATAGGCTAACATTGAGTTCGGTAGGTTTTAGATGGAGAACTTGTCGGTCGAAGTTCTTTTTAAAGAGACAGTACTTCGATTATCGAATGGTCGAATAGTCGAACGATTTTTAGTTTGAATCCTTCGATTCGAAGTCGTAGTCGAAGGTCGTAGTAGCCTATTCGATGGTCGAAGTAACCCAAAAAACACTTCGAAATTCGAAGTTTTGTTACTTCGAATTCTTCACTCGAAGTTAGCCCCTAACTATGTTTTACTAATTGAAAATCGTACATTTTCTGAAAGTAAACTGTCCCTGATAAAGGGAGGTGTTTACCCTTAAAACATTGTTATTTTTGGTATGGAACAATAAAGGAAATCACATTTTAAATCTTTGATGTTTCCTGAGCCCTCTTATTTTATGAAATAATGTGGTAACAATACATATATTTTTTTAATTTAATGTACTAATTAAATTCTGCTCCCACACATCAGGCAGTCAGATCTTGCATTTGAATTTGTATTGTACTGTCGTGCCTGGAATATGTCCTTAGGAAAATATTCTGAACAGTCTTTTAAAAGTCCCCCTTCCGCTATTTGCTTGGCAGAAATTTGTGCACTATTGCTAAAAGTAATATTTTGCACAGTAAACTTTTAGAGAGAAAACAAATTTGTGATATAGAACAAAATAATTAAAAATGTAGGCATCGCCAACTTTTTCTGTGTCAAGATCGTGTTCTTCTTCAGAACTAGTCTCCTGTTCTGTTTGTGACTAATGTACCTGAGCCATATAAATCGCAAGGAGAGCATATCTTGCCAAAGCCACAAAAAGTACTGTAACATTTTCCAAGTCATTAAGATGTAAATTGTGTTATGGTCTGAAAAGGAACGTCAGTTGACCTCTCGCTTAATGTTTCCTAATATGGAGCTCATATGCAAGCGTGCCAAGTAATACTTAGGGGCCGATTCACTACCTTCGAGTGAAGGATTCGAAGGCAAAAAGCTTTGAATTTCGAAGGTTTTTTTTGGGCTACTTCGACCTTCGACTACTACTACGACTTCGAATCGAAGGATTCGAAGTAAAAATCGTTCGACTATTCGACCGTCGAAGTACTATCTCTTTAAAAAAAACTTTGACCCCCTAGTTCGGCAGCTAAAAGCTACCGAAGTCAATGTTAGCCTATGGGGAAGGTCCCCATAGGCTTTCCTAAGTTTTTTTGATCGAAGGATATTCCTTCGATCGTTGGATTTAAATCCTTCTAATCATTCGATTCGAAGGATTTAATCGTTCGATCGAAGGAATAATCCTTCGATCGTACGATCGTACTATCTGCGCTAAATCCTTCGACTTCGATATTCGAAGTCTAAGGATTTTAGTTCCTAGTCGAATATCGAGGGTTAATTAACCCTCGATTTTCGACCCTTTTTTATGTTGCTATTGAGTTTTTTTCTCTAAGCTTTAACAAGATTGAGTTTATTCAAATGTGTGTCTTCTTATTAATTTGTTAGCAATCTGGAAGAAAAAAACATTTTTAATCAGAATTTAAAAATCCAATTTTAATAAAATCAAACTCAAAAATTATTAAATTGGCCTACCCATGTTTCCGAATAATAGAAAAGGTTATCTCAAGGTTTATCACAAGCAAACTCATGGATGTGATTCACTTAGAAGACACAATACTTTTCTCCTAATTCACTTCCATTTTTTTCCCATAGAGTTTCGGGCCAGATTCAATTCAGTGAGAAAAAGTTTTATCATGTGAAAAGTCATGGAAGAGATTCAATTTGAGATGCAAAAAAAATATCTAATTTTTTATCAAGTGAAAACTCTATTGAAGTCTATGGGGAAAAAATTGGAACTGTATTTGGAGAAATTTTTTTTCTTCTCAAATTGAATTTTATCCATGACTTTTCATGTGATAAACCATGAGAAACTGAATCTGGTCCATTTTTCTAAATTAAATTGTGGCTCGTCCGGGAGTTTTGACAGGATAAAGATTTTTCTCACGGAATTGAATCTGGCTCAAAGGGCCAGATTTAATTAAAAGAAAAAGGGTTTTATCACATGAAAAGTCATGGACAAGATTCAGTTTTATTCAGAAAATCTTATCTCAAAGTTTATCATATGAAAACGCTATTGAAGTCTATGGTCTATGGGAATAAAACTGGAACTAAATTTGGAGAAGTTTTTTTCTCTTCAAAATGAATCTCATCAATGACTTTCCACATTATAAACCATTAGATAACTTTTTATCATTGAATTGAATGTAGCCCAAAAGTCATTCAGTGAGATTCATCCCATCAGGATGCGTGAAGTAACATTTGGAAGAAAAAGAAGAACTG
Organism: Xenopus laevis; assembly: GCF_017654675.1. Classification (NCBI taxonomy): domain Eukaryota; kingdom Metazoa; phylum Chordata; class Amphibia; order Anura; family Pipidae; genus Xenopus; species Xenopus laevis. Next base: position 125,910,686 of record NC_054378.1, on the reverse strand, counting down.
CCAAAATCTCTAACACAACTTCCCTTTTAGAAAATATTGGGTGAAGGCCAATTAGACCACTTGATGGCTTTATATATTTGCATTGTAGGGATGAATATGTTCTGTATTTATGAAAGCACCAACAAGATAATTTCACGACAATATAAATAGAATTAATTAAACATGAATTAGAATTAATTAAACAAGGAGTCATCTGCTTTTGCTCCTTGGATCACGATTTCACTGTTAGGGGCAAATGTATCAAGGGTCGAATATCGAGGGTTAATTAACCCTCGATATTAGACTGGGGAATTAAAATCCTTCGACTTCGAATATCGAAGGATTTTGCGCAAATAGTTCGATTGAACGATCGAAGGAATAATCGTTCGATCGAACGATTAAATCCTTCGAATCGAACGATTCGAAGGATTTTAATCCATCGATCGAACGATTATCCTTCGACCAAAAAAAGTTAGCCAAGCCCATGGGGACCTTCCCCATAGGCTAACATTGACTTCGGTAGCTTTTAGGTGGCGAACTAGGGGATCAAAGTTTTTTCTTAAAGAGACAGTACTTCGACTTTTGAATTTAGTTAGAATCGTTCGATTCGAAGTCGAAGTCGTAGTCAAAGGTCGAAGTAGCCCATTCGAAATTCGAAGTATTTTTTCTTCTATTCCTTCACTCGAACTTAATGTATGGGCCCCTAAATGTAACAGTTATGAATGAGAAGAGATTGATACACAAAGATCTGTAATTCCTGGATCCCAATCACTCACTACCTGACCTCATATTTCCAGCTTTCACCAATCTGTCGTTCCTGCATCTTTTTACACCCAGTTGACCTTATATTAGGATAAACTAACAAGAGGGGGCACTGTTCTGTTGCTGAGAGTCATTGCCCCCTTTGTTTAATTTTCATGGCTGATTTAATATATCTGATCCATTCGGATCTGGTTTCAAGGTTGTCTTTATCTTGCTTGCCTCTCCTGTGGAGCTCAGTACTATAAATACATATTTAGCTTGTCACATGGTTTAAATCGCACCCCAGGCTTAGACATAATGTACATAGTTGATCACATTTTCTAAGGCACCTCTAGCAGGACAAGAAAACAAGTCAGTCACATGCACAGACTAAAATTGTATATACCAAACCCCAACTCTTCCCATGGGAGGCTACATGAAAGGCAAAATCACACATACAAAAATGATTTGCAAGAAGCAACATAACAAGACGAACCTGGAGCAGACATTTGAAAGTAATATTTTATTTAGAAAGTGGGTCAAAGAATAGTTGGTGGCTAGTTAGTTGTTTATGCCGCAGTGGTAATGTAAAAAAAAAAAAGCAACAACGTTTTTGATGCTAAAGATGAAACCTAATTTCTGGGAAGATCTATGACATATTGCTGCTGTAAGTCGTTATCTTAGATATTGGTGTGTCAAACAGCAATAGGATTTCATGATGAGTAGTGATGGGCGAATTTATTCGCCAGGCGAGAATTTGCGGGATTCGCAGCCGGCGAGTAAATTTGCAAAACAGCCGCAAAAATTCGCCGGCGTCCAAAAAAATGGACGGCGTTGTTTTGTGAATTTTTCACTGTTTCGCGAATTTCACAGGAAATTCACAAATTTTCCGGCAAAGCGAAGCGGCGCAAATTAGCCCATCACCAATGATGAAGTCTAATCTTATAGGTGTGTGATGTGGGTGGTGCCAATAACTTCTTTAATTGCCTCTCATGGTGCTTTTGTCAATGTCCCTGCAGCTGTCCTCTGTGCCATTCCCCCCTCCCAATCAAACTCTAAGGTCACTTTTGAAGCTCCTTACTTGATCTCCCTATAGTTCCTACCCTTTCTAGCTTCCCTCACAATAACTGTAGAGAACAGTCAAGACAAGGCAGAGGAAGGTGGTGTGCAACAAACTGTCCTTGAATTACTGAATTTGTTTAGATTGAGTGGCAACATCACTGGTCATCCAGCCTTCCCTGCTGTACAGTAATCTTCAGCAACCATCCACACTTCAGATTCATTTTTTGGGTGACTTATATGTATTAAAGTAGGGATGCACCAAATTCCTAATTTAAAGTGTTGTGAAGTGGCCAAAAATGTGGGAGCAGTGGTGTGGCCAAATCTATGTGATCATCACCAACAGTCCGATTGGGACTGAGCAGGAGGTCTAAAGTGGTATAGCTAAGGCAGAAAATGTATGCAGTAGACTGTATTCATAGCCAAACACAATTGCAAGTAAATGCTATTGGCTGATCGTTTAGTATGGTTTCCTAGAAATGGAGCCATATTTTCTCCCAATATTCTATATCCCCAAAAGGTTTTAAAAATGATAGAAATTATTTATACAAAGGTAAATGTGTATGGAACCTTGTTCATTTGATGCAAGCAACCTCTCTTTGACCATCCAAATATACATGTAACCAATTGAGTATGAGTAAGTAAGTATCTGTCCCACTCCAGCCTTAATCTCTGCATGAGAGGCTGTGCACTTGTGTTCATGGTTCCCCCTTACTGCTATGGGTTTGTATAGCTTTAAACCCTATATCAATATAAGACTGAGCCCTTGGTACAACAAATTTGTGTCCAATTAAAACATACTGTAGCATTCTAGATACCTATAGCAATATGTTTTGATATGAATATCTGGACACACTTGCATTAATACACTTGTAAGTGTATGATAAATATGTTTCCAGTTTACATATATTCGGCTGAAAATATGTCTCACATTACCTAAAACAAATCCCACTGCTGCTTTGTGCCCTTTCTTTGCCAGCAGATTCATTCTCTGCCACTGTTCCTTGGCAGCATTGATATGGAAAACCCTACAAAGTTGAGCTTTTGCATTCCACCGGATAAAATTTGCATTTCTGACTGAGGCCAATGAATATTCTGGCTGTTTTGGCAAGGAGTCGTATGTCCCTGCAGTTCTGCTTGATTTGGGATTTTGAAAATGTTTTGTTTCTGCTTGAGATTAAACCCAATTTGTCTCAGCCTGACGTCTCCAGTTGACTCCTACAAAAATGTCTAACTTACAAAATGTCCCTTTATGTTTGACCTAGCATTAGTTGTCTTTTTGGTGCTAGGGAGGCTATTTATAAAGGCATGGAAAAAAATAAACTGAAAATTTGGGAATTTAAACTAATTTAGAAGAATTAATCTATTTAATTTGTTTTTCTACAAAAAAATTGAAAAAAATGTTTTACTCAAATAATATTATATCTTGACTGCTTCTGCTCCCCAAAAACCTCTAGCTGTAGAGAAAGAAAAGATGGCTTTCCAAAACTCATAATTTTGGTCCTTCAGTGCCTACAAACATTCTCCTCCTCGTCCCTTTAAACTCTAAGCCCAGCTGATACCACTTTTAGCTTAACTAAACTCCATAGGTTTTCTTTTCTAGCTCCCTTCCAGTTAAAGATATACTAAATCCTAGATTCAGCCAAATCCAAGTAATTTTCAGCAGGACTCAGCTCAATCCAAGAACTGGCTGTGTAGGTTATGTGATTAACTGTATACTGATTGTTACACAAAATGAGCACATATAGTAAAAATATGGAAAAAAATCTGTGCTGGAAAAGTCTCACAAAATCATGCAACAATTAGAATCGTGTGACTTTTTTTGAATTGTCACCTGAAGAAGTCTATTTGGATTATTGAATGAAAACCAGTGTCAAACAGCCTGAAACCTACAAACATCATGAAGGCAAAAGGGACCATATTCCATTTACTTTTTCATGACTTCGACAGGTTTTAGTATATTTGGATTCAGATTTTTAGCAGTTTTGGAGTATAATAAATCGTGAAAAATGTGGTTTTTTTTTTGCGATCTAAAAAGTCTAGTTTTGGACATAAAAAACTCAACTAAATTGGCCCCATAATGTTATGAGTCAGTTAACTAATAATGCCTGAAAACCTCAGGAAATAAAAATAAAATGTAATAATGACTCACCAAGATTATCTCACGTAATTTAATGGTATAAGTGATTTATTTTCTGAATTTGAGCCTTTTTTGGCAGAATCTAAGAGCTGGTTCTTTAGGTCATGTGATTAGGGGAAGCCCCCTTTCAAAGAATTTGATCTAAGGAGTAACTCTACAATATCAGAATGACTGTATACTGATGCATGATGCGATGAGTAGCTTAACTACTAATGACAAAAGACCCCAGATGCTAAAACCCTTAATATGAACTCTTGCAAACTGCGGTTGATCAGCAAAATGCACAGAAATCTAATTTGTGTTTGTGTGTTTTCCAAACAAAATAAGACATGACAATGACTCACCAAGTAGATTATCTCACCGAATTTAATTGAGCTCTAAGAGATTCATTATTTGAAGCAAAACAAATGGGGTTTCTATAATAACAGACAATAAAAGAAAAGCAGAAGATGAAAAAGAAAGAACCGGAATGCTACAAATAAAAGGCAGGGGGTTCTATAAATAAGAAAAATGGTCTGAAATCTCAAAGTGAATAAGTTATGTTTAGAAGCCAATGGCAAATATAGAATAATAATAATACAGTAACAGTAAAAATCTACTAATGAGAAATACAATGATATAAGGAATCCAATCAGGAGAGAACTGTCAGAAAATGGCCTGGGAGAGCCCTCTACACACATACTCTCACTCTCTTGCCTCAACAGAACAAAACTGAAAAACCAATAGAAAATATTTTTTCACCAGCTATCGAGGGCAATACCATTCACAGGCTAGGCTATATTCTATATACAGTATGCCTTCTGCTTGCTGTGCATTCAAAGAGCAGCCTGTGGTCACCATGTAACAGTAATGCAAAAATGCAAAAATCACAAAAAAATAGTGTTTTTTTCTTTTACAAAATCTGCCTTTTAAAAAAAAATTTCAGAATTTATTAAACCCCGAGGATGGAAAAGTCAGAATCTGAAAATCCAGCATCTCAGACCTGTCGAGGTTGCATATAAGTCAATGGGAGACGTCCGAATGATTTTTTGATGTGCGATGGGTTCCGTGCAATACCCCGAAGTTTTCGAGTGAAAATTCCAGAAAAATTGTGAAAATCAGATGAAAAATCCTAAAAAAACACGAAAATCTGATATTTTTTTTTCTGAAAGCAAATTTTTGGGAAAATTTAATGATAAACATAAAAATCCTGAGTGGATTTGATCTGAGTTTGTAGCAGAAAATATCGAGATACATTCGGACTTTGATAAATATCCTCTAAGTGTAGTTGAATACAGATTGAGGGAAGCTTAACTGGTACACACAGATACTCATACTGCCCAATACTACCAAGAATACTATCTAAAGCAAGCATAGCATTTTTAATAGATAAACATTATAAATTACAAGTTTTGATGAGAGCCCTTCCAGTCACACTCTGTTCCACCCCATATTCTGATTTTGAAGGACTTTTTTTTTTTACCCAAACTACTCAGAAGTTCAACAAAGCTTTGGGCAGGTTATAGCACTTGCCAGATCTTTTTAATATTTTCTAGTTTAACACCAGCAGGCAAAAATATGCAGTTCTAGACTGAGGTCAACCATACATGAACATCTCAGAGTACATCTGCAGAATATCAATTGTCCACATGAACGTGACATCCCTCTGTTTGTCACTTAGTGGGGTCAGAGAATGATATGATGGAGAAAGGACATGTTTTTTTTTTCTCCCTTGACATAGACAAACCAAGGTTAGGGTGAGGAGTGTCAAAAACCTTTCACTATGCATAACACTCAGAATGGCTGGTTTACTGATTCAGATGCAGTCTAAAGGATTCAATTCCTGATCATTAAGACTTGGAGAGCAACCAGTGGAAGAACTAAAGAGGTTGGTGACATAAGGAGAAGGAAGGTGGAGATAAGTAGTGTCATCCTTACTGAGGACACCTAGATTAACTTCAGTTTTATGGACAAGACAATCACTAGCATATACAGTATGATGTGTATAAAGACGTCACATACCACTGATTGGCTGCAGAGTGGAAGGTAGATACACAGGTGGTGGACCCAAACTTCTGGATTTTATAACACAATTGATACTAACTCCTTTATGACTTCTGATATACTTATATTGCACATCAAAATGTGCATTATCAATTACACATGTATAAAAATGACAGTTGAATGAAATACATTTTGAAGAAAAGAAATCCCTACTGCTTGACACAAGTGTTTGATTGGAATGGCCCTTTATCGGATGAAGTAGGTCCTAAACTGGTTATTAATTGATTCTGATATAAAATCCATCCCATGCCATGTTATTTTCACCACTGGAAATGAATGCAATTAAGATGTTTTCTTTTTATTAACTTTCCACTGATTTGAAGAACACAGTAATTAAGCCGTTTTCATGGGGAAGAAATCCTGGTTATGTAAGTGAAGCAGAATAGCCAAAAACAGGATTATTTGACATTTCATGTTTTTACGTAGCGAATTCAGAAGCCCTGGCAATCACTGTCTTCTACTTTCAAATTAACAGCCTACCATCTGTCAAGTGTTCGGATAATCACTGGGTTTAATGCCTACTATGGTTATTAGTGTGACCTGATAAAAAAAAAAGAAGAAAAGAAAGAAAACAGCCTGATATGAACTGTTGCATTTATTATCTTACTTGGAAAATGGAAGTTGGAGGGGCTATTATATGGCACTTTGGCACCTGTGCTATAGTACACTGAGTCTCTGAAGTCCTAGATTTAAAAATTGGTCCATTAATTTGATAATTGGTTACATGGTTGTCAGTTGTTAGAAAGGTAAAGACATAGCCAGAATGATCTCAAATGGTGCCTTGGGCTTTCCAAGACAGGTGTCTCTGCAAACATGTGCTAGTTGTGTCTCTGTCATAGATGTTGGATTAGTTGGGATCATATCGTTTTAGTGCTTTAAGCCTTTACCTTATTAACCAGAAATAAAGAACACATGCAAAGATCATGCGGCTTCTTAATAACATATTAACATGTTTGCACGTGGGTTATTGATATTATTTGGTTGCAGTGTCTAGAGTTTAAATGCTCAGCACTAAGTATCTGAACTTAGTAACACTATACTGATAATAATATATAGCCAGTATAGTGCTGGACAGACACAAGAAACACAGAGGAGCAGTGCTAAACTTAGAGCATCAATGGAAATTGTGTTTATGAATGGATGTGCAGTTCAATTTCAGATGGTTTACCCATAATGCACCATTTACCCCATAATTACAGTGTAATTGCATTATTACATTGTGTTTGGGGCAAATTGGATGCAAGTTGCATCTACCATTTTCAGAGAGGGGGCTACATCATGTCAGAGTGATCGTTTCAAAATGACATTTGCATTCAATTCACCGAGCACAAGCCTGGTGCAACTACTGGCGAAACTCGCTGTTGGAACCCAAGAGCTACTGCCACATCCAGGGTTCCACAGTGTCAACTGAGGCAGTTCTGTACCCCAACCAGTGATTCATGGGCAACATATTGTTTCCCAACCACTTGGCTCTTGTTCCCGGTGGCCTCAAAGCAGATACTTTCTTTTTAATTCTTGACTTGGAGGCAGGTTTGGTTGCATAAAACCAAATGTTCTGCCAAACAGAGCCTCCTTGTTACTGCCAGTCCACATAGGGGCTACCAATGGTCAAGCACAGTCCATAATTGGCACCCCAGGAACTTTTTTCATGCTTGTGTTGCTCCCCAACTTTTTTTTTACAATTGAATGTGACTCACAAGTCACATGGAACCTCCTATATGCCTCCTGTAGGCTGCCAGTCCACATAGAGGCTACCAATAGTCAAGCACAGTCCATAATTGGCACCCCAGGAACTCTTTCCATGCTTGTGTTGCTCCCCAACTCTTTTTACAAATGAATGTGACTTACAGGTCACATGGAACCTCCTATATGCCTCCTGTAGGCTGCCAGTCGACATGGAGGCTACCAATAGTCAAGCACAATCCATAATTGGCACAGAGGAACTCTTTTCATGCTTGTGTTGCTCCCCAACTCTTTTTACAATTGAATGTGTCTCACATGTGACATGGAGCCTCCTATATGCCTTCTGTAGGCTGCCAGTCTACACAGGGGCTACCAAATAGCCAATCGCAGCAATCAAATGTTTTTCATGCTGATGTTGCCCCCTAACTCTATTTACCTTTGAATGAAGGTCACAGGACACTAATTATAAACACACTCCACATGCAGCAGACTAAGCATAGATGGGAAGGGTCCTCTTTGAATGTTATTGAAAGCACATCTTTTGACCATCTAGATGATCATGGGTCAAGAGCAGAACCCTTGTGCAATGTTTCCTTATGGTATTTTGCTTATGAACAATTATAAACCATTAAAGGGGTTAAGTATGTCAGTTTTATACCTTGTAGAATACAATATATGGATGTTAGGAACCAGCACGTATAATGAAGTTCCCAGACAAAATATCAGTATTACAAAACAAAACCCAAATTTCCAGGAAGGCAATTACAAACCTGCTGAGCTCTGGGGACATAATGAGAACTGCAAAATGAACCGGAAAAAACAGCCCTGCAAATTACATTTGTCTTCGAAATTATGTTGTGCAGCACTATCATTAGATTAACATCTATATCTTGGATATTCGGTGAGAAAGGAAAAAGATTAGGTTTAAATAAGACAAAGAAACCTTGGGCCAAACACGTCTTTGCATATGGCTGGAAAGATTTGCAATGCATCTTATATGTTTCTAGCATATATTCTTCAAGGAACAGTGACACCAAAAAATGGAAATCTTCTAAAGTAATGAAACCATAATTTTCTTTTATGCCACACTGATAAAACTGGTGTGTTTGCTTCAGAAACTCTACTATAGTTTATATAAACAAGCTGCTGTGTAGCCATGGGGGCAGCCATTCAAGCACAGGATACACAGTAGATAACAGATAAGTACTACTATAGTTTATATAAACAAGCTGCTGTGTAGCCATGGGGGCAGCCATTCAAGCACAGGATACACAGTAGATAACAGATAAGTACTACTATAGTTTATATAAACAAGCTCCTGTGTAGCCATGGGGGCAGCCATTCAAGCACAGGATACACAGTAGATAACAGAAAAGTACTACTATAGTTTATATAAACAAGCTGCTGTGTAGCCATGGGGGCAGCCATTCAAGCACAGGATACACAGTAGATAACAGATAAGTACTACTATAGTTTATATAAACAAGCTGCTGTGTAGCTTGTTTATATCTTTGAATGGCTGCCCCCATGGCTACACAGCAGCTTGTTTATATAAACTATAGTAGTACTTATCTGTTATCTACTGTGTATCCTGTGCTTGAATGGCTGCCCCCATGGCTACACAGCAGCTTGTTTATATAAACTATAGTAGTACTTTTCTGTTATCTACTGTGTATCCTGTGCTTGAATGGCTGCCCCCATGGCTACACAGGAGCTTGTTTATATAAACTATAGTAGTACTTATCTATTATCTACTGTGTATCCTGTGCTTGAATGGCTGCCCCCATGGCTACACAGCAGCTTGTTTATATAAACTATAGTAGTACTTATCTACTGTGTATCCTGTGCTTGAATGGCTGCCCCCATGGCTACACAACAGCTTGTTTATATAAACTATAGTAGTACTTGTCTGTTATCTACTGTGTATCCTGTGCTTGAATGGCTGCCCCCATGGCCACACAGCAGCTTGTTTATATAAACTATATGAGTACTTATCTGTTATCTACTGTGTATCCTGTGCTTGAATGGCTGCCCCCATGGCTACACAACAGCTTGTTTATATAAACTATAGTAGTACTTATCTGTTATCTACTGTGTATCCTGTGCTTGAATGGCTGCCCCCATGGCTACACAGCAGCTTGTTTATATAAACTATATGAGTACTTATCTGTTATCTACTGTGTATCCTGTGCTTGAATGGCTGCCCCCATGGCTACACAACAGCTTGTTTATATAAACTATAGTAGAGTTTCTGAAGCAAACACACCAGTTTTACCAGTGCAGTGCAACATTGCATTATGGTACTTTAGAAGACTTCCATTTTTGGTGTTACTGTTCCTTTAAGCTATTAACCATGTGTGTTAGAAGGGCATGTGGGCATATGTTTGTCAAATAAAGAACAATGATCCTTCATTCCGCCATATCTGGAAGGTTTGGTCTAGATGGACTGTTGTTATTTTTCAACCCACATTATATCAAACAAGGTGAACTAGGGGAAGGATTTGTTTGATCCCCTACATTTTAATACTATGATACTATGTATGTTAATACATATTACAATCATAAGGTAACTTTTTCTCAGTGATTCAAATCTGGCGCAGTGTTGGCCTCATTATATATAAATATGTACTGTACTTATTTCTGCCTAAATATCACCGGCTTGTTCATTTTTCAGCTCCCCGTCTTTATTTATGGGCCTTAAACCCTGAGCCCACAGCCATAATATATTTAAAAACAACAAAAATGAAAAGCAACAAAAAAATGTTTAAGTATAAAATAAGTTGATCACCCTGTGAGAATTAAGAGCACAAAGTGCAACAGGTTGATACCAAGTGAAGGAAAGAAAATCTAAGAAGGATTAATATAGTGTGAGAAATAGCAGCAGCTGTTGTTTTGAAAGAACAACATGGATGGTTACCAGGAAGAAGAGCTGATGATTATAATTTACGAAGGAATTATTTTTGTTTACATATATATATCTAGGGGCCCCTATAAATAGGTGTTACATATATTGAATCCAAGACCATATATATATCTCCCCTAGTTCATTTCACATACAGTTAAAAACAAGACATTTGTAACCGCAGATGTTATCTATTTAGTTACTTAATAAATTGGAATAATAATTTAGAGTATATTTAGCACAAGGTATCAATTTACCTAACTACAATGGGCTGTTACATCCATAGTTAATTCAATACTAATATACAATTTCTATATTTCCACCATTCATTGGGAGCTCTCTATATGCTAAAATAACAATGGTTAAACTATTTCATGTCTTTATTTTAATACACCTGATCATATTTTGCTCTTTAGGGGAAGGAAACGAATCTACTAGTTAGTGGGTCTCAGAAATATCATCGGGCATACTGTGTATAAGGAGACTGTGTTTTATACATTTTGGATCCATTTATCGTATTCGATGGTCGAAGTATCCAAAAAATGACTTAGAATTTCGAATTTTTTTACTTGGAAAATTCCCTCGAATTTGGTCGAATTCACTTCGAATCTGCCACTAACTGAAATGAACTAGGGGAGATATATATTGTCTAGTTTTGTTTATGTGTGGATTTTAGATCATTTAAGTATTTAAAGTGATAGTACTAATAGTGATTGTATTACTGATCATGTGACTTTTACTAGCTGTCTTTTCCCGCCATTGTGTATATTTAAGGCAGTTTAATGTTCAATTTGTTACTTTGAGAAAGGCTAGGGACCCAGCTGAAACATTAGTTATATACAATAAATGCTATTATTCTTGTAAGCCATGAGAGTACTGACCTTCTTGCAGTAGTTATGGATAATTTATTGGCACTGCACCCAGGCAAATTCATCAACTTTATCAAGAGTGCTGGCAACCCTCAGACTTGTGTGTATATATATCTATCTCTATCTCTATCTCTATATATATATATATATATATATATATATATATATATATATATATATATATATATATATATATATATATATATATATATATATATATATATATATATAGATTAGTATTCAAATGGAAGATAGTATTAGCACGTGTAACCCTAACGATCCAGAAAAGACCATGAAAATCCATACCTCTTTGGAAACAGAATTCTATTTCCACCTAGGTGTTTCCATTTACACCAACAATAGAGACAAAAGAAGTCACTTCCTATAGAAACCAAATTAGGTGAGCAGACAAAGAGTAGTATATCATGTCTACTGAAAAATTTAAGTTTGGTATCCTGGTGTCAGGACCAGCCCAGGACTCAAACCCTTGTTTTTGAGGTTCTGGACACTGGCTGCATTTTCTTCATGAGCCACTGAGGTCTCTGTTTATCTGCCTGTTCACAGTATGTTTCCTCCCTGTTTTCCACCCACCTCATTTACCCTCATGTGTCTCCCATTCCTAATCACCTTCCCTTTATAAACCCCACCCTGAGGTTTGCTCAGGGCTGAGTCATTGAATGTAATTTGTTTGTTCCAGACCTGCCGACCAGAATCCTGTAACCTGAACCCTGTTACCTGAACCCTGTTACCTGAACCCTGTTACCTGAACCCTGTTACCTGAACCCTGTTACCTGAACCCTGTTACCTGAACCCTGTTACCTGAACCCTGTTACCTGAACCCTGTTACCTGAACCCCTTGTTATCTGAAACCTGGAAACCTTCATTCTTGGAAACCATGTCTTTGAATACCTTGTACTTTGTTCCTGAGTGAGTACCTTTTGTTCCTGTGTTCCCCATTGTTTCCCTCACCTTGTGGATACCTTGATTAGCCTTTTTTGCCTGTCCCTGCCTTTTTGTGTTCTGGCTGCCATTAAACCTACAATTTACTTTCATCATGTCTTTGCCTCCAATCACCTATGGCTACACCCCTGGGCTTCCACCATATCCACTCCCCATGGAGTGGCTTTCCTCGGTTACAGCGGTTCCCCGTTGTAAACCTTACACCTGGATAACAGAGTAGGCAATCAGCAACAAAATAAGAAGGACAACTCAGGAGTATTCTTCTGAAAAGTTTCCCATTTCTTGCCTTTTCACTCTATCATCTGTTGCGCAAGTATTTTTTTTTTCTCCCAGCTCTGTGATATTGTGAATCCTAACAAGATCAGAGGAATGATTCATTCCAGCCTGTATGTTACTACATTCAGAACGTCATCCTGTGAGACATTGCAATCCCGAATTGCTCTCGGCCATATATCACATTACTGCAGCCTTCACTAGAAAAACTCAGAAAATGCAAATAATTGCATTAATGTGTGGAATCAAAAGATATTGACTTTCCCATGGGCTGGCCTGCGGAACTTCTAATAAAAACATTACCTCTAACCTACATTTATTTCCATTTCCCTTCTCTTTCCTTGACTCTGTCTTTAATGCTTATAACAAGATTTTCTTTGTATTGTTATTGCATAAATTTAATTCTCCTCCTAGTAAAATGTGAATGTATTCAATTTGTAATACTAAATGATGGGAATTTAAAGGCTTCCCAAACAAAAGAAAAGAACATAAAAATGAATGACTATAATATGTTGGGGAGATTTCAACATATTCCCAACAGATAAAGTGTGGAAGACATTTCTGTTATGGGAACTTTACTAATAAATCTGTAATATGCTATTTTTTACAATACAGTTGGGATACCATTTATTATATTGACATAAAGGGGAGACAGGGGAAAAGATGGACAAATTTAGTTTTCTAGGTGGTGTCCCAGTGTATTTGTCTATATGTATTTTGTGGTCACACCCTCATTGCACCCCCGCCTAATGGTTTTAAAAAATAGTGGTGAGCACAACTTTCCCTTGTTTGTTATAGTTATACAAGAGCAGTGACCAGCTCCATGTTGTAGCTCCCACCCCTCCCAGCTATAGTCAGGTGATCCCACTGGTGTCTAATAAAAGGGCAGCCAAGTTTGGGAGTTTTACTTTGAAAGCAGCAAGTAAGTTGCAGGTAAAACTTAGTCCCTTTGTAAAATGTATAATTAAGCAATTGAATTCTTAATGAATCAGATGAAAATTAAGCGTAGGACTGGCCAGATATGGGATGACTTTGACGTAGTTGGCCAGCTTAAATATATTGCAATATATGGACAAACAATCCCTGTGTTGTTTAAAGGGTAAGGCATTTTTTAGTAGCAGTAGCACAAAATGTCTCTGTCTTAAATATATTGATAATGGGTTGAGTGCAGAGGACCTCTTGTAGTTGACTATATGTATTTTGTGGTCACACCCTCATTGCACCCCCGCCTAATGGTTTTAAAAAATAGTGGTGAGCACAACTTTCCCTTGTTTGGTGTCCCAGTGGAGGAACCCAACGAAAAAAAAACTTTGGCCAAGGAAGCACAAACAGAAGTGTATTTATACCTTATCCCTGATTGTTATTTATACCTCTAGACCAGTGATCCCCAACCAGTAGCTCGTGAGTAACATGTTGCTCCCCAACCCCTTGGATGTTGCTCCCAGTGGCTTCAAAGAAGGTGATTATATTTGAATTCCTGGTTTGGGGCAAGTTATGGTTGCACAAAAACCAGGTGTACTACTAACAGAGTCTCCTGTAGCTGCCAGTCCACATAGGGGCTACCAATAGCCAATCACAGCCCTTATTTGGCACCTCCCAGGAACATTTTCCATGCTTGTGTTGCTCCCCAACTCTTTTTACAATTGAATGTGGCTCACGGGTGAAAAAGGTTGGGAACCCCTGCTCTAGAATATCGCTAGTCAATTCAACAACTTTTAGTCCCTACTTGTTTCCATTCTATGCCCAACCCTAAATCATATTTATCCCCCATATATTCCATTTTAGCACAACCCTGAATCAGAAATGTCTTCACTCCCTTAATATGCCCCAGTTTTGCTCAATCAATTATTAAATGCTTAATTTATTAAAATTATTAAATGCTTAACCCCCCAAAATCAGTGTAAACTTTCTAAGAATCTCCTGAGCACTTTACATTAATTTATTATTTCATGTTCAATTTAAGCTACTCCATATTTGGTCATTGCAAGGTAAATACTGTTGATTCCCAGTATACAAACTTCCTTCCTTCACTCTTTGTAGTGGTTGTTTATATAGCAGAGGTCCAATATATAGGTGGATTATATGTGCTCTGGTAATTTAATTATCTACAATGGACCAGACATGGAATACCATCAATTTCCCTGGTTGTATTGTTTATCTCAAGAAATAGCAAAAACCATAGATGTGTAATGATTTATCGGCAAGTTTCGCCATGAAAATGAAGCTCGTAGACTCCAATGGGTAAACAAAATTGCTGCGCATAAAAAAAAAAATTGGCTGCGCCACCTTGCACATCAGAAAAAATAGACTTCAATGCGTTTCAGCAATTTTTTGACTTTTTGGTGAAGCAAATAGGTCAGATTCGCCCATCATTGGATGTGTTGTGGTTAACACAATACGCAAAAAAGAATGTCTAGCAGCTTTTTTAAAAGCCCAGAATGTCAGTGACCCTAAGGGGGTTATTTATCAAAGTCCGAATTTATCTCAATATTTTCTGCTACAAACTCCGATCAAATCCACTCTGGTTTTTTACGCTTATTTATTATCAAACAAGCTTAAATGGCTGCCCCCATGGCTACACATCAGCTTGTTTATATAAACTATAGTAGTAATTATCTGTTATCTACTGTGTATCCTGTGCTTGAATGGCTGCCCCCATGGCTACACATCAGCTTGTTTATATAAACTATAGTAGTAATTATCTGTTATCTACTGTGTATCCTGTGCTTGAATGACTGCCCCCATGGCTACACAGCAGCTTGTTTATATAAACTATAGTAGTACTTATCTGTTATCTACTGTGTATCCTGTGCTTGAATGGCTGCCCCCATGGCTACACAGCAGCTTGTTTATATAAACTATAGTAGTACTCATCTGTTATCTACTGTGTATCCTGTGCTTGAATGGCTGCCCCCATGGCTACACAGCAGCTTGTTTATATAAACTATAGTAGTACTTATCTGTTATCTACTGTGTATCCTGTGCTTGAATGACTGCCCCCATGGCTACACAGCAGCTTGTTTATATAAACTATAGTAGTACTTATCTGTTATCTACTGTGTATCCTGTGCTTGAATGGCTGCCCCCATGGCTACACAGCAGCTTGTTTATATAACTATAGTAGTACTTATCTGTTATCTACTGTGTATCCTGTGCTTGAATGGCTGCCCCCATAACTACACAGCAGCTTGTTTATATAAACTATAGTAGTACTTATCTGTTATCTACTGTGTATCCTGTGCTTGAATGGCTGCCCCCATGGCTACACAACAGCTTGTTTATATAAACTATA
Organism: Xenopus laevis; assembly: GCF_017654675.1. NCBI lineage: Eukaryota > Metazoa > Chordata > Amphibia > Anura > Pipidae > Xenopus > Xenopus laevis. The sequence continues at coordinate 125,894,745 of NC_054378.1, read as the reverse complement.
GTAGTACTTATCTGTTATCTACTGTGTATCCTGTGCTTGAATGGCTGCCCCCATGGCTACACAGCAGCTTGTTTATATAAACTATAGTAGTACTTATCTGTTATCTACTGTGTATCCTGTGCTTGAATGGCTGCCCCCATGGCTACACAGCAGCTTGTTTATATAAACTATAGTAGTACTTATCTGTTATCTACTGTGTATCCTGTGCTTGAATGGCTGCCCCCATGGCTACACAGCAGCTTGTTTATATAAACTATAGTAGAGTTTCTGAAGAAAACACACCAGTTTTGCCAGTGCAGGGCAACACTACATTTAACTGTTATTACATTAAAAACCTTGAATCAAAACATCTTAAAGCAGACAAGTTAGTTCTCGTATTTTTACATTTAAAACTATTGTTCAATTGAAGCTTTCTAGATTAATTCAACATTTTGCAGACTCGTTGCAAATGAAGGGTAAAGTGTGATTTCACTGTGTTGTTTTTTCACAGTTTCTTAAAAGATTTTCATGACTTTTTCAAATTAAATTTTTTTTAAAGATTTTAATTTAATAAATCGACTTACCCTGTCTATGTAAGTCTATGGGTCCGATTAACTAAGGTTCGAGTGAATTTTCGAAGTACAAAAAGTTCGAATTTCGAAGTAATTTTTTGGATACTATGACTTTGAATTTACTTAGACTTCAAATTCGAAGTTAAAATCGTTCGCATATTCGACCATTCGATAATCGAAGTACTGTCTCTTTAAAAAAAACTTCGACTTCAATACTTCGCCAACTTAAACCTGCCGAAGTGCTATGTTAGCCTATGGGGACCTGCCAGAGCATATTTCTACGTTTTTGGGTTTCAAAGGAAAACTAGGATCGTACGATCGCACTACGATCGGAATACAATCGTACGATGAATAAAATCCTCCGACTTCGAATGTCAGTGGATTCTATTCAATGGTCGAATTTTGAAGTATTTTCCACTTTGAAATTCAACCCTTGATAAATCTGCCCCTAAGTATTTCCTCTACCCATTTAACTCTTAGGGGGTTATTTACTAAGCTCCGAATACCCGAACTTCCCCAAAATTGTGTTATAATAGGCTTTTAAAAAAATCACAAATTTTTCAGAGTTTATTAAACCCTGAGGGCTAAAAAGCCCAAATGTAACATGGCATCTCAAACCTGTCGAGGTTGTCCCATTGATTTTTGGTTGTGTCAGGGCTTTCGGGCAATTTCATGATGTTTTTGATGCTTTCGGGTGAAAACTCTGAAAAATTCGGAGGGTTCAGGGAAAATTCACAAAAAAATAGTGAAAATCTGAGTTTTTCCCGCAAAGCAAATTTATGGGAAAATGTAATAATAAATAAGCGTTTAAAACCCGAGGGGTTTAGATCAGGGTTTGTAGCAGCCGATATTGAGATAAATTTGGACCTTGATAATTAACCACCTTAGTTTGCTGACTCTCAGGCCAAATTCACTAAGCGCCGAAGCGCCGAACGCTAGCGTTACTTCGCTAGCGTTTGTCATTTTCGTTACTGCGCAAATTCACTAACGAACGCTGGCGTAGTTTCGCTAGTGTTACTTTGCACCCTTACGCCTGGCGAAGTTTCGCTAGCGAAGTAACTACGCAAATTCACTAACGCGCGCAGTGTACTGAACGCTACCTTTTACGCTAGACTTCCTTCGCCACCTCAGACCTGGCGAAGTGCAATAGAGTAGATAGGGATTGTTTCAAAAAAAAGTCAAAAATTTTTCTAAGTCCCAAAAAACGCTGGCGTGTTTTCTACATTATGGGTGATAGGCTGAAAAAGATCGTAAATTTTTTTGGGGCTCCCCTCCTTCCCCCCTACATTTCCTGACTCATGGCAACTTATCTAGACAGTGGGCACATGTGTAGGGCAAAAGAAAATTTTTATTTGATAATTTGAAGGTTTTCTAGGCATTTGTAGTGCTGATACGTATTCCTCCATTGAAATTTGAATTTCGCGCCGTATGCAAATTAGCCTTTGCTAGCGTAACTTCGCTTTACTTAGCGAATCAACGCTAGCGCAACTTCGCAACCTTACGCTACCCCTGAATGCAAGTTCGGATTTTAGTGAATTTGCAAAGCGCTGGCGAAACTACGCCTGGCGGAGTGTGGCGAAGTGTGGCGAAGTGCGGCGAACTTACGCCTGGGGCAACTACGAATCTTAGTGAATTTGCCCCTACGTTGAGCCAAAAGCCTGATAGTACCTTAAAATCTAAAAATGTAAGTATCTGAAAAATCACAAAAAATAGAAAATTATTATAGATTACAAAAACCCTGAGAAAGTTTACATCAATTCATATTTTTGACTACATTTTTTTTAAAGCTCCTAAAGCTTCTGCTCTAAGCTCAACAATGACAACAAATATGTCTCTATGAATAAATATTTATAAAACATTATGTGTAAGCCTTTCCTTCTATGAGGCATAGTAAAACAAAAGTAGACTATTTTGTATTTGCCTTGCCTCATTTTAATACTAATATTACAGTTAAACAAGTAAAAAAGTAACATGAAAATTGTCCAAGAAAAATTCAAATATAAAATATATTTAAATTGAAATTATTTATAGCAGCAACATCATTCCGTAATGCCAGTGATTTTATAACGGATCATCTTCCAAAAACTGTTATTTTAAACAAGCGACTGCTCCTCATTCATAATTCAGCATTAATAAACAAATTATATTTGCACGGATCTAGTGCGAGTACAGGGGACTGGGCCAATAAATAAATTAAACAGGAAAATAGCATAAAAGCCAACAGTAGTGAAAAAAGTCTTGCAAAAGTACTAAATGCTATAAACAGTATATCATTTACAATTTTTCCGACCTCTGCTTTCAGAATTTCTCAGAATTCAAAAAAAATCAAAATGCAAATGACCGTAACTAACTGTCACCTGGTCAGCTGCTATTGAATTTGTAGAGTTAAAATTTAAAAAATAAATGAAATAATGTGATTTTCCCCAAACATATGTAATCAAGTTTTTTCTCCTACTAAAAGACATGGTTGTAAATAAAACTTGATTACGTTGATTTGAAGGTTATTTGAGTTTTGGAAACAGAATTCACATTAAGGTAATGACGAGCAAAGTTTTGCCTCGAAAATAATAGACTTCAATGTTAAATTATGAGGGGAGACTGACAAGGTTGGGGTTGTTTTCTCTGGAAAAAAGGCGCTTGTGAGGGGACATGATTAGACTTTACAAGTACATTAGAGGACATTATAGACAAATAGCAGGGGACCTTTTTACCCATAAAGAGAATCACGTACCAGAGGCCTCCCCTTCAGACTAGAAGAAAAGAAGTTTCATTTAAAGGAACAGAGTAGGGGGTTCATCACAGTCAGGACAGTGAGGTTGGGGAATGCACTGCCGGGTGATGTTGTGATGCTGATTCAGTTAATGACTATAACAGGGACTTGGATGATTTCTTGGACAGACATAATACAAAGGCTATTGTGATACTAAACTCTATAGTTAGTATAGATATGGGTATATAGAATTTATGTGAGGGTATGGAGGGTGTGTGTATGGGGCTGAGAGGATAAATATATATATATCTCTATATCCAACATCCTATGCTTATAAATTAGTAACATGGAGGTACAAAATGCATTAGGCGACGATCTGTGTACTTTTTATATTATGATGTAAATAAACCACTTTTTATGAGTCATTTTTGAGATGCAGGATTTTATTTTTATTACTTAGATCCCATATAGAACATGCGGTCAGCGGAAAAATATTCTATGATTGAGCTTAAAATCATGTTGAAAGCAACAAGACCAACGAAGTACTTTGATTGGCTAAGTAACTAAAAGGATGATGTGTTTTCTTTGCAATGGATGGTACATTTAACGCAAACAGAGTAAGGAAAAAATATAAATCTAACGGACAGTGCAGGGAATTCCGAACTCTTTATTTCTGCAACCATACAAGGCTACCTTCTTTTCTTGGACAAAAATAGATTTAAGCATCAGCAAACAAGGTCCAAGGCCAATAAAGTTATGGAATTCCTTTCCCATGGAGGCAATCATGGCTTAAATTGTAGATTCATTTAAGAAATAAAGAACAGAGTTTCACTATTGAGGAAGTTCAAGGTTATTGGATCTACAATGGAATCGAATTGTCTTGATGGAACATCCAGGGGAAGAGCCTTTCTCCCTCTGCATCAATGTAAATGTTTGGTTGGACCTGAGGGACTTTTGCCTTTTTTAGGGTCAGCTACTAAAATGCTGTGTTTCTTGTGCCTCTATTTATAATCTATAAAAAAAATGAATTCTGTTTCTAATGGATTTCTACAGCTTTCAGGGGAATAAAAATTGCCTATTTCTAAAACATCAAAAAGTGTTCTGTCAGAATTGAAGGAAAGTGAAATAGATGTTGATATCCGAATGGGAACGATGTTAATAGTAAAATGTCTCTGAAATTCTATTCGTTTTGTGTTTTTTCAGGGACTTTCAGAGCAAGTTTTGGACAGAACATTTGAAGGATTCTTTCACTTGGCCAAAAAGCAAAATTCTTTTAAAGAATGGCAAAAAAAGGGTTAAAGCAGGGCAAAACTGCTGCTTACAATGGGGGTCAGATTAGATCTGTGCAGCCACTGGGACAAAATGTTCTGTTATACAGATAGCTAGAATCTCAGCTGCCATAAAGCAGGACAGGACTGCTGCTTCCACTGGGGATCAGATAGGATCTGTGCAGCCACTGGGACAGAATGCTTTGTTATACAGATAGCTAGAATCTCAGCTGCCATAAAGCAGGACAGGACTGCTGCTTACAATAGGGATCAGATAGGATCTGTGCAGCCACTGGGACAGAATGTTCTGTTATACAGATAGCTAGAATCTCAGCTGCCATAAAGCAGGACAGGACTGCTGCTTACAATGGGGATCAGATAGGATCTGTGCAGCCACTGGGACAGAATGTTCTGTTATACAGATAGCTAGAATCTCAGCTGCCATAAAGCAGGACAGGACTGCTGCTTACAATGGGGATCAGATAGGATCTGTGCAGCCACTGGGACAGAATGTTCTGTTATACAGATAGCTAGAATCTCAGCCATAAAGCAGGGTAATTAATAACAATTGACCTCCATTCTCAAACAACCCATGTGGATACCCCTTCTGGGACTTCCCTGTGCCAACCTCATACCTACTAGACTCTTCAAGAAGAAGGGGATTAAGTTTGAGCTTGTAAGTTGAGTCTGGTTCTGACATCCAGGTAAGAAAGAGATCACCAGACCAGGCTTCCTGCAGTAAACTACTTGCCTCCAGTAACCAGAGGTCTTATTATGACTTTATTTCTGGAAGTGTTTATAGAATATGAATGTGAAAGTTTCATTCTCTATGTCCAAGGTGAAGCAGAGACAGATAGATAGGCAAACTTGGGAGAAACAATTAGGTTTCGCAGGATATAAAGCAGTTTATCATGATGCTCTTCTTATAATAGGAAAATCTTATTAATGAATCAGTATTATATTATTTTCCCTGGAGGGATTGATGTAAATTATTATGAAATGTAATTTATTGTATATTGTGGTGATGGGTAATAGTGAAGCTAATGACTTTGCTGAGTGAGTTTCATTACAAGAGATGCTTTGTCATTGTTCTGAAAAAAGCTAGATGTCATCAGTGCTTGGATTGGCTCCTTGCTCTAGTCCTGACAATATCCTTATGTTCTGATTGGATATTTGTTCTTTCCCCGTCAACATTCTGAGAAACTTCCCTGAGTACAGCAGATGCAGAGAATGTAGTGGTAGAGCAAAGGTTAAGCAAGCACCAAAGACCATGCACCATGGGCATCATGAAGGCTCAAGGAGTAGCACTTGAAGTATTGGGGTCTTGAGTTCAATTCCAGCCAGGGCAATATCTGTAAGCAGTGTTCTCCTGATATCTGTGGGTTTTCTCAGAGTATTTTGGTTTCTTCCCACACTTCAGATAAATCCAGGCAGATTAAAATTGATCCTTGTGTGCATGTGATATAGTTCTTAGATTGTAAGCTCCACTGAGGCAGGGACTTATGGGAAAGGTGAAAGCACTGCATTTACACGTTGAAACTAATAAATACAGGTATGGGATTCATTATCCAGAAAGCTCTGAATTATGGAAAGACCATCTCCCATAGACTCCATTTTATCTAAATAATAAAAAAATTTAAAATTAAATCCTCTGTAATAATAGATTGGTCTTGATCCCAACTAAGATACGATTAATCATTATTGGAAACAGAACCAGGCTATTGGGTTCATTTAATGATTTTCTAGTAGGCTTAAGGTATGATGATCCAAATTACAGAAAGATCTGTTATCCTGAAAACCCCAGGTCCCGAGCATTCTGGATAACAGGTCCCATACCTGTACCAGAGAATAAATAATTAGTTATAGGAGCCAGTAAGGGTGTAGATACTCTTTAACTTATTTACTGGGTCCCTGTTCCCTGACTTCACTAGGGTGGTTGGTCATCTTGCTATAGCAGCCTTATGCTCAAGGTATTCAGTTGGTTCAAGGTGGAGACTAGTGATGAGCAAAATTTTTCATCGTGTTTCACAGCGAAAATGATGCCCGTAGACTCGAATGGTTGAAAAGCTTTGTTGTGCATCAAAAAAATTTTTGTCCCCCGTACTTCAATGGATTTTGCCAAATTTTGACCTTTTTGTGAATTTTTTGCCAAGTGAAACTTGTCAGATGACCAATCACTAGTGGAGACTAAAGAAAATCAGCCATGTGCCCCTTCTCCCTACTGTATATCAACAAGGTACCTTGGGAAATTGGGGAATACCTTCCTTCCACAAGACCTAAGTTACAGACTAGGGGGTAATAAACCCTTTGGGTCCTATACACTGACCATATGTGGAAATATAAATTTACGCAGAAAGATTCATCTGTGCATACAATGAGCTGTACCCACATTGCCACCTAAAAGTCAAACACAAATTAATGAAGAAGAAATTGTTCTACAGAAAAAACTATGGGGCTGATTTTCCAACTCCACCAGTGCAGCCCATGAAGCAACCAATGAGAAATTCTAATCAGTCTGCTTCAAATTAGAACATAAGGTTCTGCGGGTAACTGCACTGGTGCAATTTAGTATCAACTGTATTAATCAGCCCCTATATCTCCAATACTGTATTAAAGAACCAGTACGGCAAAATTGCTTTTCTGAGTACCAAATAAGAGAAAAAAAAAAAAAAATTATATATTTAATTTACAATTATACAAATTTGGCAGGGGTTCCTGCAAAGAACATGGGATTGAAAGTTGCTATTGGTTCCCATATATGCTAGTTAAATAAACCTATAAAGTATATTATATGTGTAGTCCCTGCTAGAATCTATATCTAATAACTCTATTCTATCTTAAACAAAGACTATGTTGCATTGGAATGTTGCATTCAGCACCAGACTGATGATTGGAGACAAAATGCGAGCACTTCCCTGGATTTATTGCAGAGACGCACTCCTCTGAAAATGACTCGTAAATTGCAATTGGCATGCAATCCTACGCCGAGACTTCTTTCAGGCAGCTCTATCATATCAGGCTTTGTCATTGCGGAGGATTAGGAGATGGTGATGTGGAGATTACAAGAGTAATTGAGAAAGCTGCAAGAATGCGGTGAGGGGTTTTTCAAGGCTGAAACTCTTGATTTTTATATGTTTTTGTAATTTTACCTCTAAATCTGTAATAATTCATGAGCTGCATTATATCAGATGTCTACTGGGGAGAAGAAATATATGACTTCATTAGCAATTCAGAAACATTGTGTATAGTTGGGTCAACTTCCCTTTAACTATGATGACCAGGTTTATGTTTGCAGCTAAAATTTGACTTTCTGCTCCTCTCCACCCTAGAATTTTGTAGGGTACATTACTGGCTGCCCATTTGGCTGCTCACAGTAGACACCATGGTTACATATGAATCCATTACTCTTATACTAAGTGCTTACTGTACATATATAATACAGACATATATAATGGAGTGGAATATGCTTTTCTTACACAAACTTGTCTGGAACATGATGTAAAGCACAGTTTAGATACATTGCAAGAATCAATATGACGGTACTATCAATCTTCAGCCCCACTGTCTATTTCCTCTCTATAACACTTGCTTAATCCTCATGGCGAGGGTCAATGGGTCTTCTAGATCAGACTCCCTTATCATAAAAGCTTCCGCCAAGTCCCAGGGGCACCAGCCTCAGACCCTCATCTTCAGGGAGCAGCAGACCAATAGAGCTAACTGGCCTATCCAGCACTCTAATGAATCCAAAGGGCCAAAAGGATAAAAGTAAAAGCAATGTTTTTATTAATGAAAGTTCAAAAATACACATCTCCATAGGTCAAATGTGTTTAGTACACACTTCAGCCCATGACTGTTGGGCACATTGTGTACACCCAAAGGGAATTTGCTAAAGAAGTGACTTCTTATCTCCAATTCAAATAAACTCTGGAGACCCACAGCAATTCAATGTGTCTTTATTTCACACGTTTCGGATAAACATATCCTTCATCAGGTGCTTGACTTCTTATCTCCCCTACTATGTCTGCCCCTAGGAAACACCTACTGTACCTTGCATGTTGGTTCCTTGCTCCTTATTACTTTCTTGAGGTCCCTTAAAACTAAGGTGCATCAATAAAATATCCCCAGCATAAAACACCTATTGCATTAACTGGAGTGTTCAACTTTAGACAAATGTCCATTAAACAGCCGAAGTTACCCAACGGGGTGATCATGAAGTTAAGGCATGAAGCCCTACTGTGATGCCCCTATCATTTGCAAATCATTAAACTGATTGAGTGATTCATGCCAGCCAATCAGAACAGAAGCGGTCTGCACAGTGGGGCTTCATGCATCCTCCTTAGTTGCAGTGGACAGGCTTGCAAAAAGAGCTTTATTGGGGGGTTATCTTGTAAACTCTTGTTAAAGGTTAACATTCCCTTTCATTATCTAGAAATCATTTAGTTTAATCACTGCGATACGTGCTTTACCCATTATTACAAATTATGTTGTTCATCTGGCTTTTCGGAAAAATAATAAAATGGCCCCCCAAAAAGATGTTGGCTTCATTTGTGGGTACCCCTTACCTTAACACTAGTGATGGGTGAATCTGGCACATTTTACTTAACCGAAAAATCATGCAACTGACATTTTCTTGACACACGACAAACATGCGCAATAAATTTTTGATGCACGACAAATTTTTTCACAAATTTTAGTCTATGGTCATCATTTTTATTGCGAAACTTGGTGAAGGATTTCGCACATTAGTACTAAACACTAAAGACAAAAGCTGGAGTTGGAGAACAAAAGGGCCCTGACATTATAGGAAGGGTGAAAAACTCAAGTGAGGGTGGGGATATAGGGTATATACATACCTCCCAACATTTTGGCAATAAAAAAATGGACAAAAAGTTGCCACCCGCAGTGCGGCATTTTTTTGACCACACCCATTTTTGTGGCCACACCACATGTTCATTTTACAAAATTTGGCAGGTTATGAAGGTTTGAACATATTTCTATGGTTTTTGTCAGTTATTACAGTGTTGATAATGAAGGTAAATTGCTGCGAGTCTAAGTTCTCCCAAGAGACCTGCTTATCTTATATTGTTACAATTACTTATTTGCTTATCTCGAAATTGTTACAAAAGTATCTTATCTGAAGCCATTTAAGTTAGAAACTTTGTTTCTTTGTCTGCCTGTTCAGAGCAGAGAAAATCGGGACTTTCCAGTACAAATGAGGGACTGTGGGTTGAGCTGTCTAAAATTGGGACAGTTGGGATTTATGTATATATATATATATATATATATATATATATATATATATATATATATATATATATATATATATATATATGTGTGTATATATATATATATATATATATATATATGTGTGTATATATGTGTGTATATATATATATATATATATATATATATATATATATATATATATATATATATATATATATATATATATATATATATAAATTTTGGGACATCTGGAGGCTTCCAATTGTTAAACTACAGTATCTGCTTACATTCTATGGGTTTGGGTTTGAAGTTTAATAAACACCTGACGTATGGACACATCTGATGTGATATACTGAGAATAGCGAGCTAGAAACTCCTACACAATATAATAGGGTCTACTACTTTTGTGTGTGTTCTTGCTGACTCCCCCCTAATTCTTAGAACCAAGACCATTTGGGACATATACCTGTGGTTCTAAGTACCAGTGAGTTTATTTAGCCTTTCTTCCTAAATATTAGTTTTGGTGCAGATTTGTACCAATCCATCCTCTGAGCCAGCACTAGGGATGTAGCGAACCGCCGATAATGTGTTTGCGAACGCCGTTCGCGAACACCGGCAAAAAATGCGAACAGTTCGCGAACAGTTTGCAAACTTCGAACATCCGAAAATCGTTCGATTCGAACGATCGAAGGATTTTAATCGTTCGATCGAACGATTTTCGTTCGAATCGAACGAAAATCGTTCGATTTTAGCGACCGAATGGTCGAATGGTCGAACGATTTTGACGCGAACGCCTATTGGCGAACGTCGCGCGACGTTCGCGAACTTGCGGCGGACGCGAACAGCCGATGTTCGCGCGAACAAGTTCGCCGCAGAACAGTCCGCGACATCCCTAGCCAGCACCACCTCCAATCCATTCTTATTGCTTTTGCTTGTTCCGTTCTCATCCTATTCTATTGGCAGCTTTTACAATAAAGCTTTTCATGCGGAGATTGCCTGGAAATTATTATCTAATTACACTGGGATAATGGAATTCTGTGATGCTCGTAAGCGTTTCTACCCACTTCACTGATGCATTTTTGCCTAGAAATTCTCTTGCCGAGATCCGCAGGCCCAATATCATCACAAACCAGCGTTTCCCCCTTTGTAAACACACATTTGTTATCCAGTTTATTTATTCAGTTTCCTTTGTTTTTTTCCCCCGAAGGCAGAGCGTCTTCATCAGATGAAGGCAGCAATAGTTATTTGATTCTATATGCCATTATCTAAATCCCTGGGTTCCATCTTGAGCGAGTCTTTATTTGTACCAACATTCCAATGTTGTGCAATACATTTTATATAATTTATTCATATTTTAAATTAATCATGGATTGTACTTTTTATGAATATTAAAATCACAGGCTGAGAATCAGAGTTCATTTTCAGTGATGACTGGCTGACCATTGTTATGGGCTGTTGCCTTTACAAGAGACGGGACCCCTAGAATTAATGCCATTGCATGTTGCACCTAGACTCATGAAATTCTAGTACCCAATGAAGTGCCCATTAGTGCTGTTGCCTGTGCTGAACACAATATAAATACAGTGTTGTACCGTGATTGTCTATTATTTCTTGTGTGGCGACTTTTCTTTTCATGTGGCGACTTTTTTGTCTCAGCGACTGTTTTGTCCAAATGCATTAAAGTCAATGGGCATTTTATTTCTTAGTTTTCTGCAGTTTTGCGAAAAAATTTGCAGGTGGAGAAATGCAGAAATTCGCTCATAACTAGTCATGGTTTTAATGCTATTTAGAAGTACAATGTGGGAGATCATTCATATAAAAAAAATGGTAGAAATCAGCTCTATTTCGAACTATTAGGGTTAACTTTACCTTAATGTTTAGAATGTCCGAAATCGGTAAACTATACCCTGTGGAAGGGAAGAATTGCACATTGGCCCAGGGGTATTAAGTCAGTTCTAGTGTATGAAAGGGGAGGGGACACCTGCTCAGTCTGGCTTCCACCATAGTCAGAGGCCTGAGGTGGAGGTAGGCTTTGTTATCCAAGGAGAAGAGGTGGAACTAGTGAAGCTTGGGTAGCATGATCCTGTGAATGATATTTGAAATTAACAGATTAGCATTCTAAAATAATACACCCCAGGGTTTAAATACTATAAGTGAATAAGAGCAGTTTTCCAAAAATAAGTAGCGGAGTTATTATTTCCCAGGCAAGACCCACCAGTATTGGGAGCTAATAGTGTGTAGGTCACTGGTAAATAAGTCTCCCAGTATTATTTAACAGGTAGTCCCCTAGAGTTATAGATGCCTAACTTGGTCCTAAAATACAGTTAGGAGGGGGGCCTGTTTCCTTATCCTGCTTAAAGCTATGGCCCCTGAGGTTCAACCAGTGCCCAGTAGATGGCACTGTATCAAGTCCTGGGCAGCGATGTGCTCAGGGTCCATTTTGTGTTAGTCCTGGCCTGAGCAGGCAGGAGAGCTCCAGTGGAACCTACTGGAACATAGACAGCTCAGGTCTAGTAAGGATAGGCTACTCACCTTAAGAGTTCACTCTAGGAGTGACAGACAGGTTATTTAGCTGAGCAGCTTGAGGCTCCTCCGAGGATGGTGAGTGGGATTATGATCCCAGGTACTAATTGCCCAGAAATAGGGACTGGGTGTACAGACCTAAGGATGTAGAGATTCCCCTCAGGTTCCACTTAGGGAAAATGCTGAAAGCTGGGTGTACCCCGAGCAGCTGCTGTACATGTTCTCAGGGGGCCCAGAACATTTTGCCTAGAGCATTTTCTGATGGCGGCCTTGTTACATGCACTTGAGCCGAGAGAAAGGATTTCCGCGTAAAAATGCTCTATTGTTAATCAGCTGTGGTCTTGAAGCAATTCCATTCGCCCCCCCACTCATTGCATTATATTTTCCCTTTAAAAAAAGAGCTGGAAAAAAAAGTGACTCCAGAGAACTTTGTATTTTGACTGATTAGAAAATAAACACAATGACGTCCTGAAACTTTTAGCAGTTCTGCGGATTGAAACTACTTTCCTTGATCAGCAGAAATGGCGAGTGAAAGATAAATGGAAGGGTTTAGTAGACAGTCCTTGATGTACTGTACTTAGCTGAACAGCTTTTCTATAACGGGTTGAAAGTGCTGTCATTGATTAATCTCGCTCTATGGGTCAATAATTTGTTGCACGAAAAGACAAAACTAGAACAGATCATGTTTTTATTTGATTTGTATCGAGCCCCAGTTCAAACCCACAAGTTTTTAAAATGTTGGGCAAGGGAAGGCAGACGTCTGTGTCTTGATTGATATATTTACGTTAACCTTTTCCAAAGAAAAATCCCATTTAGTGGAGAAGGTTTAGAGCTGGACGTTACCTCTTCCCTATTCTGAAAAGAAGAATCACTGGCTGCGCTCACACAAGCCCAGAAATCAACAATGATGCATTTTACCTTGCGGTAAGGGATAAATATTTAAAACAAAAACAGCTTTTCCTTGTCTTATAAATAATCTCCCCGGTGCGTGCGAGTGAGAAATGTACATACATTTTTAACGTTAGTTGTTAAGGAGTCAAGGAAAGAAACTCAGGCTTGGTGAATAAACAACTCTGCTTTAATCCTTAGTGTGCGGCAGACTGGAGAAGTTATAGACCTCAAACTCACACGAGCTCCATAGATTATACATGTCTGGGCTCATGTTTATTCTTGTTTAAAGGGGTTGTTCCCCTTTGAGATAACTTTTAGTAGGATGTAGAGACCGATATTCTGAGACAATGTGCAAATGGTTTTTATTTTTTAAAGTTTTTGAGTTATTTAGCTTTTTATTCAGCAGCTCTTCAATTTGCATCATCTGGTTGCTAGTAATGATGGGTGAATTTATTCTCCAGGCGTGAATAAATTTGCGAATCCGCAGTAAAAAGTCGCCAGCAAAAATTCAAAAAACATCAAAATATCAAAGTCAAAAACAGACGCCGGTGTCAAAAAAAAAAAGATGCCAGCGGCATTTCGTAAATTCTTCGTCATTTCACAGGAAATCACTAATTTTACGGCGAAGCGAAACACCCCAAATTCGCCCATCACTAGTTGCTAGGGTCCAAATTACTCTAGCAAACACGTTGATTTGAATAAGAGACTGGAATATGAAAAGGAGAGGACCTTACTAGAAAGACGAGCAATAGTGATGGGCGAATTTGCGCCGTTTCGCGAAATGGCAAAACATTCGCGAAACGGCGCCAGTGTCTCGTTTTTGACGCCGGCGCCCGTTTCTTCCGAAAAAAAATTTTGACGCCGGCAAATTTTTGACGCCGGCAAATTTTTGCCGCGAATTTTCGTGGGCGTTTCGCGAATTTATTCACTGGCGGCGAAACGCGCAAATTCGCCGCAAATTCGCCGCAAATTCGCGCCTGGCGAATAAATTCGCCCATCACTAACGAGCAATAAAAAGTAGCAATAATAATAAGTGTGTAGCCTTACAGAGCATTTGTTTTTAGATGGGGTCAGTGACGCCCATCTGAAATCTGGAAAGTGTCAGAAGAAAAAGGAAAATAATTATAAAACTATAAAAAATGTAGGGGACCGGTAAATTAGTTCCCCAGTATTATTTAGCAGTCAGCCCCCTCGTGTTATAGACACCAAACTGGGTCCTAAAATACAGTTAGGAGGGGGAACTGTTTCCTATTTCTCACAGTGACCAGCAGATGGCACTGTGCTAAAGTATAAAAGCCTCTGAAGCCATGCTTTCAGTGTCCATCTTGTGCTGGCTCTAGCCTGTGCAGGAGGCAGAGCTTGAGTGGAACTTAGGCAGGTCAGGTCTAGTAAGGATAGGCTACTCACCTTAAGAGGTCACTCTAGGAGTGACAGTCAGGTTATTTAGTCGAGCAGTTTGAGGCTCCACCGAGGATTGTGAGTGGTATTAAGATCCCGGTTACTAATTGCCCAGAAGTAGGGACTAAGTCTACAGATCTAGGGTAGAGTTCCACTCAGGTTCCACTTAGGGAAAAGGCTGAAAGCTGAGTGTACCTCCTCAAGGCTGCATTCATTGTTCTCGTTCACAAGGGAACTTATATTGACAAAATGTGCTTTGAGTATTGCCTATTCAATGTTGATGTATGATCCTGCATGTTCTCTTTTATGTACACTGAGGATTGTATATGTAGAATAAATCTGTTCAATGGTTAAGTTAAAAAAACCACTGGTGCCCAATTATTTGCACCCTGAATACAGTTACAGTTGCACTACACCCTGCCTCCACACTGCTGCGAGGGTTTACTCCCTAAGATTTTAAGGTCTCATTTATTGGGAGTGGAGCTTATAGTAGAGTAAGGTGCACTCAATTAGCGCTACAAAAATAATCAATGAAACCAATGGAAAAGTTGCTTAGAATTGTCCATTCTATTACATACTAATAGTTTACTTAAAATTGAACCGCCCCTTTAATATAAGAAAAGAGGTCCAAAAAGGACTAATTTAATAGGGGTGCAATATATAAGGCACAACAAGAGTGCAGGGGCCCGAGGTGAAGAAATTGTCAGAGAGGCCTGGTGCACATAGCCCCCCACACAACTGCAGGGTGGGCCTCCTCTATAGTTATTTTAGGATAAAAAATGCAATCACCACCCAGTCTGCTTTGATGAATCTCCTGCAAGTGCACTTATTGATGCTAGAGAACCCTAAAGGTGACCATAAATACTGAATTTCCATAGCAGGCTGTGAATGGGCGCAGCAGACTTGCACTTTTGACTGCAACTGGCATCCAATTCATAAAAAAATGTCCAACCCCAGTTGCCCACATGTTAACAAATCCTGTCTGATTGTGGTGAGCACAAATCTGCCCTGGAATATCACTGAACTCTGTCGACTTAAAGCGGTTGTGCACCTTTACATTAACTCCTAGCATGATGCATAGCGTG
This sequence comes from Xenopus laevis, assembly GCF_017654675.1. Taxonomy (NCBI): domain Eukaryota; kingdom Metazoa; phylum Chordata; class Amphibia; order Anura; family Pipidae; genus Xenopus; species Xenopus laevis. The sequence goes on along the minus strand of NC_054378.1, from coordinate 125,879,093 downwards.
AAATTCTGAGACAAATTGCAATTGGTTTTCATTGTTTATTATTAGTACTTTTTGAGTTATTTAGATTTTTATTCATAACCTCCCCCAGTTTGCAATTTCAGCTCTCTGGTTGCTAGGGTTCTAGTTACTTTAGCAACCATGCACTGATTTGAATAAGAGACTGGAATATGAATAGGAGAGGCCTGAATAGAAAGATGAGTAATAAAAATAAATGTGTCAGTGACCCTCATTTGAACGCTGGAAAGATTTAGAAAAAGAAGGCAAATAATTAAAAAAAAAAAAAAAAAAACCTATCTATTGAAAAGTTGCTTAGAATAAGTGATGCATTTTTTCACCAGCCATGGATTCACAGTGAAATTCTGCATGTTGCCATCTGCAAATTGTGGCAAAAATTTGCCGTAGAAAAATAGCTGCAAAAAAAAAAAAATGGCCATTGACTTTAATGCATTTGGAGTGAAAAAAATGGTTGCGCGTGCATTTTTTTCTTGACGCCCATTGACTTCAATGCATTATGCATTTTTTTGAAGTTTTGTGAATTTTTCACAATTCACGATTTCTGATAACCAACGTGACATCTGCGAGTTGCTGAGAAATGTTACTCTACTTGCAAGTTGCTTTATTGCTACATTGATGTTTCTCCAGAATATGTCATTTTCAATCTTTATTTGTATTTATTTTGAACAATATGGTTCTTGCTTGGGCATAAGTACTATCTGGAGGAGGCTGGATGTATTACAGCAGTAGCATTAGTACTAATATTAATTAATGACGTAATCATGTTTTTTTTTACAGTATCACACCTTTAAAGACCACATGTTGACCACATTGCTGAACTGCAAAAATACTGTCTGATGAATACCTACTTGGTTTGACAGCACCGCATATAAAACATATCTCCTAGAATAAGGGCCAGAAAGTTAAAGTTCACCACAATTGTGGGGATTTGGGTGCATGCCCCAGATACAATATACAGCTCAAAAAGGTAATACATAATTAAAATGATATAAGGCAGGTTTGTTACCTGTTAGCATGTTTGTGAGATCTTTGAGTGCTTACAATACACAATTTTGTGTACTAATTGTGCCTTGACCAGGCTTTTACTAAATGCATTGAATGCCTTATTGGAAGAAAACCGCGAAACCAGAAAATAAAAGACATAGAAAGTCACATGACTGGGCACACCTGGGAAACTGAGGAAATGAACATATAATGATATAATTCAGACTGGATCTTTAACCCTCTGTCTTGGTACCTCTGTAATTCTGTGCCAACTAAGCTGCAGCCATAATGACATAAACATGAATTTGGGGCGTTTCGCCGAAAAATTCGCAAAACGGCTCGGGCGTCTAGTTTTTGACACCGGTGTATGGTTTTTTTGCGCCAACAAATTTTCTCAGTGGTTTCGCAAATCGTGGGAATTCGCAGCGAATTCGCACCTGGCGAATAAATTCGCCCATCTCTAGAGTTACATTGCAGATCTGATTATATGAAAGCTTCAGGCACAGGACTGCAGTAGATGGGCTAAGTTACTTGGATTTATTTGCATTCTATCAATATCGATGCAATACTGATACTAATGAAACCTGCCATCCCTTGAAGCTTTCCAGGAAGCTGCATCAAATTAGTTATGGATTAATCATTTTGTTAATAAATCTTAATGATCCTTATGTATCCTTTTGATTAATTCTCATCTCTTTCTTATCAGTTTGCCTTTTTAAAAAATGTTAATTGAATCGGTTTATTCTTTACTAAGACCTATAGGAACATACTGTATATGTTTGTTAAATTTGGCCATATGCTTTACTATCCCATGACTAATAATATCACACCATCAAACAGCTTGTCTTCCTTATATACTGTATTATCATTTTTAAATCTGGTGTTGTCTCTTAGCAATGTGTCTTCTTATACATTTCAAACTTGTTTCTTACTTTTTATTGTTTGCAACTTGGGTTTAGTGTGACTATCTGACTGTAAGGCACCGTGGCATTAAATGAAAGGCTTAGCATATTTGATCTGAAAGCAGCCAAAGGAAAATGCAGAACAATTCTTTCAATAATGAGAATTTTGGGGAGGGAGGGGGTTACTAAGCATATAATGCTGAATTATGAAATGGATGATCTTCCTGTATCTTGAAAATTACCTTCACCGAGTAGGCTGATATGAAGAGATTAGATTGTGTGCCATAGAGATTTTCTGTTTTGCAAACACAAAGGTATTCTGTTGGGTTTGCACGCTGGACTTGTTCCAAGAGCTTGCTGAAGAAACTTTATTCCTTGCTCAGATTTTCCATTATGATTCTCAAATGGACTATTTTCAATAAATGTACAATGTGCTTTCTCCGGCTCCGTGTGCTTTGCTGTTACATTAGTTCTGTTCTTTTCTATTTGAAGCAGAAGGTTGGAACGAGTGCCAGGGACTATGTGGTCTGGACTACAGAATGAAACAAGACCCTCTCACTCCTTTACAGAGTTTGCAGATGGTTCTTTTAAGTTTATTTGGGGGGGGGGGGGGTTGGTTTTTTTGTTTAATTGTCTCATTTTTTTTTTAATGAAAAAAAAGATCATGGCTGCCATTCCAACATGAGAATTATTTTAGGTACAGTATTAAGGTCTCGGAAAATCTGATTTCAAAATGAAATGAATGTATTTGATATAGGAAATGTACACTTAAAGGACAAGGAAAAGTAGATGCCAATATTGTATTTCTAGTCCCTTACATTAGCTGGTGCTCCTCTTCAACCAAAAATGGACCAGCCCAGTGTGCTGTTGGCTGTATGCCACAACACATGCTTCTTTTGTCCTCCAATGCCCAGGACACTTTCCTTTTCAGTGTTGCACCATTATACCCATCAGATGACCCGGCATCTACTGGGCTTGAATATGTTCAGTACAGAAATTGGCAAAGAATTGAGTGATTCCAACGTTTCATGTACACCCTCTTCAAGCCCTTTCCCTATCCTCCTTCTCTTATGCTTCTATCTCTTTATACCAGATTTTATTTTTGGTTCAAGCCTTACTTTGCAGATACAGCCTTTGGCCAGAATTCCAAAGTTTAGTTTGTATTAACAGCATAACGAAACAGGTTTTTATCAGTCATTGAGCCAGAGTTCCAGCAGGGGAGCAGTGTGGGAAGGCAGAATCTGGTCTGGATCAAGGGAGGACAGGATGGGGTCTGGATCAGGGGAGGGCAGGATGGGGTCTGGATCAGGGGAGGGCAGGATGGGGTCTGGATCAGGGGAGGGCAGGATCAGGTCTGGATCAGGGGAGGGCAGGATGGGGTCTGGATCAGGGGAGAGCAGGATCAGGTCTGGATCTGGGGAGGGTAGGATCAGGTCTGGATCAGGGAAGAGCAGGATCAGGTCTGGATCTGGGGAGGGCAGGATCAGGTCTGGATCAGGGAAGAGCAGGATCTGGTCTGGATCTGGGGAGGGCAGGATGGGGTTCTGGATCAGGGGAGAGCAGGATCAGGTCTGGATCAGGGGAGGGCAGGATGGGGTCTGGATCAGGGGAGAGCAGGATCAGGTCTGGATCTGGGGAGGGCAGGATCAGGTCTGGATCTGGGGAGCGTAGGATCAGGTCTGGATCCGGGGAGGGCAGGATCAGGTCTGGGTCAGCGGGGTCCACTGAATTTTTCTTGCTGTCCCGCCAGCCCAGTCCAACCCTGGTAAAGCGTAGGCAAGCTATATTGCATGCATAGTGCTTGTAATAATGCTGGGGTTCTGAGAAAATCTCTGTAATTTTCGGTGATCACACTTGTGTTTGCAAATAAGCCCTTAAATCCCATATTGTTTCCCGTCTGCTAAGATGTAATGCACATATGTCTCACAGTAAGTAATAAATGTCAACTCTATCTGTTTTTAAGATGAAAATTGAATAATAGTGGATTATGACTGACATTAATGCTTAAATAATGTATCATTTTGATAATATTTTTTCTTGATTTCCTCTTCAGCAGGAGGACCCAACATTCCTTTCCAAAGAAGTAAAGAAAAATAAGAAAGAGACAGAAGTGAAAGTCATCATAACTATTATGTATCATATCTACTCCCACTACAATAAAGTCCCTATAGCAGCACCGGATTCAGGACTTCCAAGTTCAAATCTTTGCACTGAGCATGATAAAGACAACCCTGACTATAGCTAAAATACAAGTTATTGTTTGTGGACATTTGTAACATTCACAGAGCTTTATATTGAAGTTTCCTACCCCAGCCAGACCTGCAGATATATGCGCTGCACTGTAATCCATAGGGAAGTCACTTTTGCTCTGCGTTCCAGACTTGAGGCTTTGACAGTACAAGGAGTGATATTACAAGGTTATTGTGCAGACAGTAGGAATCCGCAGAGAGATAATATACAGGAGGAAACTCATTGCAGTCATCTTGCCAACAAACATTTTACTCTATTTATCATTTATTCTTTATGTATGGAGGACAACAGTATTAGATGTAACACAAAGTATGACTAAGCGTGGTTAGAAACTCCATAATCTTACCATGCAAATCTTTGCCATTTCAGAAGTGGGGTATATTTCTCCAAAAGATATTATTGGGAAGGAGAAAGCATCTGATGTCCTGTAACTCTTTCCACACTCAAGGTTTTATTGTACAAAACCACCATGAGCTTACTGAAAAAGCACCAGAATAGGTGCTACATATTTTTTTTAATTTCCTAATATTTGCAATGAATTTTAAGATCCTTTCCAAAGACTATGGGGCTAATTCACTAAGCGCCGAAGCGCCTAACGCTAGCTTCAATTCACTAGCGTTGGGCATTTTCGTTACTTCGCAAATTCACTAACAAAAACTGGCGTAAATTCGCTAGTGATACTTCGCACCCTTACGCCTGGCGAATTTGCGCAGCGGACGTAACTACGCAAATTCACTAACGCGCGCATTGTACTGAATGCTACCTTTTACGTTAGACTTCCTTCGCCACCTCAGACCAGGCGAAGCGCAATAGAGTAGATAGGGATTGCTTCAAAAAAAAGTTCAAATTTTTTCTAAGTCCCAAAAAACACTGGCGTTTTTTCTATATTATGGGTGATAGGCTGAAAAAGATCGAAATTTTTTTTGGGGCTCCCCTCCTTCCCCCCTACATTTCCTAACTTATGGCAACTTAACTATACAGTGGGCACATGTGTAGGGCAAAATAAAAATTTTATCTGATGTTTTGAAGGTTTCCCAGGCATTTGTAGTGCTGCTACATATTCCTCCATTGAAATTTGAATTTGGCGCCGTATGCAAATTAACCATCGCTAGCATAACTTTGCTTCGCTTAGCGAATCAACGCTAGCGCAACTTCGCAACCTTACGCTACCCCTGAGCGCAACTTTGGATTTTAGTGAATTTGCAGAGCGCTGGCGAAACTACGCCTGGCGAAGCGCGGCGAAGTGCAGTGAACTTGCGCCTGGCGCAACTACGAATCTTAGTGAATTTGCCCCAATAAGTCAACCTTGTTGCTAACTTCTTTTAAACCAAAAAAAAGTGTGGAAAAATACCTCCTTCTATTTTACCTGCTGACTTTGGCCTTCCTGACATTTTACTGGATCTTTTGAGGGTTCGAACCCAGGGAAAACAATGCATGTTTATATAATATAATAAATAAATATAATATAAATGCAATATTTTCATTACACAGGAGACAAGAATAAAGAAGGTGAAGTGGTCCTTTTAAAATCAAATCATTGAATTAGTTCTCCTAAAGAAAGTATTTACCAGCAGAGAAACGAGAGGAGATATCAGGGAGCCTTCAGGGAATCACAAGCAATCAATATCTACAGGTTAAATCCCAGGGCGTCGAGTTAGCAGGATGTTCATTCTGACCTAATTATCTGTTAGTCTTCAGTAACGTGTCCACTTATGCTTCAATTCATTTATGTATGTACACTTCCCACTAATGGCCTTCCTGCTGCTGTGTAAATGTGAGTGCAATGGGGTTATTCAAGGCATGAACATTTTTTTTGGAAATTTATGAAATATATACACTTTCCTGCCTGTAAAATGAATGAACAGTGCATCAGTTATACACATATAAGCCATAAAGCAGGTGAGGACTGTTGCTTTCAATGTAGAATGTCCCATTGTGCCTGTAGCGACCTTGTTGTCAGGAAACTTGTGATTGTACCTTGCGGACACCCGACACCCTTTTGGGGCCCTGGGCTTTCTGCTGCGGAATCCAACAAGGAAAAATTGTAAGCTAGGTAACGGCAGGGTTGAAGAGAAGACAAAAAGGTTCAAGGCAGGCGGCAAAATCGTAGTCGAGAGTCAGGCAAAAGAGTCAAAAACATGTAATTTAAAATTAGTAACAAAGCTTAGGCAGGATCAGTAAACTGGAACAAGCATCACTGCGCGAACGTCATGACACTCGGCGTCACACAGGAAGCGAAACCCGGAAGTGCGCACCTGAGCACCAAAAGGCGAGGAGAGAATCGCCAGGAGGTAAGAGACTTCGCCAATTTCCCGGCGCGTCTCACAGTGCCACTTGGACAGAATACTCTGTTTAACCGGGAGCCAATAACATTGCTTTTATGTTTTCCGAGGGTGGGAAAAAACGATGGGGCAGATTTACCAAAGGGCGAAGTGGCTAACGCTAGCGACTTTTCGTCAGAAATCACATCCGCAGTAACATTGCCAATTCACTAACAGGCGCAGGTGACAATTTGCTAGCGAAAGAGACCGTTGCCAGCATTCGCACTAGCACTAGCGTTCGCACTATCGCCAGGCAACTTTTCGTTTAGGCGAATGGTCGTTGCTCTGCAAATTCACTTAAGTGCGGATTTTACTGAACGTTACCTTTTTCGCCACAGTTGACCTCAGACCAGACGAACTGCTGAAGTGAAGATTTTCCTCAATATTATGTCACTTACATCATATCCTGTCTGCCGAAAAGTTGGAAAAAACGCTGGCAACTTTTCCTTTTTTTTTTTTTTTTATAACTCTTTATTTGTGACATTTATATTATACACTATATATACAATATTAAAAAGAAAAAAGAATGGCATCTGTGCAAAGCCTGAACACATTGATATCAAGGACACAAGTCTGAACACAGTCATATCAAGGACATTAGTATAATTATGTCTGTTCAGAAAGAAACTTCTCCCAAAGTGACCACATGGATGTATGAAGATCAAGTTTATCTTCCATGAGAGCTGATAAATAATGAATAGATTGGATGAATTTAAGTCTATTAACAACAAGTGATATAGAGAGGGAAGGAGCCAACCAGTAGAGGGCTATAACCCAACGTTTATCGGCTAGTATCTGAGAAGCCAATTTACGCAAATGTGGAGCTAACTTAGGATGGGGCAGTGATAAAAGTGCTGTTTCCATAGATGGTTCAATGGTTACCCCTATTATCTTGGAAGCCATATGATATACCTCAGTCCATAACTTTGACACAATGGGGCAATGCCACCATGCATGGAGATAATCTCCTTCAGTCGTACATCCCCTAAAACATGTAGGAGGAAAGGTTGGATTAATAGCGTGCTTACGTTTAGGTGTAAAATACCAAGGAAATAACACTTTGTAAGCAGTTTCTTTAACTCCCACGTTAGGGGAATGTCTTCTAATAGAGTTCCATATTTTAGACCAAGTCTCCAATGAAATTGAGGATCCCAAATCAGTTTCCCAGGCTGTCATGTACTTATGTGAAACTGGAGAAGGAGCCTCTATAAACTGGGAATAGAGTATTGAAATTACAGTCTTTGTTCCGAGTGGATTGCTACAGCAATATTCATACATTTGAGCTAAATTGGAAGATTCAAAGGGAGCCTGGGAATCATGAAAGTGGGAGAGTTGATTGTATCGAAACTGTTCCGTATCAGGAAGAGCATATAGATCACGTAACTGGGGGAAGGAATTAAGGCCTCCGTTTTTTTGGCGAAAATGCGGTGGCGTCCATTTTTTTGACGCCGGTGAATTTTTGCGGCCGTTTCGCGAATCGCGGGAATTTGCCACGAATTCGCGCCAGGGGAATAAATTCGCCCATCACTATCCACTAGCAGTCAATCAGTGGAAGGATGTATGAGAACGTCCAGGAGGAAAGTCTGGGTTCCCCACTAATGATTGCATATAACTACGACGGTTATGAGGGATAAATGTTGGCTTCAGAGTTTTCCATAACTGTAAGTGAAATTTAATTATGGGGTTTGCAATTTTAACTTTTCCTTTTTTTAAGCAGGATTGCCTGCAAAGGTCCTAATTTAAACTTTTTTGGGTTAACATTTTTCCCCAGACATCTGAGGGCCATAGAACATTCATTTTACAGTGGGCTCATGTCTAGGGCATTATATTATCTCTTTTGTCTTTATTAAGGTTCCCTGGACATGTGTAATAAGAAGTGGCCACTTCAAGCATTTGTACAAACATCTCTAATAAAGACGTCCATACAACTTTAATGTATCCGCCCTATTTAAATTGACCTAAGCGTAATATCACTAGCGACTTTTCGCTAGGCATAAACAAACGCTAGCGAATCTTCGCTATGAAATGCTCGCACTGAAGAAGTATTGCTAGCGAAAAGTCGCCAGCATTCGGCGTCCAGGATGCAACTTCGCATTTTAGTGAATTAGTGTAGTGGTAACAAATTTGCACCTGACGAAGTGGTGCGAAACGGTCACTGGTGAAAATTCGCCCTTTAGTAAATCTGCCCCTAAGACTAGCACAGGAGAACATACTACTTGCAGATAGTACCCTGGCTTTAATCAAACCCAGAAATCCAGCATTGCAGTAATTCTAACCACTGTCCTGCCCATAAAAAACTCCTTTTCTCATTTGGCATCTACTAGACATATCCAACTCTCAGGCTCCATATCACTCCCACTTTGCCTTCACTTATGGACATTTCTCACTTCTATCATCTTCTATACCCACTAGCCCTGGCCAACGTTTTATTCAAAGACAACTCTATTCTCTCTAAAGGCAGAATGCACAGAGGTGCCACCGTTCATAGAGATGATATCTAAGCTTTGGCGAGAGCTATTTGTAGCCCCTCCACAACAGGATAAACCTTAAGGTGGCAAAAAGTTTGAAAAATGTAAAACCTTCTATTTTTGTATTTTTTTTTTACTTTTTTTGTGACGAAATGTCAGAGACCGTAAATATTTCACAGCTCTCTCAAACGAGAGCAGGTTATATCTTATTAAAGTGTATTAGATTTATCACAGCGTTAGTAAAGGAAACAAGCTGGCAGATTGATAGGAAAAATACCTACCTACAACACCTAACTATAGAAATACAGCACTCTTATAGAGGCTTATAGATTATAGAAGTGGCTTGACTGCAACTTGGTCTGATATTGGCATGTCTAATAAGCATTTACATGGTGGGCCAGGGGGTTTGTTTTTACCTCTTAAAATCATCTGATCGAACTGACTACTGTAAAATGAGATTGTAAACTCTGTAAGGGATGGGACTGATGTGAATAGTTAGAAAATCTCAGCAAAGTGCTGTAGGACATGGTTATATAACAAAAATCTAAATCAATATTGCCCATATGTACAAGTGGTGAGGGCTGAGGGATCTCATGTATATACTAGATGGCCAGAAGGATCTACTGTATTTTAGCCATAGCCATCATTGATGTGGTTAATACATCATATTATGATATTCTTTATGGTTCTGCATTTCCTACTTTGTTGCAATAGTTTGGGGAACGTCTTTACTGGTTTCGGCAGCATAACCACCCAGTGTCCAAAGTTGAGTCCATACAGAAGAGTTTACCTGCACATAGTCCTGACCTCAATCAAACTAAAAGCATATGGAATGAATTTAAACCCAACTTTGAGCCAGGCTTGATCCCAAGCATCAGTGTCCAGTGTCACTAATTCAATTGTTTCTGAAAAGAGGCAAATATCCCCCCCCCCCAGTGTTCCAACATCTAATGCCAAACTTCCAATAAAAGAATAACTTCATACCATACTTCAATCCTTAGGAATGATGAGATTTTGGAGTGGCAGGTGTCAAGATACTTTTGGCTCTATAATGTAGTTTCATATATACAGTATAAAGGGACACTACATCATATCATGATATTCTTGATGTCTCTGCAATTCCTAGAGTTTTGGGAAGGTCCTTTCTGATTTCAGAAGCATAAAAACCAAGGGGCAAAAGTAAAGTCTATACAGAAGAGGTTTGCTAGAATGAAAGGAGAAGTAGTTGACCGGGGGTGCACAAATCCCTCATCTCAACCGAACTGAACCCAACTTGTGGGATGAGTGGAAACGATGATTTGAGCCATTCCTGATGCCCAACATCAGTGCCTTACCACTTACATATAAATGAAAGCAAATCCCACCAACAATGATCCAACATGTACTTAGAATCCTTCCCAGAAAGCTGTAAGTTAAAGGTATCTTACCAGTAAAGAGAGGATATAATGCCATTCATTCTGGAATGAGATGTTGGACAGACAGGTATCCACATACATTTGGCCATATGATATGTTTTTCATTGCCTCTTCATCTTTTAAAGGTCCAGATTAAAAAGTAAAGATTATTTTAATCTTCTCCATGAAATGTTTTTTTTTTTCAATTTAAAAAAAAAAGTTATTTTTTTTTTACAATTATTTATGTTTATATGTATGTGTAGTTTGTAGATGCCTAAGAGTGTAGTCTTATTTTTGGGACTGTTTTTCAGATCAGTGATTATGGTAAGCAGGTTGGAGAAACCTAGGGGCTGATTCACTAAGCGTCGAATATCGAGGGTTAATTAACCCTCGATATTCGACTGGGAATTGGATTTAGCGCAAATAGTGCGATCGTACGATCGAAGGATTGTTCCTTTGATCGAACAATAAAATCCTTCGAATCGAACGATTCGAAGGATTTAAATCCAACGATCGAAGGAACATCCTTCGATCAAAAAAAGTTAGCCAAGCCTATGGGGACCTTCCCCTAGGCTAACATTGACTTCGGTAGCTTTTAGATGGCGAACTAGGGGGTCGAAGTTTTTTTTAAAGAGACAGTACTTCGACTATCGAATGGTCGAATAGTCGAACGATTTGAAGTCGTAGTCGAAGGTCGAAGTAGCCCATTCGATGGTCGAAGTAGCCCAAAAAAAACTTCGAAATTCGAAGTTTTTTACCTTCGAATCCTTCACTCGAAGTTAGTGAATCGGCCCCTTAATGTATTTTCTAATGCCTGTAACTTTATTGTACATTTTGGCACAGTATCAATTGAGTGTTGACCCTTGGATAAGGTAAGAAATGTCATCATTTGTATCCAAACAGATCAGATTCTGTCTTCTTATTGGCACTTATGTACCAAAAAGGCGACTATGGTAAACAAGTGACTATGGTAAGCAGGTGAGACATTGGAGAAAAACGTTAAGTTTGCAAACGTCTGTAACTATTGGCTTCTTTTCAGCACTGATGTATGAATGGGTTGATCCTGGTAGGTGACAAAACAATGAATGTCCAATAATGCTACAGTGGAGTTCTTCATAGGTTCAGGCAACAACTGGGTAGTATATAGAATATATTTTATATATGCCACCATTGTATCAGATTCTGTTTATTTTCAGCATTGCTGAAGCAGAAGGTTTGGACCTAGGAGGTGAGACACTAAAGAAAAACATCTAGAAAGTCTTCAGAAGTCCAGGCAACAGGATATAGGGAAACATTTTCTAGAATATTTAATAATTTCTCTCCAAAAACAGTCCTCATTTGCACAGCTCTAGAATGCTTAAAGTATTAAAGAGAGCTGGGAAAGAAGAGGCATGGGTATTATAAGCACTGAGAGATACCCAGTCTAAAATCCAACTCTCCATGGTGGCTGAGAAAGAAAATCTATAGGATTGGGACCTTACCTGGCTTTGTTCTTCCTCTGCTTTCATGGCATTGATCTTCCACCTTTCTAATATTCATAAGGTGAACTTATTCCAATGACTTTAAAGTATCAGCAAAAAATAAAATCTCAGGACACTCTTCGCCTCCTGCATAAGATTAGATGGAGCCTGCTCTTGCATAACTACTTAACACAATAAATCCAACCCAACGAGATTACAATGCCACTTTGCCTTATGCTTTAAATGTTTTATATCCCCTGCTGGCTTTATGTAACTATTGACCAGGGCAGCACAAGTTCATCTATTTTCCAGACCTACATTAATCTTACTAAACCAGAGCAACACAGGAATATTTTAACTGCTGTGAACAAAACACCAGTCAGCAATCATGGAGAGGAATTGGCCCATCTCAGCACATCACCCTGTGTCTTCTCACTTTCTTATCAGCATTTTTTTGTATGATGGGACAGGCGAGTGGTTATGGAAGTTGTCTTGTCAGCTTTACCTTTAATCCAAGTGTTTAAATCCCTAAAAAAATCAATGAAGCCAAGCAATCTTTATCAATGCAATGTAATAAATACACTGACGGGTACCTTTTCTCTGTGATCATCTTTTTTTCTTGTTATCACTTGTGGATATTTGTGTCTAACAAAAATCATCCTTCTCCAGGCAACCTGTAGCTCAGTTTTCTTCTATAAAGTTATTGTACCCCTTGCCATTTGTGCTTTAATTTTCTTAAAATAGACAGAGGAATACGAAAGCAAAGGTTTTTATTTGTCTTTATTCATTTGAATGTTTCCATTGGATGGTAAAGTAAAGAGAGTGTAGCCTATTGTGTGCCCAGAACATTCCTTCTCTGTATATTTGTATTTATTCATATGGGAGGAGTTGCCATATTGATTCCCTTAGACAGTACAGTATGAGGGTATAGCTTATTGTATGCCCAGAACATTCCTTCTCTGTAAATTTGTATTTATACATATGGGAGGAGGGAGGTGCCGTATTGATTCCCTTAGACAGTACAGTATGAGGGTATAGCTTATTGTGTGCCCAGAACATTCCTTCTCTGTATATTTGTATTTATACATATGGGAGGAGGAGGTGCCATATTGATTCCCTTAGACAGTACAGTATGAGGGTATAGCTTATTGTGTGCCCAGAACATTCCTTCTCTGTATATTTGTATTTATACATATGGGAGGAGGGAGGCGTCATATTGATTCCCTTAGACAGTACAGTATGAGGGTATAGCTTATTGTGTGCCCAGAGCATTCCTTCTCTGTATATTTGTATTTATACATATGGGAGGAGGGAGGTGCCATATTGATTCCCTTAAACAGTACAGTATGAGGGTATAGCTTATTGTGTGCCCAGAGCATTCCTTCTCTGTATATTTGTATTTATACATATGGGAGGAGGAGGTGCCATATTGATTCCCTTAGAAAGTACAGTATGAGGGTATAGCTTATTGTGTGCCCAGAACATTCCTTCTCTGTATATTTGTATTTATACATATGGGAGGAGGGAGGTGTCATATTGATTCCCTTAGACAGTACAGTATGAGGGTATAGCTTATAGTGTGCCCAGAACATTCCTTCTCTGTATATTTGTATTTATACATATGGGAGGAGGGAGGTGTCATATTGATTCCCTTAGACAGTACAGTATGAGGGTATAGCTTATTGTGTGCCCAGAGCATTCCTTCTCTGTATATTTGTATTTATACATATGGGAGGAGGAGGTGCCATATTGATTCCCTTAGACAGTACAGTATGAGGGTATAGCTTATTGTGTGCCCAGAGAATTCCTTCTCTGTATATTTGTATTTATACATATGGGAGGAGGGAGGTGTCATATTGATTCCCTTAGACAGTACAGTATGAGGGTATAGCTTATTGTGTGCCCAGAACATTCCTTCTCTGTATATTTGTATTTATACATATGGGAGGAGGGAGGTGCCATATTGATTCCCTTAGACAGTACAGTATGAGGGTATAGCTTATTGTATGCCCAGAACATTACTTCTCTGCATATTTATATTTATACATATGGGTAGGAGCTACTCATATACAGTAGAAAACAAGCTTATAGTGCAAGTTTAAAGAAGCACAAAACCATTAGTAATAACCGGGCCCCCTCCAGATCCCTTGTTCCTCCTCTCCCAAACCACAACAATTCTGGATCCCTAAACAGGACGGATTCTTATTCCTTGTTCTGTAAAGCACTAGTGCACTGGGATCAGCAAGAACCATCTTTTGCTGCTTCAGTTCCTCTTCATAGAAGACCTGAAGAGTTGCAAGGTGTTGCCCACCAAGCCTACAGCACTACTCAACTTTACAGAAAAACGGCATGTTGAGGGTGTCTTAAGTAAAGCAGCATGGGAGGGCAGCCCAAACATTACTAAGAGGATTGTTCTCTTTAATTTCAAATTATTTTCCAAACCCTGCGGCTGCCCCTTTTTACTTGAAACAAAAGTTGGTAGGGCTCAGCCTAAAAGCAAGTAGTTTAGGATTTGGATGGAATAAACTTTTTTCATGTATTTTCTCTATAGCTGAAAGATCCACTTCTGTACAGTGTGTAAACTATAAATATCACTGTACAGAGAATTCCTGCCTTATCCAGCTATTATTGTATGTTTATGAGCTGACAGTTGGCCTAGACCAAAGTTTGGACATCCAAATGGGCCTGCAACTAATAACATCCTGCAAATGCAACCACTGCTTTAGAATGGTACAATATATGTTTACAACTTATGAGTGAATGAGGAGCACCGTGTTCTCTACAGATTTGCATTTACACTTAACGGATGAGCCTTCTTTATTGTGAGATGACCTCCACCACCAGCTTATAGGTGAAAAGGGACAACAATATCTTGAGGGAAGTTGCACAACCTCAGTATTTAATTATTTGGCATAGATTCACTCTGCACATTCATTTCCATTTCCCCACTCCGCCAGATATTATGAGATATATTTTATTTGATGAAGATGTCATGACAGCTGCCATGCGTGCGCCGTCGTACCAAAGCACAACCACGTGAGCTGCATTGTGGGTAATTCTCATGTTAACCGTGCCAGAATCACATTATTAATATCAGCTCAACGCCACCTTTATAAATTTTCTTGGATTCCTTCTGTGGGAATTGGATTTTTGGAAGCTGCTGTTTAAAGGAAGAATTGATCTCCAAGCGAGATGTACAAGGCAGAGAGGCTGAAGGAAATATGATTGAATGTGCTGTAGTCAGTGTGCACAGCTCAGCAGAAAAACAGAGAGTTATGAACATATTAGCATGTCTCAAGTGAATCCTGCAGCATAATATAATCCCACTACCATCACAGATTCCTTTTTAGCCATTGCTTTCAACTTGACTCGGGCAAACACAACTATTAATGTGCTGTGACTTAAAGGAACAGTAATACTTAATACTCACATGCCTTCAGGGGCATAACTACAGAGGAAGCAGACCCTGTGGCTGCAGGAGGTATAAGGGCCCCTAAATAATGAGCAATTTCAACATATACTGGTAAAAAAGGTCAAACTCTTTGGTTGTGTTAGGGGCCCTAAAATGAATTTTCTGTGGGACCCATTACCACTGCGTGGCCTTTATCTGAAATGCCCTGATGTGACCTTGACAATTGCGCCGTGCAGTTAAAAAACACAGGGGAACAGAAGATATGTGACCATCTTACTAGGTTCATCCATGCTATTGTGTCACTAATATTCTTAAATATAAATTTGGAATGGACTTGAGAATGCAGCATTTATTATGGATACAACGGCTGCAGAGGGTGCAGCACAAGACACAAGATTGGAGCTTGGGGTAAAGCACAGTACTAGTCAGAGCCCAAAGAAGCTTGAAGGAACTGCTTATCAAGACCTTCAACTATTTGCCGATACCAAGATGTAAAAGTTATAAAGGACGCTGGAGATACTGTAGACCAGTGATCCTCCAGCAATGGCTTGCAAGAAACATGTTGCCCACCAAGCCCTTGGATGTTGTTCCCAGTGGTCTCAAAGCAGGTGCGTATTTTTGAATTTCAGGCTTGGAGACAAGTTTTGGTTGCATAAAAACCAGGTGAACTGCCAAACAGAGTCTCCTGTAGGCTAACAGTCAACATAAGGGGTATCAAATAGCCACTCACAGCCTTTCTTTGGCACCTCTGGAACTTTTTTCATGCTTGTGTTGCTCCCCAACTCTTTTTACATTTGAATGTGGCTCATGAGTTAAAAGGTTGGGGACCCCTGCTGTAGACACTGTAGTGCCATAGATATCTCAGACACCTTAAATTTTGTGGGAAGTGAATCTAAATAACAATGTTATGGCTTTGTAGATGCCCTCCCAAGTGAACCTTCTAGATAGAGATGTTTCCTAAGGATGATAACTAAGCACTCTGGTGTCCCAATAGACTTAAAAGTCTGGGTATAAGTATTAGCAGACTTGGAGCCTGGGAGTGTCAATCATTGAGTGGACACTCAGCTAGACTAACTGCAGAACTGTAGTGTGACTAAGTATTGTAATGTAGACCTGGAGATTTGTGAAAATTATGCTGCAGTGTTTGAGCTGTATGAGGATGTGTTGCTATGGCTTAGTAGACCTTGTCTTAGACTTTTGGTTTCATTAGACCAACCATGCAGTTCTCTACAGCATTCATGTTGCTCATCTGTTTGTGCTGCAGATCAACATAACTCACAGACACAATGAGCAAGGAGTTTGCACATTTGCCACAGTCAGTAATGAACTGGGGTGTCTGGGGCTTCCACCTGGAGACCCTCCACTCCAGTCGTTAGCATCAACCGCTCCAAGCTGTGCACTGCAAACCTTGCTTACCTCTTACAGGCGCAATCGCAGGGGGAGCACCAGTGCCAGCACCAGCAGTGGAAGTTGACCTAGGTCTTCACTCCTGTTTTTTTCCTGGTGTCCCACCAGCTCAGGCTGACCCTGATCATAATTGCCCCCAACTGTATTCCAGCATCTCCATAGCCAAACATGCCAATGAATCAAAAGCAAATTGGAAAGGCTTAAATATTATAGCTCCTGCCCCACAACCCTACAGGTCTCTTTCTCTAGTTATGTTAAAGGGCAAGTCAACCCCAAAATATCATTCTAAGCAACTTTAAAATTCGTCATTACAAATTATCTATGGTTTTTAATGGAGAAGAAAATCTACTGAAGCAGTTTATTGCCAATAGATTAGCCACAATACTGCAAACAATAACACTATATTTATTCTGCAGAATGTTTACTATACCTGAGTAAACAACTCTAGAAACTATCTCTGTTTGTTTAGGATAGCAGCTGCCATATTAGCTTTGTGTAACATCACTTCCTGCTTGAGTCTCTCCCTGCTCACTCATGGCTCTGGGCTCAGATTACAGCAGGGAGGGAAGGAGGGAGAGAGAGAGGAGCAAACTGGGCATGCTCAAGCCCAAGCCCTGGAGGTTTAAGCTGAAAACAGGAAGTCTGATACAGAAGCCCATGAGTACACAATAGAAGGAAAGAAATGTGGTGTTTCTTTTGACAGCATTACTTTGAGGGTTTACTGGTGTATTTATATAGACCTTTCTGATAAAGCTTACTTAGTTTTGGCCTTTCCTTGTCCTTTAAGTTATTTGTATATGTATTTATATTAAAAGCAGCATTTGCCTGAACCCTTTCTAGTCTCTGCACTGGTGGCTCTGACTGTTGACACAATGTAAGACAAGACAGCTGATTAACAGGTCAGTCTTTGCTGGGGATCCCAGATTTTTGCAACATTGTTAAAACAGCAAAAAACAGGTTTTAAGCAAATGCTGCTTTCAATTGCAACTGTTTTTACAAACAACGTCAAAATCGTTGACAATTTTTAATGCATGTCTATTAGAAAGTTGCTTAGAATTATGTTTTCTTTTATTAGGAAATCTTTATTTGGTTGTTGATTTGCCCTTTAAGCACACATGAGGCGGTTGAGTCCATTCAGTATTTTTTATTTATCATTCTCAAAATTATAATTTCTTGACTGGTTCATTTACTCTGGTGCCACACTTGTCTAAAAAGATTTGATTTCACTTTAATACCCACGTCTCCTTTCATTTGTTAGTTACCTCTGTGGTTTGAGCTCAGACTTCAGGGGCTAATTAGCCTGTATGTTTTTTGTTTTTTTGGAGTGTGGGAGGAAACCAGAAAACCCGGAGAAAACCCACGCAGACATGAGAAGAACATGCACACCCCCAGGTTTGAATAGAACAATGTTAACCACTGTGCTACCCTACTGCCCAACGCTCATTATCTTGAGCTTATTATAAACCACATTTATCTATTTAATGTCTTATTGGAAACCCAGAGAGTGTTTTTTGCTGCATTCATTAGGTCAAATAAAAGGAAGACAGAATTTTAAAATATCTTAAAATAAATATTTTCTGTAAAATAAATATAAATGTTTTGTTTTTTTTCACGTTCAGCCGTTTCGTTTTTTAATGACTGCTCCTTTTAAAACCGTAGCCTCGGGGCCAGACTGCGAGCTAATCTATTCCATCCCGTTTATGAATCTTGACATGTATAAATGAGATGTTAGCTCACAATTATTAAACCATTAGCTACAGCACCTTAACTATGTGGTATAATGATTCAGCAATTTGCAGGCACAGCAGGGGCTATTGCTGAGTTTGTTTTATTTGATTCGCGCTGCTTTCTCAGCGGAGTACTCCAGCCTTTTAGCAATGGTTGAGAATTCTGCTCTGGGCTTTCGTGGGCTGAAAGGCTTTTTTGAAGATCTTGATTAAAGTTTATAAAGCATTTCATGTTTTACAAAGTAAACATGTAATTGTAGCATTAGCACTATCTGCTGTCTATCTGAGGCTTGGTGGCTGCACAGCGAAAACAAATAAGCAGACAAACACCAATAGGGGGTACCACCATGGCCTAAGCTAACAGGAACGATTCAGTTGCTCCCATTCTTTATTTTAATTGTGATTGATTAGTAAATGTTAAGCATCAGTTCATCAGATAATACTTCAGCGAAAGCCTCAAGGCTACCAACAAACCCAACACCAGCCTAAACTACTGGAAAATTGTAGGGCCTTGCCCAAAATACTGTATCT
This sequence comes from Xenopus laevis, assembly GCF_017654675.1. Classification (NCBI taxonomy): domain Eukaryota; kingdom Metazoa; phylum Chordata; class Amphibia; order Anura; family Pipidae; genus Xenopus; species Xenopus laevis. The sequence continues at coordinate 125,860,222 of NC_054378.1, read as the reverse complement.
GGCACTGCTCGGAAGGACATTTTTTCAGAAAAGATCAATGACTTAAATGAAAAGATACAGTTAGAATATTAAGGCAAAATATTCAGGTCCTATAACAACTCACCGTGGTGGTCTAGTGGGGGGACGGCAGGGACCTCTCTTTATAAGACCTGGTGGCATCCAATTAGCCGAGGGCTCCTCTCGAGGTGAAAGGCGGCTGTTAAAGCAAGAGCTGAGAACAGGGTGCTTAGCATTGGTTCTGAATTTAGGTTGCCAACCATGACAGGTCCTTTGTGAATCTCAAGATTCGAACTCAAACTCAAACTAGAGCTTCCACCAAGTCTCAGCCAATTTCATTGGTTATTATGAAGTCCAATAAACAAACCCAGTTGAGTAGCATATTCCCTTTGAATTCACTTCTCTTCAAATGGCTGTATTTTCTTTGTTTTCCAAGGAAGAAAGGGTGAGGTCTTCAAATTTTAACTGTACGCCTCAAATGTCATGAGTGTAGCATTGTTCTTCCTAAAAATATTTTATAACACTTGTTTAAGTGGAATCTGAAGGGGGTGTAAGTTTTGGGAAGAAGCCCCAATCATGGCAAATGGTTTAGAAACATGGGGTTGGTATGTACAGCCCAGTTTGTACCCCTATTGCACTGTAGCAGCATCGCTGAAGGAGGTGGTTCACAAATTATTATTCTGTATCATTTAATCTACAATCCCCTTAGTTTAGTTCCAATAAATGATTATACATTTGGTAAGGTTGATGGAAGACTTGTGTAAATAAAGGTCAACTTCAAGGAATGTGTTGAGTATCCCTCAAAACTTAAGGACCTGGTCCAATTCATACCGTGGGTAGTTATTCTAGACTTGTTCTAGTCTTACTACAGTCTAACCTCTTCATCGCACTATAGAATAGACATCTTCTGGCAGCAGGAAAATTCTGTAGAGTAGTTGTTTTTCAGTGCATTTTAGTGGACTCCTAACCCTATCTAAAAAAAACAGAAGCACTCAAGGAAAATACAGTGGCATTGGGAACCACCCTACTGGAAATCTACCTATGCACTCATTGTAATATGCACTGGTCACACTGTACGCAGTGCCTGTTTATAGTGATAACCGGATTTGCGCCATTCTGCTTAACCAAAGAATTTGCGAAATTTGTGAAACTGTGAAAAATTCATGAAACGGTACTGGCATCTCGTTTTATATGCCGGCGTCCATTTTTTTTTGGCGAAAATGCGCCAGCGTCCAAAAAAACGGGCGCTGGCGTGCATTTTTTTTTTTTACACCGGAGAAATTTTGTCACCGAATTTTCGCAACCGTTTCGCAAATTTATTCGCTGGCAGCGAATCGTACAAATTTGCGCCTGGCAAATAAATTCGCCCATCACTACTTGTTTATTCACAAACAGGTTTTGGGTGGATTTCCCCTTTAAATCCATTCATTTAATGTACAAGTATTACCTCACCGTTCAGCTGCCAAGAATCTACAAATCATGTAATACATTTTTAATTAAGAAAATAAAAAATACTGACTGACGACAGTTTATACTCACACAACTAAACCTTGCCATATTTTATGAAGCACAAAGAATATGCTATTTATAAAGCGTGCTGGCTTTTCCATCTGTTTTCTCAGTTTAAAGTCTTTTTTTTTCTCTTTTCTTTTTTTAATAAACTGTGCAAATGTTCAGGAAAGTTAGTAACGGAATGAAAAATGCTTCTTTTGCAACCTGGCGCTGACTTATTTGAAGAGTCAAAGTAAATACTGTCACTCTCTATTTGAGGACTTGGACAAGATGGAGCAGCGATGATGATGATGGTGCTGTTTTTCCACCATAGATAGTTGAAGTTTTCAGACACAACAGAATTTAGAAGTACAGTATATGCGCAGTAAAATAATTTTCTTTAGTGATACTAAAAAATGGCATACATTATACAATGACCTCCATATGCTGAGCCAAGAGATATGACTTCAACATTCTAAAGAGCCTGCAGCTTAAAAATAGAGTAAAGTTGGCTGCTTTCCTCTCTTAACTCACCGGCGCTGCCTCCTAACCAGAAGTGTACATAATAATTCAAGGAAGAGAAATTTAAATCTGAATTTGAATAGACAAGGCATCCTAGCCTGACCTAGAATTTAAGGTAGAACCAAGTTGACACATTTGTAGCTAAGAGGCAAAATCAGTTCCGTTGTTATATAATAGAAATATTTTTCATGTAATGCCTCAAATCACACAAAAAATGTCTTACGGCATTAAAAGGGATATTTCTACCTTTTTTGGCTACTGTTTGGAATGTTGAATCGGGTCCTAAACTTTATATTGGCGGTTTGTTTTTTGCTGTATGAAGGTTTGCTGTAGTCAAACTGCAATTTAATTGTTTCATTTTATTAAAGAGAGGGTTAAATTGCATAAAACTTTACATTTTAAGAACTAGATTTCCCATATTGTGGTATGTCTCTCCCGAAATTGTGTTCACTAAGGATGAAAAGTTAGTACATGTATAAGAACTAATTAACAAAATAGAATAAATCTCCCATAAAAAAAAGTCCATCCACTCAATGTGATGGAGGAAAGTCAGAACCGTTCATCAAAAACGTTGCAAAATCCTAGGTAGCTGATCAAGCGAGATGGAGGAGAACAAAGAGCAAAGGTTGCGAGTAAGCGGAGAAGTCAGAGAAGAGTTGCAACAAAATTCAACAAAAAGTTAATTTCCCTGAAGAGCAGTCAATTAAAGCATTATGTTGGCGAAGCCATGGAATTCCTAGAATAACTGGGAACTATAAGATGTGCAGGCGCGCACTTCCGGGTTCTGGGCTTTGTGACGCTGGCGTTTGACCCAGAGCGTCGTGACGTCACCAATGGGCGCCAGATTCTAATTCTTGGCACCAAATCATCCTTAAAAGCCCAGTCCACCATTTTGAGAGTGCCCAAGCTGGCTTCAGTTTTCTGATCCTGCCGAAGCGTTATATTCGTGTTTGTATTCCTGGTTTGTCTCCTGCCTGACTTCTTGACTACGATTCCTGCCACCTGACTTGATCCCTTTGCCTGAACTTCAACTACGCTTTTGCCTAATCCTTGCCGGTACCCTGCTCTGGACTTGTTTCTATTTTGCACAACCTCTTGTTCAGTTCCGCAGCAGAAAGCACGGGGCCCCAAAAGGGCATCGGTGAACACCGGAACCTCAGGGCTGCTCTGTGCATCGGTGTGTAGGGATGTCGCGGACTGTTCGCCCGCGAACTAATTCGCGCGAACATCGACTGTTCGCGTCCGCCGCATGTTCGCAAACGTCGCGCGACGTTCGCCAATTTGGGTTCGCCATAGCTGGCGCTTATTTTTGACCTCTCACCCCAGACCAGCAGATACATGCCAGCCAATCAGGAAGCTCTCCCTCCTGGACCACCCCCACACCCCCTGGACCACTCCCCTTCCATATATAAACTGAAGCCCTGCAGCGTTTTTTCATTCTGCCTGTGTGTGCTTGGAAGAGCTAGTGTAGGGAGAGAGCTGCTAGTGATTTCACTGATTTGAGGGACAGTTGATAGTAAGTTTGCTGGCTAGTAATCTACTTGATACTGCTCTGTATTGTAGGGACAGAACTCTGCAGGGATTTGAGGGACAGTGAGTTTAGGTTAGGTAGCTTTGCTGACTAGTAATCTACCTTCTACTGCAGTGCTCTGTGTGTAGCTGCTGTGGGCACTGCTTCTGATCTCATCTGCTGACTGCTGTAATAACCCAATAGTCCTTGTAAGGACTGCTTTTATTTTCTTTTTTCTTTTTTTACTTTGCTACTATAAGAGCCCAGTGCTATTAGTCTAGCTGTGTTGGGGAGTGGGACTGGTGTGCTGCTCCTAGTAGTTCAGCACCAACCAGAGTATTTTTTTTTTAATATATATATATATATATATTTTATTTTACTTATCTTACTGTTCTTTAACAAGTCCAGTGCTGTTTGCTGTTCTTCATAGTAGTGCACCAATAGTAGTGCACTTGCAGGCATTGTTTGCCCAGTGTGTTCAAACAACTGCCACCTAGCTGTGTGAGCTTGTTCACATTCTGTCTAAATATCAATAATAATACCGTCTCCAGAAAAACCACCTGAGTGACGTTTTCCAAGCAGCAATAATATATTTCGTATCCACTGCTGTAGTGTATACGTTGACCTTGCAGACATTGTTTGCCCAGTGTGTTCTTCAAACAACTGCCGCCTAGCTGTGTGAGCTTTTTCACATTCTGTCTAAATATCAATAATAATACCGTCTCCAGAAACACCACCTGAGTGACGTTTTCCAAGCAGCAATAATATATTCCGTATCCACTGCTGTAGTGTATACGTTGACCTTGCAGGCATTGTTTGCCCAGTGTGTTCTTCAAACAACTGCCACCTAGCTGTGTGAGCTTTTTCACATTCTGTCTAAATATCAATAATAATACCGTCTCCAGAAACATCACCTGAGTTGTTGTTGTTGTTTTAAAAAAAATGCCAGGCAAAGGCAGGCCGCCACGCAGAGGCACTAGGGGCCGTGCTGCTATGCTATCCTGTGGCCCTAGGAAATTGCCCAGTTTTACAAAGGCAATTACCCTGAACTCCCAAAATGCTGAAGAGGTAGTTGACTGGCTTACACAGCACACCCCATCCTCTACCGTTTCTAACTTTGCCACAACATCCTCATCCTCCTCTGCTATGGGCACCCGACGTAACACTTCCTCCACCACCGGCGCCCCTTCTTCACTGGAGTCAGAGGAGTTATTTACACATGAGTTTCTTGAGTGATGCGCAACCATTATTGGCAGAAGAAGATGAAGGAGATGAGGACGTTACACCAGATATAATTCTGGCAGACAACACAACAGAGATGGACATAATGAGTGATGAGGAGGTCCCCGCTGCTGCTTCCTTCTGTGAGCTGTTAGAAGAAATTGATGCATCTGAGGAGAATGATGATGAGGAGATTGATGTTTTGTGGGTGCCCAGTAGAAGAGAGCAAGAGGAGGATAGTTCAGATGGAGAGACGGAGAGTCAGAGAGGCAGGAGGAGAATAAGACTTAGAAGAAGCAGGGAGGACAGCTCGCAGGGAACAGTAGGGCAACAACATGTATCGGCACCTGTGGTCAGCCGGCCAACGCACCCGCCATTGCCGCCAACTTATACTGTTACCGCCAGATTGCCAGCTTCAAAAAGCTCAGCAGTGTGGGATTTTTTTCATGTGTGTGCCTCTGACAAAAGCGTTGTAATTTGCAATGAGTGCAGTCAGAAACTGAGTCTTGGGAAGCCCAACACCCACATAGGTACAACTTCTATGCGAAGGCACATGAACGGCAAGCACAAAGCACTAAGGGAGCAACACCTCAAAGGCAGCAGACAAACTAAAAGCCACCCTCCTTCTGGTCCAGCATCTTACTGCTCTACTTCTGCTGTCCTTGACCCGTCTGAACCACCCTCCACTCCGCCTTCCACCTTGACCACCAGTTCCCAGTCATCTGCCCCCAGCCAAGTTTCTGTGAGGGCCATGTTTGAGCGTAAGAAGCTAATGTCTGCGAGTCACCCCCTTGCCCGGCGTCTGACAGCTGGCTTGTCTGCACTCTTAGCCCGCCAGCTTTTACCATACCAGCTGGTGGACTCTGAGGCCTTCCGCAAATTTGTAGCAATTGGGACACCGCAGTGGAAGGTACCCAGCCGCAATTTTTTCTCCAAGAAGGGAATACCACACCTGTACCACCATGTGCAGAGCCAAGTCACCGCATCTCTGTCACTCAGTGTTGGGGCAAAGGTCCATATCCATATGTCACCTACACTGCCCACTGGGTGAACTTGCTTATGGCTGGGAAGCAGGGAATGCGTGGCTCAACAACAACAGTGGAGTTGGTGTCACCGCCACGGATTGCACGCGGTTCTGCCACCACCTCTACTCCTCCTTCGCTCTCTACCTCGTCTTCTTCCTCTGCTTCCTCCTCCTCTGCTGCTGGGTCCTCCTCCTCCACACCTGTGCACCCCCAGCTCCCCCTAGGCTATGCGACGTGCCAGGTACGCGTTGTCATGCTGTCTTGGGGATGAAGTGCCTGGAAAGCAGAAACCATACCGGATCTGTACTCCTGTCATCTCTGCAGTCACAGGCCGATCGGTGGCTGACCCCACACCAACTGAAGATCGGAAAAGTGGTGTGTGACAACGGAAGCAATCTGTTGGCAGCACTGAGACTGGGCAATTTAACACATCTGCCCTGCATGGCACATGTTCTGAATTTAATAGTCCAACGTTTTATCTCGAAGTACCCAGGATTCCAGGACGTTCTCAGGCAGTCCAGGAAGGTGTCGGCCCATTTCAGACGTTCCTACACAGCCATGGCACGCCTTGCTGACTTTCAGCAGCGGTACAACATGCCAGTCAGGCGTTTGATTTGCGACAGCCAGACTCGCTGGAATTCAACGCTTCTCATGTTTCAACGTCTGCTGCAACAACAAAGAGCCGTCAATGAATACCTGTTTGAACTGGGTGGTAGGACTGGATCTGCAGAGCTGGGGATTTTTTTCCCCCGTTACTGGGTGCTTATGCGCGATGCCTGCAGGCTCATGCGACCTTTTGAAGAGGTGACAAATATGGTCAGTCGCACCGAAGGCACCATCAGCGACCTAATACCCTTTGCTTTCTTCCTGGAGCGTGCCGTGCGACGAGTGACAGATGAGGCTGTAGACCAGCGTGACGAGGAGCAGGAAGCGCACGATTTCTGGTCGGAATCACCAGAACGAGCCCAGGCACCTGCTGCAACGCAGGGAGAGGTGTCAGAAGTGGAGTCAGAGGAGGAAGGTGGCTTTGTGGAGGAGGAGGACCATAAGGAGCAGGCTTCCCAGGGGGCTTGTGGTGACCGTTTGGGGACCCCTGGTCTTGTACGTGGCTGGGGGGAGGAGACCGTGGATGATATAGTCCTTGATAACAAGGAAGCGGAGATGGATACCTCTGCATCCAACCTTGTGAGAATGGGGTCTTTCATGCTGTCATGCCTGTTGAAGGACCCCCGTATCAAGAGGCTTAAGGAGAAGGACCTGTACTGGGTCGCAACGCTACTAGACCCTCGGTACAAGCATAAAGTGGCAGAAATGTTACCAACGTACCACAAGTCCGAAAGGATGGTGCATTTACAAACCAGCCTGCAAAACATGTTGTACAATGCTTTTAAGGGTGATGTCACTTCAGGAACTCATCAACATTCCAGGGGCAGAGGTGCCAGTAATCCTGCCACGAGCACACCTGCAAGGACAAAGCACTTTGGCCACTCTGTAACGTCAGACATGCAAAGGTTTTTCAGTTCAAGGCAGCGGCAGAACCCTTCGGGATCCACCCTCAAAGAACGCCTCGACCGGCAGGTAGCGGACTACCTGGCATTAACTGCAGATATCGACACTCTGAGGAGCGATGAACCCCTGGACTACTGGGTGCGCAGGCTTGATCTGTGGCCAGAGCTGTCACAATTTGCCATGAACCTCTTGTCTTGCCCCGCCTCAAGTGTCCTCTCAGAAAGGACCTTCAGTGCAGCAGGAGGGATTGTAACTGACAAGAGAACTCGCCTAGGTCACAAAAGTGTGGATTACCTGACCTTTATTAAAATGAACGAGGCATGGATCTCGGAGGGTTACTGCACGCCGGAAGACTTGTTCTGAGTTTCTGATTCTGACTCCCCATGCAGCTGTCCTTCTCTGCACGCCTCATGACTCCACATACAGCTGTCCTTTAGCGTCCTCCTCCCTCCGCCACCGTTACAAACTAGGGTGCAAACCCTACTGGTTTGGTTTCATTTTAATCAAAACTTTTTGGACAGGTAAATCCTGAGTTTTTCTGGCCTCTGTGCTTCAGTGGCTGCAACCAAAAAAAATCATATTTTCAGCATTTATATGGCATATTTTTTCTGGCCTCTGTGCTTCAGTGGCTGCGACAATTTTTTTTTATATTTTTAGCATTTATATGGCATATTTTTTCTGGCCTCTGTGCTTCAGTGGCTGCAACAAAAAAAAATTAATATTTTCAGCATTCATATGGCATATTTTTTTCTGGCCTCTGTGCTTCAGTGGCTGCGACAAAAAAAACATAATTTTTCAGGAAAGTACACATGCCTAATTTTTCAGGGTTCTGCAACAGTGGCAAAATCGCATCTTTTATGGTCACCGCAGGTGATCAATAAAGTAGACCAAAACTGGGCCCACGCTGCAGAATCAGTGTTTTTTGGTTCACTTCACTGTACATTGAATTACCTCTGCCTGACCGTGCACCTGCGCACAAGCACGGTGACTGCTAAACACACCACTACAGAAATATTGCCACCAACAGGACGAACATCCTGGAGGTGACAAGCAACTAGTAATTAACAACTATTATTTGCTCACTTGACGGTATCATTCATTAAAGCTCTTTGCGTTTTTTTGTGTTGCAGTAAGCGCCGCGTTTTTTCTTTGCGTGTGAACAGGCTGTATCCTTTACACGACTTGATTGGCATGTAGACGCCGGACGTTTTAAAGCAGTTTATTACACAAGTTTAGAAATGTAGTGTGATTTCTGCCCTTTACAGAACTCTGCAAGGATTTGAGGGACATTTTAGGTTAGGTAGCTTTGCTGGCTAGTAATCTACCTTCTACTGCAGTGCTCTGTATGTAGCTGCTGTGGGCTGCTGACTGCTGCCTGTAACCCAATAGTCCTTGTAAGGACTGCTTTTATTTTCTTTTTTGTTTTTTTACTTTTCTACTGTAAGAGCCTAGTGCTATTAGTCTAGCTGTGTTGGGGAGTGGGACTGGTGTGCTGCTCCTCCTAGTAGTTCACCACTACCAGCACCAACCAGAGTCAAAATTGTTACAAAGTATCTTATTTGCACCTTTTAGCTGTTCTGAGCTCTCTGCCAAAAGCTAATTAAGTTAGAAACTGTTTTTTTTCTGGCTGTTCAGTTCAGAGAAAAGAGGGACTGGTGTGCTGCTCCTCCTAGTAGTTCACCACTACCAGCACCAACCAGAGTCAAAATTATTACAAAGTATCTTATTTGCACCTGTTAGCTGTTCTGAGCTCTCTGCCAAAAGCTAATTAAGTTAGAAACTGTTTTTTTTCTGGCTGTTCAGTTCAGAGAAAAGAGGGACTGGTGTGCTGCTCCTCCTAGTAGTTCACCACTACCAGCACCAACCAGAGTCAAAATTGTTACAAAGTATCTTATTTGCACCTGTTAGCTGTTCTGAGCTCTCTGCCAAAAGCCAATTAAGTTAGAAACTGTTTTTTTTCTGGCTGTTCAGTGCAGATAAAAGAGGGACTTTCCAGTACAAAAGAGGGACAGGTGGTTGAGTGGTCAAAAGAGGGACAGTTGGGAGGTATGCAAGTGCCACCTAGCTGTGTGAGCTTTTTCACATTCTGTCTAAATAACAATAATAATTCCGTGTCCGTAAACATCACCTGAGTGATGTTTTTACAGCAGCAATAATATATTCCGTATCCACTACTGTATACGTTGCCCTTGCAGGCATTGTTTGACCAGTCTTTAACCAAGTGCCACCTAGCTGTGTGAGCTTTTTCACATTTCGTGTCCAGAAACATCACCTGAGTGACGTAGTGTGATTTCTGCCCTTTACAGCACAAAACGCAGCGATGTGTCAACAATGTATTTTTCAGAAACATTTTTGCCTTTGATCCCCCTCTGGCATGCCACTGTCCAGGTCGTTGCACCCTTTAAACAACTTTAAAATCATTTTTCTGGCCAGAAATGTCTTTTCTAGCTTTTAAAATTCGCCTTCCCATTGAAGTCTATGGGGTTTGCGACGTTCGCGAACCGTTCGCATTTTTGGACGCAAGTTCGCGAATATGTTCGCGAACATTTTTTCCGCCGTTCGCTACATCCCTATCGGTGTGTACCCGCAATCACCTAAGGTTCCAACTAACTAGTACATTACAGGAACATAGGAGAAGCAACCAGATCAAATTTCAATTGTTCTTGGTGGACTTTATTAAGGCAGGAACAAAGAGGTATAATTTCTGTGGTTACTAGCCCAGAACAGATTGAGGAACCATCGACCACTCTAATAAAGATAGGTACTTCCTTCTGCAGGAGAGGAATCTGATTCAGCGATGCGACATGGACATTGATGAAGCAGCCACTGGCCCTGGAGTCAAGGAGAGCTGGCAGGAACACTTGCTTGTCTTTCCACTGTAAGGAAAGGGAGATAGTCAATAGAGTGGAACACACTCTTCCACTATCGTAAGTAGGATAAGGAGTAACTTTACTTGATGGCTGAACCGGACAACATGGAGGACATGGCCCGCAGTATAAACACAAATTCAGTTGGCGACACTGCAATCTCTCCTCAACAGAAAGGGCAGGTCTGATAGTCCCGATTTGCATCCGCTCTGGAACAGATGTCTCTGGAATGTTGCAAACAAGTGGTGGAGCTAGAGGGCTGACCCAGAAGGAAGATGGCTCAGTAACTCTCTCAAAGTGCCTTTCATGGAGTTTCCTTTAAAACTGAACTGAAAGCAGAATTAAATCCTCAAGGGAGTCAGGGACTCGGGCAAGTTCATCTTTCAACCCCACCTATAAGCATAAATGTAATTGGTGTTTAATGGCCGCTTGATTACATTCAGTGTCAGCAGCATATTGCCAAAATGTTATGACATAGTCTTCCAACAGACCTTGAGTTAGAGAACGTAAGGCAGCTTCCACAACAGAGATACAATGAGGGTCATCATATATAGTAGGATGTCCATAGCTCCAAAAAAGAATTCCTGGATTTTCCTTTCCAGATAGATGGAACACCCAGGACTGAGGTTCTTCTTGAAGAAGTGAAATTATTACCCCCACGTTTACTTGTTCAAAGCATGTGTGAGGTTTTTGATCCCTGCAAAACTTATCAGGCAGTGGAACGTTGGGTTCACAGGTGGATGGAGACATGGAGGGCCCAGGAAGCTGAATTGCAGGAGCTTGAGGAGGTAAAAGTGCTGCAGGTTGATAATAATAAAGTTGGATTTGATTATAGTCTCCCTACAATTCTTGTACTGCTTGTGTAAGAGCTGCTAGTTGTTGTTTCAGCTGTAGCATGGGGGAGAAACCCACAACTTTATCCAAGACTAGGTTATACTGTGAGGTTTTACCTGAATCAAGGGGAGAGAGAGCTCACAAGCAGCTCACACATGCTCGGAAAAGTACCTGGGTATGCAACAGGACTTGTCATGCTGTGAAAAGAGGCAGGAGAGTCTGAATGAAGTACCAGGAATCAGGTAGGTCATGGCCAAACAATTCTGGGTCAGGGCTGGCAGCACAGGTTCAGATGTGAAGTTCAGGCTGAAGTCAGGACAGGCGGAGTTCACTCAGAGTCAGGGACAAACTATTTCAGAACAGGTAATAGGAAGCAGGAACAAACAACGCTGGGTAACTTGGATGGTGCCACGATAACCTAGCAATGTCTTTCAGACTTCAGTGTCCATTTAAAGGCCAAGTGTCAAGATTGACACGCATTCACGCTTGGTCCATCATTTGTACTGATACACACACCTATATCGACACACGCGCATCAAAGTGTGACCAAGGCAGTACCATCCCAGATGTCCACACATGAGAATGTGGGAGCGCAGGCAGACGTCTCCTAGGACGGACACCCCAGTAAGTGGCCTTACAAGTTGTATACATACAGACCCCATGGTATTCCGCCTTATGCATTTCATACTTTCTGGTATTTTAGGCAGTAACAACCCTATACTGCCACATTGGATTTAGACCCTAGTAAGTGTCTCCAAGCTCAACCTATTTTCTAATTGAAGAACAAAGTTAATACAGTACATATACATTTCTGGAGTTCCATCATGTATAACTTTGTTCTTCAGTACTTCAGGAAATAGATTGATCTAGAACCATTCGAGATACAGTAATTGGTTATATACCTGTACTGTATACAGTGATCTTCATATCATCAGGATCTATTTCTAATTTGGGAACCATATTAAAGACAAGGTTTGCATTAGAAAGCAAACCCTGAGAGATCCGCCCTTTTTTAATTCTTCAAGAAGAATTGCATTTTGCATTTTAATTGAAGAAGTCTAATATCATATAACTATGCCACAAGTATCTCACTGTTCAGTTCCCAACTTTCTCCAGATCAATATCACCACTATCCATATGGAGCAAGGGGTTTTAAGAGTGTCTAGAAGCAAAAAAATCTAATATCACCATGTGCATTTCCAAGCATTGGTGTAAAAGTCACTGTCATTGTTCTCTAGACCAGTGAAAATGTTCTCTGGAGTGATATAGGGCAGTCTGATGGAAAAGTCTGGGTCTGGCAGATGCTAGGAGAACCATACCTGCCTAATTGCATAATTTAACTGATAAAGTTTGGTGGAGGAGGAATAATAGCCTGCCACTGTTTCCATGATTTGTGCTAGGGCTCCTGGTTTCAGCTTGGGGAAGGCCCGTTCTAGTTTCAGCACAATAATGCCCCATGACAAAGCTTCATCCATGCTGAGATGAGTGGAAGAACTTGACTGGCCTGCTTTGACTTCAACAAAACTGAACACCTGAACAATTTACTGTGATCCAGGCCTGATCCCTAATGTCAGTCTCCAACCTAACTAATGCTTTTGTAGCTGAATAGAGCAACTTCAACCAACAATGTTCCAACATCCAGTGGAAACCTAACCGGATAAAGGCTGTTATATCAGCAAAGGCGAGGAGTATCTCAATAATAGATCTTGCCCTAATATTTAGATTGCAGGAACCTCAATCCTGATGTCAGCAGTTGCCATGGGGACTGTGTGGTCTGTGAATGATGTTCCAGAGTTGCACAAATGATCAAGCTCAATGGTCCATGGAAATTGATTGACCATTTTCACTAAAAAATATGCCATAATCTCTTATGAGTAAAATATTCTTTGAACTGTACATTCCAACTGTAAGTTGGGGATGGTCTAATCCATGAATCTTTTCTGGATATTATACTGAGATTTATGCAAATGAAAATGTGTTGAATTAAAAATGATAACTCTTTGGAGCAGGCACTCAAATAAAGGCAATCTTCCACCAGGCAGTTGAATCAAAGTGAAACAGTTTATTGTGTCCTCAGCCTTACGCATTTCATGTTACAATCACTTAGTCATAGACTATGACTAAGGGTGGTGCACCTGAACCTCTTCCCTTATGTGGTGAGTATTCATCTTACTACTTGGAGACCCTTCTTCAATATGAATTAAAAATGACAATACCCCAGCTGAGACCTGCTGAGATGCCATCGAAGTCAATGAAAAGCCATCGCCATTCAAGCAAAATGATAATCGTGTGTTTTTCCGAGACTTTGCATCATTTGCAATTTGTCAACTTGATTGAAAATAAATTTAAAAAAAAGTAGATTCACTGCCTAGGCTGAGTCTCAATGTGGTTTTTAATAAATCTATACAAAATTGTGGGAACGTTTTGATGATAATTTATTCACAGTTAATGCCCCATAGCACTTGTTCCACTGCCTAGTATCCAATAGGCCTTGGCATTTCAAGTTCAAAGAGGCCCAAGCAACCCCTCACAATACACAGAGAAGGAATAGTGATGGGCGAATTTATTCGCCAGGCGCGAATTCGCGGCGAATTTGCGCGATTCGCGTCCAGCGAATATATTCGCGAAACGCCCGCGAAAATTCGCCGAAAAAATTCGCCGGCGTCAAAAAAATTTTTTTCCGAAAAACGGACGCCGGCGTCAAAAACGGGCGCCGGCGTCGGAAAAACGGGCGCCGGCGTCAAAAAAACTGGCGCCGGCGTCAAAAACGAGACGCCGGCGTCGTTTCGCGAATTTTTCGCCGTTTCGCGAATTTCGCGCGAAATTCGCAAATTTTTCGGCGAAGCGAAACGGCGCAAATTCGCCCATCACTAAGAAAGAATGTTCTGGGCACACAATAAGCTATACCCTCATACTGAACTGTCTAAGGGAATCAATAAGGCACCTCCCTCCTCCCATATGTATAAATACAAATATACAGAGAAGGAATGTTCTGGGCACACAATAAGCTATACCCTCATACTGTACTGTCTAAGGGAATCAATATGGCACCTCCTCCTCCCATATGTATAAATACAAATATACAGAGAAGGAATGTTCTGGGTACACAATAAGCTATACCCTCATACTGTACTGTCTAAGGGAATCAATATGGCACCTCCCTCCTCTCATATGTATAAATAGAAATATACAGAGAAGCAATGTTCTGGGCACACAATAAGCTATACCCTCATACTGTACTGTCTAAGGGAATCAATATGGCACCTCCTCCCATATGTATAAATACAAATATACAGAGAAGGAATGTTCTGGGTACACAATAAGCTATACCCTTATACTGCACTGTCTAAGGGAATCAATATGGCACCTCCTCCCATATGTATAAATACAAATATACAGAGAAGGAATGTTCTGGGCACACAATAAGCTATACCCTCATATTGTACTGTCTAAGGGAATCAATATGGCACCTCCTCCTCCCATATGTATAAATACAAATATACAGAGAAGGAAAGTTCTGGGCACACAATAAGCTATACCCTCATACTGTACTGTCTAAGGGAATCAATATGGCACCTCCTCCTCCCATATGTATAAATACAAATATACAGAGAAGGAATGTTCTGGGCACACAATAAGCTATACCCTCATACTGTACTGTCTAATGGAATAAATATGGCACCTCCTCCTCCCATATGTATAAATACAAATATACAGAGAAGGAATGTCCTGGGCACACAATAAGCTATACCCTCATACTGTACTGTCTAAGGGAATCAATATGGCACCTCCTCCTCCCATATGTATAAATACAAATATACAGAGAAGGAATGTTCTGGGTACACAATAAGCTATACTCTCATACTGTACTGTCTAAGGGAATCAATATGGCACCTCCCTCATCTCAATGTATAAATAGAAATATACAGAGAAGGAATGTTCTGGGCACACAATAAGCTATACCCTCATACTGTACTGTCTAAGGGAATCAATATGGCACCTCCTCCTCCCATATGTATAAATAGAAATATACAGAGAAGGAATGTTCTGGGCACACAATAAGCTATACCCTCATACTGTACTGTCTAAGGGAATCAATATGGCACCTCATCCTCCCATATGTATAAATACAAATATACAGAGAAGGAATGTTCTGGGTACACAATAAGCTATACCCTCATACTGTACTGTCTAAGGGAATCAATATGGCACCTCCCTCTTCCCATATGTGTAAATACAAATATACAGAGAAAGAATATTCTGATCCCATAAACAACAAAAAATCGGGAACGATCCATTGCGGTGCGCCCAGGGCTGTTCATTGATGGCATCACACAGACGCAGGTTCAATGCCCAATAGGTTGCACTTTTTGTCATTCCCGGGTGCTATTTAATTCTTTATTAACTGTTTCCTGGACTTTTAACTCTCTGCATTGTTCTTCACCACAACTGATTGTCGCTTGCCTATGAAACCTTTGCCTGGATCACAGCTACTATCCTTCTTTACCCCTTTGTAACCACGTAATGGACTTTATACCTAGTGCTTCCTCCTTGGTTCGTACTTCTCCACTAATCGGGCCTTGAAGCCCTGACAAAACCTCATACTGTTGTGTCTTTTTTGTTGCAGACAAATAAATGCATATTGACACAGCTAATCCTGTCAATACAGTGTGGGGTTTATTTACTCTTTAAGCAAGGAAACCAATTAGAATGGACAGATGAAAATGTTCTGTATTTGACATTCAGAAAACAATGGAGCTGTCTGCCAGTACAACATAAACAATTCCATTTCCCAGCAAAATGTCTGACCAGCTAATCGCTTCCCAAAATACATTCTCCAAAAAAAAAAAAACTAGCTATTTTACAGCCTCTTCTCTGTTACTTGAAGTTTCAATTAAATTGATTGCCATCGATATATATATATCCACTATCTGGCTTCCATTCACGGCAGGATCGGGACGCAGTTTTACAGTGACAGATGAATGCAGGGGCTAAGAAAACTCGTTGCGCTTGTCAGCGCTCACCACTCCACAGGCCGAGATAGTATTGTGATGACTCTGCTCGAGATTAAGTGGGTCAAGCAAACGCTCGCTTTAAAAAGTGGATGTTGACACTTCTTCCTGGTTCAGTAATTTGATTCAATACCATGGGGTGCAAAAGCTATCTGCTATTTCTGGGCCACCAACATGCAGAACCGGATTATCTGAATAATCGCCAAAAGGAAAATTGCCAACTGTACTCACCTTTTAAGTCCCTGTTGATTCTATCTTTTCAGGGGGGGATAAATTGTCTTCTTTGCTTCTTGCTGTCATGGTTGGCACCCTAATTAGTGATGGGCGAATTTATTTGCCAGGTGCGAATTTGCGGGGAATTTGCTTGATTCACCACCGGCGAATAAATTTGCGAAACGGCCGCGAAAATTCGCTGGTAAAAATTCACTGGCGTCAAAAAAAAAGTCGCCGCGTCCAAAAAACGGATGCTGGCATAAAAAAAATGTCCGCTGGCATAAAAAACGGACGCCGGCGTCAAATACGAGACATTCGCTGTTTCGCGAAAACGGCGCAAATTCACCCATCACTAACCCTAATTCAGAACCGATGCTAAGCACCCTGTTCTCAGCTCTTCCTTTTGCCTTTAACAGCCGCCTTTCACCTCGGGAGGAGCCCTCGGCTAATCGGATGCTGCCAGGTCTTATTAAGAGAGGTGCCAAGCGAGGGGTTCTGAACAAGCACAGGGGCACAACTGTAAATGCAAAGTCTTTGGGCAGAAGGTCGCAGTACAAGGCGTTAGGCAAAAGAGTAGTCAGATCAGGCCGGGTCGGGGCAGGCAGAGTACAAACAAAGTCAGGCAGGCAAGGGTCAACCAGGAGATCAATCAGAAGGATATAGAAGAATAGAAGTCGGATATCAGGCAAGGGTCAGGATACAGAAGTCAGAATCGTCAAAAGACAGGCAGGGGTCACAACAGGAATCAGAATCAGGATCAGGAATACAGATAGCTCAATGCTCAGAAGCACCAAGAACGAATCCTATAACGGGCAAAGACTTGTAGCCCTAATGAGCTTTATATACATTTCAAATTTCGTGCCATTGCATGCTGGCGTCATCACACCAGCGCTCCTGCGCCTTTAAATTACGCAGAGGTGTGCCGGGCGTGCCCTAAGGAACCGGCGCCTGAAGAGGAACAACAGATCAGTGTGGCGGGCGTCCCCGCCGATGGTGCGTTGGGCGTCCCTGCTGCACCGCTAGACCACCAGGGAGGTAAGTCGCTACACTTGCATTCTTCTTTATTTTTTCACATTTTTCAAAAATGAATGAAAACAAATGCAATTCAAAGTCATGACTTCAGTTCCCCCAATGCCACACGGGATTTTACTTAACTATTGTGAAAACCAGTATCCTGGCAAAACTGACAGCAAGAACTGTCAACGTCAACATCATTTCAATGGTAGAGGTAGTCAAGACAAGCAGGTACTAAAGTTTTCATCAATATTTAATAAATCAGGTAAATAAAAAGTGGTTGTTATCCTACTCATTAAGCTCTAACAATAAATACAGGTATGGGACCTGTTTTCCAGAATGTTGGGGACCTGAGGTTTTCCAGATAAGGGATATTTTCGTAACTTGGATCTCCATACCTTAAGTCTGCTAGAAAATCATGTATACATTAAATAAACCCAACAGGCTGGTTTTGCTTCCAATAAGGATTAATTATATCTTAGTTGGGATCAAGTACAAGTTACTGTTTTATTATTACACAGAAAAAGGAATTCTTTTTTAACAATTTGAATTATTTGATTATATGGGAGATGGCCTTTCGGTAATTCAGAGCTTTCTGGATAATGGGTTTCCGGATAACGGATCGCACACCTGTACTAATAACAATGAATTCATTAAAAACAAAAAACATAGCCCATTGTCATCAATAAAAATTTAAAAGATTAACAAAATTCGCAAAAACTTTGAAAAAACGCACGAAACGGCAAAAAATTCTCAAAGCTCATTGAAATCAATAGGCTTTTTTTTTTACATGCGGCTATTTCTTCTCACTCCAAATGCATTAAAGTCAACAGGCATTTTTCCTGTGGAGACTTTTTGTCTCTGCAACAATTTTGCGTTGGCAATTTTTTTGTAAAACAAAAAACTTTTTGCAGAAATTTGCTTAAGATTCAACAAATTAGTTGGTGGTGAAGTGTGGAATTTTGCGGCAAATCCATGCCTGGTGAAAAAATTCACTCATCACAAATATTCACCAATCAAACATTCAATTTCCTAAAAAGTTCATAAAGTAGTTCCTTTAAGCGGCATACGATGCAGAATTATTTCTAGAAACAGTTCAGTTCAAGCAGAGAATATACTGAGACACTATATTATAAATATGTAGTGAGGAGGGAAATTGTTTGGCAGTCAAGGATTCACAACAAAATTACACATTTCGCCATGGGCAAATATTCTTGCGAAATCGATGCAAGATTTCACCAAAAAATAAGCAAAGCAAAAATGCCCATAGATGTCCGTTAGGGAAACAAAGTGCTGGAAAAAACACCCTTTGAACCCAATGTATTTCATGCAAAAAAAGTTGTCTCGTAAAAAACTTCAATGAATTTTGTAAATTTTCCAGCAAGGACAGACTAGAAATATGTGCGGTGTTTTCTCTAAATCTCAATAAACCCTTTGCTTGAAATAGACTTTTTTATGAAAATAATTCTTCCCCAAACTGTCACAAAGGAAACATAGAAAAGTCAAGCCTGTTATTGCATACTGTAACCTTACATTTTGCTTATACCAGGGGCCCCACACAATAAATCCTCTACCTCTCTCCCCCCTGAATCCATGCCTAGAGGAACACAATTTACCCATCACTATTATCCACCATATGAAGCACTTAGAGAACCCCTTTGCACCTCTCCAGATACCATGTCATAGACTTAGACTGACCTTGTTTGATTAACAAGGGTAACTTGCCCACATGATTGTGTCTTTACTGGATTACACCGGCCGTATTCAGGTTAAAATCTAATTCAAATAGCAAATACCAGGTTGTGGTCCCAAAGAACTTGCAATCAACACTGAGCCCTTTACAAGCTATTCAATCATATGTATATATAAATGCTTCCATACTCCTTTACTTTACACCTTGAACAAATCTACACCTTGATGTACTAGATTTCATTTCCAGAACTGGCTTGAAAATATGACCAATAACACGTCACTATAAAAATGCATTGATAGTTGCTAGGGACAGAAAAAGGGGCAAGCAAAATAGGCATGTACCTAGTACTCGACCTAATCTGTTGTCTACTGCAAGTCCAGGTCCTTGCTTTTACTGTTCTTTTACTGTTGTCCCCAATTTTTAGTGCGGCGTCATGTACATGCCCATTTGCGTGTGCACATCTGTTCTCGAGGATAGGGGGTAGCAAAGTATCTGTTCCTAGGGCAACCGGTCAGCTTGGCCCACCCCTAAAAGTTTCCATTAAAAAAGTCATCGATTTAAACTGTCCCTTTAAAACTGGGGTCAGAGGGATTCTGTCATCGAAAAACGTGTTGTTTTTTTTTTGTTTGTTTTTAAATGCATCAGTTAATAGCACTGTTCAAGCTGAATTCTGAAGTGAAATCAGTTTTTCAAAAGAGCAAAGAGGTTTTTTCATATTTAATTTTGAAATCTGACATGGGGCTAGACATATTATCAGTTTCCCAGCTGCCCCCAGTCATGTGTCTTGTGCTCTGATAATCTTCAGTCACTCTTTACTGCTGTACTGCAAGTTGGAGTGATATCAACCCCCTCCCTTTCCCTTCAGCAACCTAACAACAGAACAATGGGAAGGTAACCAGATGAAAGCTCCCTGACACAAGACCTTGTAGAAAATCCATGTCCACAATAGCCTGCTTAAAAAAGCAGTTCCATAGTGCAGCAATGGTTCTTTCTGAAAGAACTTGACCTGGCAAAATGACATGAGGTGACGCCTACACAATATTACAAGAAAAAATATATACTTGTTGATTCAGGAATAGCATTTTACATGGTAGAGTGAATTATTTGCAGTGTAAACAGTGTAATTTATAAATTAAACCCCTTTAAAATAACATTTCACACCACATAGTCAATCATAGTCTTAAAATGTTCACAGTTTAAATATTAATCTTCTGATTCCAGTAGGAAATGCAACATGAGGTTTGGGAGAACTTCGCACATCCGAATTGCTACGTCTGCCTTCCTCCAACCCTGAGCATTTCTTCTACCTAAAGTAACACACCACATAGCTATGTAATTATATTGACAGCATTCTATTGCGCTCAACAATGAACTCACTTAAAATGAGCCCCGCTGATTCTAAACCTGAAAAGTGGGAAAGAAAAAATAGAATTGCGCGTGAGATGGATTTTGTAGACGCCCACGTATGTGCATATCAGAAACAATAATTTTTGAGATGCAGGAAAAACCCTTCGAATGTTAGAGAAAGTCTATGCAAAATGTTTGTTCTCTACACAATGTCTATTTATGGAACTTTACAATTACTCCAATATACAGCTGATTGCAGATGTGTAATCATTCTAAAAGCAGATTAAATACTATTACTATGACTGTGAAATGAATGGGGTTTGTGTTCTCCGTGCCTTTTAATGTATGAAGATGAAAGCCATTGTTTGATCTGGGTAAAAATAGTTTTTTTTGCCTATTTTTGATTTTCTGCTCTGTATTATACATTTTGTCATATTAGTTCTCCGCACACTTGAAACTTAGAGCAAAACACATTAGTTCAGCGCACATACATTAAATTGCTATTTGTTCCTGGCCCATACAAAAAATAGAATAGAATAAAAAGAACCTTTGTGCTTGAAGTAGCAAAACTTTCATTTATTTCTACCCACCACTGGTTTCTCTGCAAGGCCCCACTGTATGCAGAGAGTAGGGCAGCCACTATAGGCAAATCTTCAGCTGTATCTGCTCCAGTTTAGGTGACATCAAGTGGATACAATTTGGCTGCCCCAATTCCCCTCCTTCAAGGATGGGCTTAAAATTTTCAGTTTTTTTGTAACTTAAATTTTTATTTTCAAAAAGTAAAATAAAAGATGCATGTACAGGCAAGATGAAGTACAAAGGTTACATCAAAAGCAGCATTAAAGGTCCACAGTCAAACATCTCACCGACATATCTCACATAATGCCTTAACATAACGTATTTCGCAATTACATACATCAATAAATGCATAGACACGAATGGAGACAGTTGCGGAAATCCCAAAGAAACAATAATAAAAACAAAAATCAGAGAAACTGAGGTTAGACTCTGTAAGGTGACATGTATCGCTGGATAGCAAAATAGAATATAAAGTGTAAGTAGTAAAACTGTTACCGATAGCCCACGCTACACCCGCAGCGCCAGCCATAGCCCCATTGTCTGAAGTTAAAGCAGACGAAGATCCCAAGGCGCCCATATCTTTAGAAACTGAGGAATTTTATTTTGCACTAGTGCAATATTGTATTCAAACTTTCTGTTACTAGCAATCCTTTTGTCTATTTCTAACCAGTTTGGAAGAATAGGAGATTTCCACTTAGAAGCTATTGCGGTTGTGAGTACATGATTGAGTAACTTTTGAGTTGGCCTACACAGCGTCTCGAAGGGTTTCCCCAATAAGAAAGTTGTAACATCCAAAGGTATATCTTTACGTGTCAAACAGTCCAACAGTTTCTTAACCTCCCTCCAGAACAGTTGAATAGAAGGGCAATCCCAAAAAATGTGATAAAGTGTGCCGGTGTGCTGACAACCTCTCCAGCATAATGGTGAAACCACTGGGAAAATTTTGTGTAATCTAGAGGGAGTAAGGTACCAGCACATCAATATTTTATAAATACTTTCCTTTTGCTTGACACAAGTAACACAACCCTTAGCATTACTCCAAATTGCAGACCAATCGTCCGGAGAGATGTCATACCCCAGCATAGCCTCCCATTGTCTCATATAGTTATGTTTAAAGTCCTGTACAATCGCGGGGTCATTTATCAATCTGTAAATCTTAGATATCAAGCCTTTACGAGGCAGGCCTCGCAAAGCCACCAATTCGAACTGAGTGGGGGCCCGTTCCCGAAATGATCTAAGAAACGGATCTAAGTAGTGCCTAGCCTGGAAATACAGGTAAAATTTTCAGTTTTAAGTTTTAAAACTTTCAAAATTGTCAGCACCATCTGTTCAACATGGTTAGGAAAATGCAAAAGTTCCAGGTTCTGAAAGACTGTTCACCCCTTACTTATTTTTTTCCCCCCTCTTTCCTTCTTTTTCTTTTTCTTTTCTTCACCTCTTGCTATTTGAGCTTGTGTTACATATATATAGTGAATAAAGTAGCCCCTTTTGTAAAATATAAGGATATTATAATTACCGAGGAGTTTCATGACCATATAAAAGTACGAGGCCAAAGGCCGAGTGTTTTTATACAGGTCATGGAACTCCGAGGTAACTTCTAATATCCTCATATTTTACAACTGGAGGTACTTTATTTATTATAATACACAAGTTTCAGTGAGTCATGTGACAGAAATGACATCAGAACTCACTGTTTATAACTGATGACATCAGAACTCACCGTTTATAAGGATATAATTTACAAGATATTCATGGCTTTTGTGTATTATATAAGCTTATGTTTCTTCTTATAAACTTGTTCATTGAAACAGATTAACGACTACCTTGATTTACGTGTGTAACAGGTACAAAGTGTTAATAAGAATTTATTCTGTTGGAATGGTCGGAATAAAAAGAAGTTTAAAAAAAGACTGTTCACCAACGCATATGATAGGGGGGAGAGGAGCATTTTATATTCCCTATGCAGATGAACCAGACAGACTAAAGTAAAGGGAACCCTAGTGAGGACTTTGGTCTCCAGTAATCAAGTCTAAAGAATGTTAAAGGCTATGAAAAGTCTCAGCTGAGACTGAGGAAACATTGAAGAAAGACTGGCCAAGTTGGGGTTGTTTATGCTGTAAAAGAGGAGCTTAAAAGAGAACTAAACCCCCAAGGTGATAAGTCCCTACTGGGCCCCCTCACTGCCTCCCCTTGCACAGTCTTAACCCCCAAATTCTTCTCCCTCTAGAAATAGTGACAGCACATGCAGAGTGAGCTCAGCTTTTTCTCTTCGGTAATCTTTGTGTCTTCTTCCTCCCCTTTGGTAATTTCCATCTCTTTCGGCGTATGCACAGTTGTTATAAACTGGAAGATTGATCCAACTGTGCATGCGCCAAAAGGCTGCTCACTTAACGAAGATAACCGAAGAGAAGAATATGGCGTCCGTGAGCTCCGCTGCTCTCACTCAGCATGTGCGGTCGCTATTTCTGGAGGGGACAGAATTTAGGGGGGAGACAGGGAGGGGGTCCAGCGGATGGGGGCCAGTGGGGACTTATCACCATGGGGGGTGTAGTTCTCCTTTAAGGGGTGATATGATAACTATGTATAAATATCTAAGGGGATCATATAAAAATCTCTCTCATACTTTCTTTCCCAGTAGGTCCTTCCAGCAGACACAAGAGCATCCATTTGGATTAAAAGAAAATAGGGGCTGGACTAAAACTGAACTAAGCTCTCTTAGAACCCGGGGGTGTATGCCATCAGGCCCTGGAGCCTTGTTTACATTAATTTTTATTAAAGCTTAATGAATCATATCCTGAGTCAGCCATTGACTGAATTGAGCTGAGCCATTAGTGCAGCTATAAAGTGAGCCTGGGAACTCAGACTCCTCTATTGTATACACTGAAGAAAAGAACTGATTTAACACATTTGCCTTTTCTGTATCTGTTACAACCATACTGGTACCATTATTTAATGGAGCAACACTCTCAACCAGCAACTTAATTGTTTAACTATGTGTAGGGAAGTAGTGCAGAATTCTTGCACTTACCCCACTTCTGCAGTAGTTCCCTGCAATGGAGCAGGCACAGAGCCTGTGTGTGTGCTGTAAGCCATTGCCTAGCAACCAGCTGCACAGTGATCTCAGGGCAGCAGGAAGTTGCACAGCAGCCTGGGAGTTTCCGGCAGGAAGAGGAAGCAGAAGAGCCTGTCAGAGAGAGCCACATGGTGGACAGAGAGAGAGAAAGTGGGCCAAGAAATCTGGAAGGCCCCACCAAAAACAGTCATTTGGATCTGGCTGGGAAAGTGAAGCCAGATACTGTGCCTGGAGAGACAGAGAGAGAGAGAGGAGTCTGGATTGGAGGAATCAGCATCTGCAGGGGATTCTCATCTTAGTATCCAAAGGGGCTCGAATTCCTGAAATACAAGTACCACATGGTGGGAAACCGCCTGCCTGTCCAGCTACAGGTTGAACCTAGAGTGAAGGGAGGGGCAGGAGCCCTTGTCCCTGTGCAGTGTGTCTGGCAGATACCGGAAGGTGTCGCTGCTGCGCAACTAGTTTGATATAGGCAGAGCCATGTGCTCACAGCCATTGCTGCTTTCTATCTCACTGAGGAAAGTATGATTAGAATTACTGCTGGATGTACTCCAAAGCCTGGTAAGCTCAACCATGCAGGTTTAGAGATTGGATGGACTTTTTATGTGCTTGCACTATGGAGAGTGCTGGGAGCTGTAGTTCAGCAGAGGTGTACATTGTGTGCTCGCATTATGGAGAGTAATTTGTAGTGCCCTTTCACTTAGCAAAGGGGACTCAGGACCTGGTACATGGTAAGGATATATAACCTTGGCACAAGGGGGGTGGCCAAGAGAGTGTTACATTTCTGTTTTCCTAGTAGGGTCAACCGTAGGTGCATTCCAGGATCCCACTAAGTGGAGGCACTGTGCTAGTAAGTACCAGGTAACCAGTTCTCCCAATACCACTGCCGAGTGGTTCTGGTTTGTCCCGTGCCATTGTCCCATGAGCAGGCAGTATCATCCCCTCAAGAACTTTATAGATTCTATGAGCGGGTTGAAAAGTATCCAGACAATTTAAATTGGAGTTGTTCTCATATAATTCCAGTAATTCTATTGTGAACTCCTGCACCTGCTAATAAAACCAGTTATCAGCCAACATATACAACCGGGATTTAAGCCTGTTCCTATGTGTTTTTCACAGTTGTGAGAGATTATAGCTGAATAGAAATGCTCATTTCAATGCTTGTTTGACAAAGAACTGTGCACAGACAATGTAGTGAGTGGCCTCTGGAAAACCGCAGGTTTTGTTTTGTACCATTATATCATAATTCTTTTGCCAGATAATTATATATCTTTCCCTTTGCTGGCTGTTTTATTAGTATCTTGGCCAGTGATTGTTTGAATGATGTGTACTGTATAATATTAAAACTTTGATTTTAAGGTATCAATAAACATTATTGACTATATGGACACTCAGAACATATTTATTAATAATATGGAATTAAGAGAAAAATTGTCTCTAGGTATGGAATCCAGAAAGCTCCAAATTATGGGAAGGCCCATAGACTCCATTTTATCCAAATAATCCAAACTTTAAAATGTTTTTCCCTTTTCTGGGAAAAAACAGTAGCTTGTACTTCATCCAAACTAAGATATAACTAATCCTTATTGGAAGCAGAACCAGTCCATTGGGTTAATTTAAGGTTTAAATGATTTTTTAGCAGGCTTAAATCTGTCGTGATTTTTATGGTGCAGTTTTTATTTCTAAATTACACTGTTTACACTGCAAATCATTCACTGCACCATGGAAAATTTCATTCCGACCCAACAAAGGTATTTGTTTTAGTTTTAATATTGTTGTGTAGGTTGATCTCAGGTCATTTTGCCTGGTCATGTGCTTTCAGAAAGAGCCAGTGCTGCACTGTGGAACTGCTTTCTGACAGCCTATTGTTTTTCCTAATCAATGTAACTGAAGGAGTTGCAGTGGGACCTGGATTTTTACTATTGGGTTCTGTTCCTAGATCTACCAGGGAGCTGTTATCTGGTTACCTCCCCATTGTTCTGCTGATGGCCTTCTTGGGGGATAGGGGGGGTTACATTGATCCAACTTGCAGTACAGCAGTAAAGAGTGACTGAAGTTTATCAGTGTACAAGTCACATGACTGGGGGCACCTGGGAAACCGACAATATGTCCATGTCAGATTTCAAAATTATCTATAAAAAAATCTTTTGAAAAACCGATTTCAGTGCAGAAGTCTCCTGGAGCAGCACTATTAACTGATGCATTTTGAAATAAACATGTTTTCTCATGACAGTATGAAGATGCAGATCTGTTATTCAAAAAACCCTGGATAAAAAGTCCCACACCTGTACCACAAATTGAAGGGAAATTAATTAGACGAGTTTGCCAATAGTATCCTAATTGTATGTGAAGCACTTCCATGTATTGATACTATTTAATGTCTGGTGTTCCTTATGTTGGAAGTTTTCTCTAATTTTTGCTTTGTGTTAAGCTTTTGTTTCTTTCTTCTGTATATAAACCAGATAAAGAACACGTACACTGCTTTACTTTTATCTCTTTATTTTTGTATCTGTTTCACTCATTTGTTGTACTTTTTAGGATAAAACCAGGGTTTTATACTTACAATCCTTTAAGGTTTATTACATACATGTTCGGTAATTTCACAGCATTTTAGTGTCAACACTTTGGGGCAGATTTATCAAAGGTCGAGGTGAATTTTTGAATAAAAACAAAATCAAATTTCGAGTTATTTTTTGTGTACTTCAACTAGGGAAAAATTCAATATCGAAATTTATCATGTACTGTCACTTTAAAAATTCGTTTGCCATCTAAAACCTGCCGAATTGCTGTTTTAGCCTATGGGGGACCTCCTAGAACCAATTTGGAGTCAATTGGTGGACTTTAATCAAAGGTTTCTTTGGAGAAAACTTTGAATTCAAATTCAATGTAATGCGCTATTCCTTAGATCGAAAACGGACCTATTTGATGAAAAAAACCTTCGACTTAATTTCGGTTGGTCTTTTTGAATTCGAATTTAAAAGTATTTTCAAATTGAAATTTGACCCTTGATTAATATGCCCCTTTGTGACATCCCTGTGGACATAGTGTACCACACTGATAGATGCACCCTCAGGATCTCTGGACCTGGATCTCCATGACCTAGATCCCCACACATTGAATCAGATAATCTAAATCCATTTTAGGCTGCAATTCTACACTACAAGCCAATATTGTTACACTCTTGCTGCCCCTCCTAGTTGGCGCACAGGCTGCTCCTGCTCACTAGTTCTATCTGCCTCACTTTCCTAGAGAGTGCTCTACAGAGAAGTACCCTGTCCTTACTACTCCTCATTCACAGGGTCCCTGTAACCCTGACTTCACCAAGGGCCTCACCACCCTTGCGACCTTCCCTTTATTGGGGCAAAGTCCCAGGTTCCCAGCAGCATCTACTCCTGAAATGGAAGGCAAAAGAGAAAGATCCACCCTCTGCCCAACACTATACTGAAGTGTGACAGGAAGTAGTCATTTGGGCCAATGATACACTGTACACATTATGCTAACACCAAAAATAGATACATGGCCTTTTGCAAACCAACCAGAGAACAAGGAAGTGTTGGCATTTACAGTCATAGGGGAGCGTTAAAACGTAGGGGTACCTACAAGAGATTGCATAAAAAAGTTAAACTGATGCTTTGGTGCTGCAGCCTAGCAAGGACACCCCGTTATATACATTGGAGGAAAGACGCTCAAAGATAATAGGGCTCATTTATGAACATAAGCGCAACATTTGACGTTCTAAAACAGACATGATCACCTTGTTGTTTACCCAAAATTCAGCATAAATGCAGACTGAGCCAACACTTTAACACTCACACCATGATGTTAAGGAAAATGCACAGGCACTAGTATGCTTGTTAATAATGATTAATAGTGATGGGCGAATTTGGGGCGTTTCACTTTGCCGAAAAATTCTTGAATTTCCTGCAAAATGGTGAAAAAATCACGAAACGGCGCCAGCGTCTCGTTTTTGACACCGCGTCTGTTTTTTGGACACTGGTGCACATTCACCGGTGAAAATGCATCCAAAAAACCGGACGCCGGCATCCATTTTTCGCTGGCAAATTTCCATGGCGGTTTCGTGAATTTATTCACCTGTGGCAAATCGTGGGAATTCACCGCAAATTCGCGCCAGGCGAATAAATTCGCCAATCACTAGTGATTAAAGGTGCGCATATTTAGCAGCCATTTTCAAGGTGAGATCTACCACCCAACAGATCAGAATCTTCCTGTGTCACGGTCGGCACCCAACACCAGAACAAACACCAGGCACCCTGGTCTCGGCTCGTGCTTCACCAGTAGTGTGACCGCCTTTGGGCCTCGGGAGGAGCCCTCGGCTTACTTGGATGCCACCTGGACTTAAACGAGAGGTGCAAGATGAGGGTTCTGGATAGGCAGAGGGGCACGACAGTAAAGCAAAGTCTTTTGGACAGAAGATCGTAGTACAAGGCGTTTAGGCAAAAGAGTAGTCAGAACAGGCCGGGTCGAGGCAGGCAGAGAATAAACGTTAATAGGCAGGCAAGGGTCAAACCAGGAAGTCAATCAGAGGGTTAATCAGAAGAGGTAGTCGGTAATCAGGCAGGGGTCAGAATCCAGAAGTCAGAATAGTCAAAACAGCCAGGCAGGGGTCAAAAACAGGGATCAAACAGGTTCAGAATATAGCACAAGGCTAAAAAGCACCAGGAAACAAAATCCTATCACGGGCAATGTGAAAAATCTAAACTGTGCTTTTAATACTTTTAAATTTCGCGCCACTGCGCGCTGACATCACACGCCAGCGCGCATGCGCACATAAATCAGGAAGAAACGCACCGCGCGCGCCCTAACCATTCCCCATTGGCTGACTTATCAAACATTGAACTGAGGAATCCTAAATGATCTTCAGAAGTACAGTATTTGGCTTCGTAAAAGTATCCCAATGGTGTAAATAACTATTTTTCTTTATCACTATAAAGGGTAACACCATACATTCCAATTACAATACAGATTCCCTTTAATTGACTGCTTGTCTGCTCTGTAACTCCACACTCTCAAGTCTAGACCGCATTGCAGAATTGTAATCACGGTGAGCAATCAAAGACAAATTCATCGGCATCCAGCTCTAAACTGTACTAGAATGTTGAAGATTGAAACATCGGAACTGCTTTCAAATCAAGAGTTTTCTTTGATCTGCACTTTTAATAAAAATTCTCTTTTGAATTTCATCTAAGTGCTTGTGATGAGGCGCCATTTATCCCAAAGATGAAAGAATATGTAAAGCTGGGTATGAAGTAACCCTTCAAATGCTTACCTTTATAACACGTTCAGAAAACACGTGAATCATTACCTACAGAAAGTGCCATTATTCCAAAAAATTAATGAGAGCAAAACTGTCATCAAAATGAAAAGATTTGAGTGACGGTGAAACCAGTGCAACATCAACGATCATACTCAGAAGAATGAAACACTTCACTTTCAGGAGCTTGTTATTATGTGTATTAGAGATTTATAAATACAGTGATGTCACAGAGGGACACATTTCATTGATGATTTTATCTGCCTCCAGATCTCCAAATTTAAATCCTGCTGAAAAAGGGAGAATTATGATTGTAGTGTTGTATTATGATGGTGATGATGATCGTTATTATTATTCTTCATTTATTATAGTCTTATTTGATTATTTAGGTTTACTATTATTATTCATATTATTCGTAGATATTAAGGGGGTTATTTATCAAAGGGCATGTTTTGAAGTTATGTGAATTTTTTTAACTCTAATGAATTTGAATGTACACACAACTCAAATGGGAGGTTATTTATGAAAAAGCTCAAACGTATAATATTCAATTGAACAATAACGACGCAAAAATTCAAAACGAATTTGAATCGAGTTTTCCTCTGAAAAAAAAAAAAAAAGACTTGAATGCCGGGAAGGCAATTAATATCTTCAAAAGGTTCAACAGACCTCTGCCATTGATTTCTACATGAACTCAGCAGGTTTTGGGTGCGAATAGTCAAATTAGAAAGGTTTCCAGGACCAAGGTGTGATAAATCTCACATTCTAATTCGAGTTGGTGGTTTTAAATTAGAATTTGTGAGTTTTGATAAAAAAAAAGTTTGAAAATTTGAATTTGAATTCACCATTCTAACCTTAGTAAATCTGCCCCTTGGTGTTAGTATTAGTGTTATTAACAGGGGTATTAATACTGTATAAATCTATTTTAAGTGCATCCCTTCCATGTTAGTACAGATGGGCAGTATTGCCCCTCCCAGACAAGGAGGTAGATCTATAACGTAGCCAATCAAAATGAATCCTGACTTATAAAACCTTCTGTCACATTTGGTATCCCAAACCCAGAACAAAAGTTCTGGCCAAGGCTCATGTTCATGCCCATAACAGTCGCCTTTCACATCGGGAGGAGTCCTTCGCTACTCATATGCTGCCGGGAAGAAGTGGGAGAACCAAGACTAAAACAAGGGCAGGCAAGGGAATCCGAATGTGTGACTGGAGTAAAGAGCTAAGTGTATTCGAAGAAAGAGGCCGGGGTCAAAACCAATCAGTTTGCGAAGAACAGAGTCAAGATCTGGAAGAACATTCAGTAACAGGCGAAATTCGGTTCAGGCAGCGATACAGCAGTGGTCAAGGACAGGCAAAGGTCAAGGAAGAGAGAATCAGACCAGAAACTCACCCAGCAAACTATCTACAAAATAGACCTATGTTGGGCAGTGAGCAAAAGGACAGGGCACCTCTAAATATTTGAATTTCAATCCAAATGCAATGACGTCAGAGCACTGAATAAAAAGATGTGTGTGCCAGACCTAAAAGAACACACAAGAGTGCGCAACTCAGGAAGAAGTCTGGGGGCTTTCCTGAAAGAGCCCCTCCTCCCCACTAGACCACCAGGTATTGTTACAACTTCCTCCTTGTCACTGTTTTTGTTCTACTGGACAGGGAAGTACAAACGTCTTCATTGCTCTTTTTGTGAATTTTGATAGAATTGAAACACAGTCTTTTGTTTTTCTTTTTTTTTTTTTATTTCTGGATGGACATCGAGGGATGATTTCCAATTAATGAAGAAGAACGTATCTGATGCCGCAATATGCATTATATTCAAATATTCAAATTGCTGTTTTGATATCTAAACACAATGGGTATGAGTGCTCATTGTTACCCCAGTTGCTTCCAGAACTAGTTTGTGATGTTGTGGCAGTATTGTGCCACCTTTCTCTTTTATTATGATTCTGCACTTAACGGGCAAGTTTCCTATTTCTTTACATTTTATATATTTTTTTAATTTAAGATATATAGATATTCTCTTTCAATAAAATGAGTATTTCAGAGCAAAAAGTAATTTTCTGATTAAAGATGGGGCCAAAACATGCATCCAAATGTTCCCACAATGGCACACTATGGAATCTCTTATTTAGAATTGTTTGGGTTTGGGATTCATTTTCTGTAACGTGGAGCACCGTGCCTTAAAGCTGCCAAAATCCTTTGAACTTAAAAAAAATTAGATTGTTTTGCTGTCAAATTTGCTAAAATAACATTAAGGGGCTGATTCACTAAGGGTCGAATATCGAGGGTTAATTAACCCTCGATATTCGACTGGGAATTGAAATCCTTCAACTTCGAATATCGAAGTCGAAGGATTTAGCGCAAATAGTGCGATCATACGATCAAAGGATTATTCCTTCGATCGAAGGATTAAATCCTTCAAATCGAACGATTCGAAGGATTTAAATCCAACGATCGAAGGAATATCTTTCGATCAAAAAAAGTTAGCCAAGCCTATGGGGACCTTCCCCATAGACTAACATTGACTTCGGTAGCTTTTAGATGGCGAACTAGGGGGTCGAAGTTTTTGTTAAAGAAACAGTACTTCGACTATCGAAAGGTCAAATAGTCGAACGATTTTTAGTTCGAATCCTTCGATTCGTAGTCGAAGGTCGAAGTAGCCCATTCGATGGTCGAAGTAGCCCAAAAAAACCTTCGAAATTCGAAGTTTTTTTACTTCGAATCCTTTACTCGAAGTTAGTGAATCGACCCCTTAATACAAGTCAATGTCTTATGACTACAGACAAACTGCAGTCATTTAATAAAAACAATTGTTTGGCTAAAAAGACCCAGGTATCAACATTAATAAATGTGCAAATTAGTCATCGGCGAATCTGTCCCGTTTCGCTAAGAAATTTGCGAATTTCCAGAGAATGGGCAGAAAAACGCAGGCGTCATTTGATGCCCATTAAAGTCAATGGGTGTCTGTTAATTGTCGCCTGTGTCTAAACTGCCACGCAAATTTATTCGCCCGTGGCGAAACATGGAAGTTCACCACGAATTCACCCATCACTAGAGTAAATGTATTACAAATTCTCCTATAACAAACAAGGGAAAGTTGTGCTCACCACTATTTTTTAAAACCATTAGGCGGGGGTGCAATGAGGCTGTGACCACAAAATACATATAGTCAACTACAAGAGTCCTCTGCACTCAACCCATTATCAATATATTTAAGACAGAGACATTTTGTGCTACTGCTACTGAAAAATGCCTTACCCTTTAAACAACACAGGGATTGTTTGTCCATATATTGCAATATATTTAAGCTGAACAACTACGTCAAAGTCATCCCATATCTGGCCAGTCCTATGTTCAATTTTATCTGATTCATTAAGAATTCTGTTGCTTCATTATACATTTTACAAAGGGACTAAGTTTTACCTGCAACTTAACTTGCTGCTTTCAAAGTAAACCTCCATACTTGGCTGCCCTTTTATTGGCCACCAGTGGGATCACCTGACTATAGCTGGGAAGGGTGGGAGCTACAACATGGAGCTGGTCACTGCTCCTGTACAAATTCTCCTGACAGTCATGAGTAGGGATGTAGCGAACTGCCGTTTATGTGTTCGCGAACGCCGTTCGCGAACACCGGCAAAAATTCGAACAGTTCGCGAACAGTTCGCGAACTTCGAACATCCGCAAAATCGTTCGATTCGAACGATCGAAGGATTTTAATCGTTCGATCGAAGGATTTTCGTTCTAATCGAACGATCGAAACCATTCGATCGAATGATTTCATTCAATCGAATGGCTTTGATCGTTCGATTCGAACGAAAATCCTTCGATTTTAGCGGTCGAAGGAATCGAATGGTCGAATGGTCAAACGATTTTTGTTCGAATCGAACGCGAACACATATTGGCGAACGTCGCGCGACGTTCGCGAACATTCGGCGGACGCGAACAGTCGAAGTTCGCGCGAACTAGTTCGCCGGCGAACAGTTCGCTACATCCCTAGTCATGAGTGCTTTGATGAATTGTATAAAAAAAAGTTAAAAACTTCTGGGAATCCTTCTAGATTCCTCAGTTTGATCTTTAAAAGATGTGCCCCAGTGTAATCTCTCTAGAATATAGTCATGGGATTTCACTAGCATTGTACTATCTGTAATTTTCCCTTTTGATATTGCCAACATTTTGGGGCAGGTTTGTGAAAGATTTAACTAGGGAGTCGGAAGGATTCCCAGTTGTTGAATCTGTTTGAATTTATCAAAACTTTCCTAAATGTCAGGAAAGATTGGAACAAAATGGCACATTTTCATTTTGTCAGAATGTATATGACTGCTTGGAGTGTTTGTGCTCGGGCACAGCTCGGATTTCATGTGTGGAACCGGGATGTAGACAAGTATTGGAATAAACAGTTGAATCTAAAAACACCAGTAGTGTATAGTTACTGCTTGGTAAAAATTGCCAAGTAAAGATAAATCAGCCCCTCAGTTCTGATGTAACGGAAACACTTTTTGTGGCATTATCATTTTTTACTGACAAACCTAAGGGGCTTATTTATGAATCCTCGAGTTTTTTTGGTGGAGTCTCAAAGTGGGAAAAATCTGAATTTTTAGAGGAAAAACTAAAATTTTTCAAGATTCGGGGGCACATTTACTTAGGGTCGAATATTGAGGGTTAATTAACCCTCGATATTCGACCGTTGAAGTAAAATCCTTCTACTTCAAATATGGAAGTCGAAGGATTTACTGCATTTCCTACGATCGAAGGAAAAATCGAACGATTCGAAGGATTTTAATCCATCGATCGAACGATTTTCCTTCGATCAGAAAATTGTTAGGAAGCCTATGGGGACCTTCATAGGCTAACATTGCACCTCAGTAGGTTTTAGATGGCGAAGTAGGGGGTTGAAGTTTTTTTTAAAGAGACAGTACTTTGACTATCGAATGGTCGAATAGTCGAAAGGATTTTTAGTTTGAATCGTTCAATTCGAAGTAGAAATCGCAGTCAAAGGTCGAAGTAGCCAAAAAAAATCATTCGAAATTCGAAGTTTTTTTTATTCTATTCCTTCACTCGAGCTAAGTTTATGTGCTAACTTTGAAGCTCGGTAGGATTAAAGTGGCGAAGTATGCAGTTGAAGTTTTTTTTAAAGAGACAGTACTTCGACTATCGAATGGTTGAATAGACGGACAATTTTTAGTTTGAATCGTTCGTTTCGAAGTCGAAGTAGCCTATTCGAAAAACCTTCGAAATTCAAGGTTTTTTTACTTCGAATCCTTCACTCGAGTTTAGTAAATGTGCCCCCTAGTGATAACATTTACAAAAATTCCTTCTATTTTTTCAGATACTGTTGGCTCTTTAAAATCTTTCTGGTTTGTAGTGAAGCACAGAAACACCATAATTTTATACAGATTTATACTTTATTTTTGCCTTTAAAACCATATGGCTTGCAGCAAACTATAAATTTATGACTATCTTTGACTTTTTTTTAATGGTTGTGCGGTTTCACTGTAATTGAAATAAAATGTGAGTTTTTAATATAGTACTAATATGCCCATTATAAACTCATTACTCTCCTATCTATGTTTTTTTGCAGGAAACATCACTTTCCTTAACTTGTTTTAAAATCAAATGTTGCACCATAACATCTTCATTAAAGCCCGTGGGCAATACTAATAATCATCTCTTTATTATTTTTTAGCTTAGGTGAATGTAGAGAGGAAATATTGAAATACTATTCAGTGAGATATTACTTAACTGTTCATTAAGTTTTTCTATTCCTTTGTCTTATTCAATCTCTTGTCAATATCCTTCTACCTACAGGTATGGGATCTGCTATTTGAAGGACAGGAACTAGGGGTAAGTAGCAGTGATGGGCGAATAAATTCGCCAGACATGAATTCACGTGATTGAATATACGTGTTTCATGGCCTGGAAATGTTTTCCAAAATTCACTGGTGTAAAATCTATTCCATCAAAAAAAATTGTTGCGCGTCAAAATTGTCGCACGCATAAAAATTGGCATGTGTCAAAATTATTCGGACACCCCTTGACTTTAATGCATTTGGGCAAAAAAATCTTCGCTCTTCACTCGCATCAAAAATTGGCGTGAACCAAAATTATTTTGACGCCCATTGAATTCAATGTGTTTTGCGAATTTCCTCTGTTTCATAATTTTTTTTTGCCGTTTCGCAAATTATTGCGGCTTTGAGGTAATATTCCGCACTGCCGGGTTGTCTATGTATGTTTTGCATTCAGAGCCGGCCAGATCGGTTGCCTAGGGCCCCCCGGCCGGCCTGGTCTGCCTTCGATTATTTGTAAACCCATTATCCATAAAGCTTTGAAAAAGCCATTTCCATCAACCCATTGCATTCTGGGTAAACCCATGGCAAATTGCATCCAAAATTGTACTTGTGGTCAAAAATGACCTTTAGTACCTTGTACTGGGTAAGAAATAAACTTGAGAAATGTATGATGGTGGCAAAACAGCCCAGTTGGGTTTTTTATGGTACGGTGCTCCAAACTATGGAGAGGCCTCTTATCCTGAAAACCACAGGTCCCAAACATTTTAGATTATGAATCCCATCAATGTATATTAATGATTGCTGCACCCTGAATAGAATACTAAAAAAATTAGTTAAAGTGGTACCGTCATGGTAAAACATGTTTTTTGTTCAAAACACACCAGTTAATAGAGCTGCTCCAGCAGACTTCTGCACTGAAATCAGTTTTTCAAAAGAGCAAACAGATATTCTAATATTTCATTTTGAAATCTGACATGGGGCTAGACATATTATCAGTTTCCCAGGTGTCCCCAGTCATGTGACTTGTGCTCTGATAAACTTCAGTCACTTTTTACTGCTGTACTGCAAGTTGGAGTGATATCACCCCCCATCCTTCCCCCCCCAGCAGCCTAACAACAGAAAAATGGGAAGGTAACCAGATAACAGCTCCCTGGTAGATATAAGAACAGCACTCAATAGTAAAAATCCATGTCCCATTGCGACTCCTTCAGTTAAATTGAGTAGGAGAAACAACAGCCTGTCAGAAAGCAGTTCCATAGTACAGCACTGGCTTTTTTTTTTGAAAGCTCATGACCAGGCAAAATGACCTGAGATGGAGCCTACACACACAAAACAAAAATACGCTTGGGCTTGGAATGAAATTTTATATTGTAGAGTGAATTATCTCCTATATTTATATAGTCAGATTAATGAGAAATCAACTTTTATGGAATCACAGCTCCCCTCCCCCACTGAACTGTTGGGGGTGCTAGGAATCCCATCATAAGAACTAAGGGCTAACAGTCTGATGGTGCTAATTCATAGAAATACTGGGGATTATTATCTCAGTTCTTAAAATTATGGCAATCGTAGTAATGAAAAAACATTTTCGCCATGTTTGGTTACACGGAACTATGCCAAAAAATGTCACCCATGTGTTTCGCACATTTTTAAGCGAAATGAGACAGATTCACGCATGACTAAGCAACATTGATACAGGTATGAAACCTGTTATCCAAAATGCTTAGGACCTGGGGCTTTCCGGATAATGGATCTTACTGTAATTTTGATCTTCATACCTTAAGTCTACTAGAAAATCATGTAAACATTAAATAAACCCAATAGGCTGGTTTTGCCTCCAATAAGGATTAATTATATCTTAGTTGGGATCAAGTACAAGCGACTGTTTTATTATTACACAGAAAAAAGAAATCATTTAAAAAAATTGGATTTGGATAAAATGGAGTCTATGGGAGACGCCCATTACTTAATTCTGAGCTTTCTGGATAATGGGTTTCCGAATAACAGATCCTGTACCTGTACTACAGTATGTTAGGCTATGTTAGACATAGCATTACTTCTGCTGTCCTTCCTTACTGTACTTGCTGTTCTCCATTCTTCCTACTGACAAATGCTTCTCTGGGGGGCCCAGGGGAAGAACTTAAATGACAGCTCCACATCGCATTTCCATTCATATTTATAGTGAGATTTCCCCTAGAGAAGACAAGGGAATTCTGATCACTATATATAAAGGAAAGGAACAAAAAGAATGAATGAAGCCCAGGCACATAGAGAGTCAGCAGAAAGGAAATCTCCTTGCTTAGATCATGTTATCAGAACCCACTTTGCTTTCCCCAAGAAATTCATAGAAGGTGATTTAATTACCTTGAATAAATATATAAAGGGTGACTACAAGAAAGGAGGCAGATCCTTTCATTAACAGAGCTTCCCAAAGGACATAAGGACATCTTCTGTGGTTGAAAAAAAACGTCTTTCATCTTCCGCTTGGGAAAAGGGATTTATGATGGAAAGGCATATTTAAAGATGCTGATGGCCATATAAGCAAATGTAGGCTATTGAGTAGTAAAGGGGCGAATTTCTTCGGCAGGCGCAAATTCACGGCGAATAAATTTGCAAAACCGGTTTCACCAAAAACAGACGCCGGCGTCCAAAATAACAGATGTCGGAGTCAAAAATGGACGCTGGCATCAAAAACGCGACAACAGCGGGAAATTCGCAAGTTTTTCGCCGAAGCGAAACGCCCCAAATTCGCCCATAACTACTATAGAGGCTCAGTATAAATAAATTCAAAGGACTTTTTGCATTCTTTAGATTCTACAGTGTAACGCATATAATATGGGATTGGCATGTCTTTCATTAGTATTTCAGTAACACTAATTGTGATACTAAACTCTATAGTTAGTATAGATATGGGTATATAGAATTTATGTGACAGTAGGGAGGGGTGTGTGTATGGGGCTGGGTTTTCATTTGGAGGGGTTGAACTTGATGGACTTTGCCTTTTTTTAACCTGATTTTACTATGATTTAATGAAAGACATTACAATCCCAAGTTGATCCCCAACCAGTAGCCCATGAGTAACATGTTGCTCTCCAACCCCTTGGATGTTGCTCCCAGTGGCCTCAAACCAAGAGCTTATTTTTGAATTACTGACTTAGGGGCAAGTTTTTGCTGCATAAAAACCACATATTTTGCCTCAAGTAGGTTGACAGTCCACATAGGGGATACCAAATGGCCAATCACAGCCTTTATCTGCCTTTTACTGCTGTCACTTACTGAGCTTAGGGACCCACTCACAATATACTGTATATAGAGAATTTAACTGTCACAAGAGAAGGCTGATTAGTAATACATTCAGATTATCATTACATGGCAGTACAGAAACCAACGTATTCTGCATCAGTAGTATCAGCTTCTATAACAGATGAACCTTTTTGCTTGACGATTTTCCACGACCCCTAAACTTAACTTCTCAGCAGCAGCCCAGAGCCCACTGAGCATGTGCAGTGCCACTGACACATAGAGCATGGCCTAAATATATCCAAGATGGGGAGATGCTGAGGGTAAAAGTGAAAGCCTGGATCATTACTGTAATAGGGCTCATGTACCTCTGGGATGGTAAGTATATTCAGCATCAGCATATAAAATACAGAATGTCTAGCCAGATTCATGTTTATGTTTTCTCCTTTAAGGATCAATTAACAGACTTCCCTGCAAATGCTGTTGTTGGTATTAATAAAAAAATTGTCTGAGTGTAGCAAGACTATTTTTAAACTAAAGTTAATTCGGAAGTGCCATTCCATTTTTATGTATTATGACAGCGATCTTTTCTTCTTCTTTTTTGCGTTTCTGTATTTAAGTATTATTACCATTCGTTTACGGATGGCAGATTATTTTAGTATTATTGCTACTGTTATATGCAAGTTGGGAGCTGTGCTTGAGATTTATTTGGAGGAATCGAATATTCGTTTCTGTGCTCAGTAGCAGATACTCAGCCATTCTGTTTGTGATTCAAAGGGCAACTGCACCAACATATTTTTCCTTTTGTATTTTTTAATGGAGATGTTAGAAGGTGTGTGTGTCTTTAACTCTTGCTTTTCTTTGCCTGTTTCCTCTGAAGTTGTTCCTTTCTCTGCTTGAAGTTTTATTTTAGCCTCAGCTGTTTCAGAGCCTACTCTTGTATTATACTTTGCTTATATGAAGGCTCAATGGGGCATGGCAGTGTAGATAACTGGGAAAAAGTAAAAACATCATACCAGAAAACATAGTAACATAGTAAGACACATGTCCATCAAGTTCATTTTAACCTGCCTAACTGCCAGTTGATCCAGAGGAAGGCAAAAAACCCATCTGAAGCCTCTCCAATTTGCCTCAGAGGGGGAAAAATTCCTTCCTGACTCCAAAATGGCAATGGTTAGTTTGAATATATTTTATTTGTTATTACATAAACAAGAAAAATGAATTTGACAGCATAAATTAAGCAGACTTAGAGAATGTGCGGCAAAAAAGAAAGTACAATGGCATAACATTTTCAAAGATTAATAGCAATAATAGTAAAATATAGAAAAATAAAAATATTTAACTAAACCAGTGGATGTAAAGACAAATAAAAAGAAAAGATTAATTAGATTTGGAGAAACCTTAAGGGTAAGGAAAGACGAGGAGATTCGGGGAGATTTTGTCGCCTGGCGACTTATCGCCACGTCTTTTGCGCGACAATCTCCCCGAACTGCCTCAGCGTCTCTTCCCCATAGGCTACAGCACAAAATCGCCTGCGCTAATGCACACACGGCGATGCGTTTTCAATATTCGCCCAAAGTTGCTTCAAAATAAGGAGACCATATATATTTAAAGGATTCTTTAGAGCTTTTGCCATTTGATTTTGCTTTTAAAGCTTCTTGCCAGCTAAGTTGGTTCATGTAAGAGGTGGGATCTGACAAAGAGGGACACTCTTTATGTAACCAGAAATTTAATAAAGCTTTTTTGGCAGATTACAAAAATAAACTTGTCAGAGTCTTTTTTTTCATGGAATATAAGTTTTGGTTTGGAAGATAAGGAAAGACCATCACTCTCCAAATTTAATAGAGTAAAACACGGAGATAGTTGTATCTTAATTTTCAATCTATTGTTCATAAAATGAGTGATCTCCCTCCAGAATAATCGAACTTTAGGGCAGGACCACAAATTGTGGAAGAGAGAAACATTAGTCTCATTACATTTTGGACAATCCGGGACAGGATTGGTAAAAGTTAGCGATGGGCGAATTTATTCGCCAGGCGCGAATTCGTGGCGAATTTGCGCGATTCACCGCCAGCGAATAAATTCGTGAAACGCCTGTGAAAATTTGCGGCAAAAATTCGCCGGCGTCAAATTTTTTCGAAAAAAACGGACGTAAAAAATGAGACACCGGCGCCATTTTGCGAATTTTTCGCCGTTTCGTGAAATTCACAAATTTTTCGGCGAAGCGAAACGCCGCAAATTCGCCCATCACTAGTAAAAGTCTCTTTAGAAAAAATCTTCCCATAACCTAAGTGTACTAGTTTGAAATGTTGTAACCTCCAATGTTCTGCTAAAACTTAGTTTATTATAATTACTGAGAGACTTCACCAATCAGAAGGGCATATTCGGCATTGTAAATACTCAGACCATTTTAAAGAAACTTCTAGTAATGGATGTGGGCCTGACCCATAGTTATTCCAAAATTTTTGAGATACAGAATCGATTGAAATCAATGAACGAAGTTCAATAAATTCAGACAAATCCTCAGCAAGTTTGTGATCCAATAATACTAGATTATTCTTATTCTGTATCAAAGAGAGGCCACATTGACAGGCACGATAATAATATCTGTCAGACTCAAGGAGACTATATTCAAGGAGAAAAATTTAAATCTCAGGATTAGTAAATGTATTACCCTGGGAGATCCATTCAATGAGATATCTGGTGAGGGCTGATAAATTAAAAGCTCTAAAATTTGGTAGTTTTAAACCACCAAATTTAACTGGAGCTCTCAGCTTATGAAGGGCAATCTTTGCTTTTTTACCATTCCATAGAAAATTAATTAAAGCAGAATCGAGTTTTTTTAATATCAGAATGTTTAATAAGCAAAGGAAGGTTAATTAATGGATAAACCATCTTAGGGAATATCAAAGACTTAAAGAAAAGCACTCGTCCCTTAAGATTAAGAGGAGAATTAGCCCATTTTGTACAAATGGAAAAAACTTTCTGACATGCTGCAGTAATATTCAGTGCATATAAGTTATTAGGATCCAAAGGAATTATTAAACCTAAATACTAAAATGGCAATGGGACCAGTCCCTGGATCAACTTGTACTATGAGCTATCTCCCATATCCCTGTATTCCCTCACTTGCTAAACACCATCCAACCCCTTCTTATACCTATCTAATGTATCAGCCTGTACCACTGATTCACTCTCCCTGTAACACCCCTTTCCCTCCTCTAATCTCATTGGCTCCCTCCTGTCTGCTGGGAGGAGCTACTGGTGAATCAAGCATCCGACCCTTCCTTGTACCTATCTAATGTATCAGCCTGTACCACTGATTCACTTCCCACCTCTCCCTGTAACACCCCTTTCCCTCCTCTAATCTCATTGGCTCCCTCCTGTCTGCTGGGAGGAGCTACTGGTGAATAAAGCATCCGACCCTTCCTTGTACCTATCTAATGTATCAGCCTGTACCACTGATTCAGGGAGACAATTCCACATCTTCACAGCTCTCATTGTAACAAACCGCTTCCCAATATTTAGCTGGAACCTCTTTTCTTCTAATGGGAATGGGTGACCTTGTGTCTGCTGGAAAGACCTACTGGTAAATAAAGCATCAGAGAGATTATTATATGATCCCCTTATATATTTATACATTATTATTATTTATACAGTTATCATATCTCCCCTTAAGCGCCTCTTCTCCAGCGTGAACATCCCCAATTTGGCCAGTCTTTCCTCATAGCTAAGATTTTCCCTTTACCAGCTTAGTTGCCCTTCTCTGTACCCTCTCTAATACAATAATGTCCTGTTTGAGTGATGGAGACCAAAACTGTACGGCATATTCTAGATGGGGCCTTACCAGTGCTCTATACAGTGGAAGAATGACCCCTCCTGGCGTGACTCTATGTCCCTTTTAATACAGCTCAAGACCTTATTTGCCCTTGATGCTGCTGACTGGCATTGCTTGCTACAGACAAGTTTATCATCTACAAGGACTCCAAGCTCCGTCTCCATTATGGATTTGCCTAGTGCAGTCCCATTAAGGGTATAAGTGGATATTGTTACATCCCAGGTGCAGGACTTTACATTTATCAACATTGAATCTCATTTGCCACTTAGCTGCCCAGATTGCCAGTTAGTCAAGATCCTGTTGCAAGTGCCACATCCTGGATGGAATTAATTGGGCTGATAGTTTTGTGTCATCTGCAAACACTGATACATTACTCACAACACCCTCCCCTAAGTCATTAATGAACAAGTTAAATAAAAGTGGACCCAATACCGAGCCCTGAGGGACTCCACTAAGAACCTTCTCCAAGTAGAGAATGTCCCATTAACAACCACCCTCTGTACCTGATCCTGTAGCCAGTTTCCTATCCACTTGCAAATGACTTCATTAAGCCCAACAGACCTTAGTTTAGAAATCAGTCATTTGTGGGGCACAGTATCAAAATCCAAATAGATCACATCTACTGCCCCCACTGTCCAGTATCTTACTTACCACATCATAAAATGCAATCAAATTTGTCTGAAATGACCAATCTGTCATAAAGCCATTCTGATTGCTGCTCATAATGACATTCACTAGGACAAAATTTTGAATGTGATCCCTTTACAAGCCTTCAAATAATTTGCCCACCACAGATGTCAAGCTTACTGGCCTATAATTGCCAGGCTGAGATCGTAATCACTTTTTATACATTGGAATCACATAAGCTTTTCTCCAATCCATAGGCACCATACCAGATGAAAGTGAATCTGAAAAATTCAAAAATAGGGGCTGGTCTAAAACTGAACTAAGCTCTCTTAGAACCCGGGGGTGTATGCCATCAGGCCCTGGAGCCTTGTTTACATTAATTTTTATTAAAGCTTTATGAATCATATCCTGAGTCAGCCACTGACTAGATTGAGCTGAACCATTAGTGCAGCTATAAAGTGAGCCTGGGAACTCAGACTCCTCTATTGTATACACTGAAGAAAAGAACTGATTTAACACATTTGCCTTTTCTGTATCTGTTACAACCATACTGGTACCATTATTTAATGGAGCAACACTCTCAATCTGC
Source organism: Xenopus laevis (assembly GCF_017654675.1). Classification (NCBI taxonomy): domain Eukaryota; kingdom Metazoa; phylum Chordata; class Amphibia; order Anura; family Pipidae; genus Xenopus; species Xenopus laevis. The sequence continues at coordinate 125,816,963 of NC_054378.1, read as the reverse complement.
GTCTTTTTACTATTAATATATTTAAAAAAACTTGCAGGGGTTAGTTTTCACCTCCACCACAATTAACTCTTCATTTCCTTTCTATGCCTTCCAGATTGCTGATTTACAACATTTATTATAGTGTTTATATTCATTAAATGCAGCTTCTGCCCCAACAGACTTGTAGTTTTTTAAATGCCTTTATCCTCTTTCCTATTAACTTTTTTAGTTCTATATTAAGCCACACCGGATGATTCTTAGAGCTTCTACATTTACTCCTTAAGGGAATAAATAGAGAACAGTAATGATTTAAGATCATTTTAAATGACAACCATTTCTGTTCTGTGTTTTTAGCTGAAAACTTAATGCCCCAATGCCCTTAATGCCCCTGTTCTGAAGGGCAGCCCTCAAGGCACTAAAATTTGCTTTTCTGAAATTCATGTTTTTTGTGGCCCTAGTATATATTTGTTTTTTGCATAACATTATGGTCACTATTACCCAGGGGTTCAATGACTTGCACATTTGCTATAAGTTCTGGCTCATTAGAGATCACTAGATCCAGTAGAGCATTTTTCCTGGTAGGCTCATCAACAACTTGTGCCATAAAATTGTCATGAAACAAGTTTATAAACTTGTTCCCATTAACTGATCTGGCAGTACTGTTGCTCCAGTCAATATCTGGGTAATTAAAACCCCCATTATCATTACTTTACCTAAACTAGCAGCCTTTTCTATTTGCATCAGGAGCTTCGCCTCCTCCTCGTCACTTACATTAGAGGGTCTATAGCGACTCCTACAATTAATTTGCTGGACTCTTTACAATTGGTGAAGAACTCCACCCATACGACTTCTGCCCCCTCATTTTCTAACATCATCTCCTCCTTTATATTAGATTTAAATTCTGCCTAACAAACAGACATACCCCTCCTCCTTTTCTATTGCCTCTATCCCTCCGAAACAAAGTATGGCCACTGATATTTACTGCCCAGTCATGCGACTCATTCAGCCATGTTTCGGCCACACCAATCACATCATATTTTCCCTCCAGTACCAGCACCTCCAGTTCTCCCATTTTACCAGTCAGACTTCTTGCATTTGTAAACATACATTTAATACTGGCACCATATTGAACATATGATATGTGGTCAGTGGCGTAACTAGTTGTTACTGGGCCCCATAGCAAATTCAATTTAGGGCCCCAAAATATTTATAAGTTGGCCTATTTTACCAAGATATATTAAAATTGCTAATTAATTAAGGTCTCACTGGGCCCCCTACACTCCTGGGCCCCCCTGCAACCGCAGGGTCTGCTTCCTCTATAGTTACGCCCCTGCATGTGGTCCTCCCTATCCTTAACTGTACCCCCACCCAAATCTCCTCCCCCATTTTCCCTTTCTTTGCCCACTCTCTCATCTAACCTGTCTTCCACTGAATCCTTTACTGAACCCTCCCCCCATGCCTTGTTTAAAATCTCCTCCAACCCTCTAGCCAACCTCTTCGGCATGAAGGGTCCTTACGACAGATTACCCTATCCACCTTTCTAATAATTGAATCCCCTATAACTAAAACCTGCCTTCCCTTCCTTGCACTCCCCCCACCACCTGTATTAGAGCCACTGCCTCCCAATGAGAGTCAGCCTGCTCCATACATGCCAGTTCAGAGCTTTCCTCCCCAGCATCTTCAGCCAAAATGCTGAAAAAGCTTCAGTAATTCCTGTATAGGTAATGTCAAAATAGCCAGAGATCCCATAAAACTATATCTGCATAGGTATTTCCTGAGCTAAGCACAATTCAACAGGAACAGCACCAAACAGAGAGATATCATAAAACTATGACAGCATAGGTATTCCCTGTACTAAGCACAATTCAGCAGGAACAGTCCCTAAATTTGCTCATAGTCTGTACAGAGAGATCCCATAAAACTATGGCAGCATAGGTATTCCCCTATACTAAGCACAATTAAGCAGGAACAGTCCCTAAGTTTGCTCATAGTCTGTACAGAGAGATCCCATAAAACTATGGCACTGTAGGTATTCCCCTGTACTAAGCACAATTCAGCAGAAAACTGTCAGTGTTTTGAAAAAATATTGGGTGCCCTTATTGCCTATATACAGTATGTGTGTGTGTATATATGTGTATATATATATATATTTCCTTGACTTAGACTGGGTTCCCATTATCATAACAATCACAGAGTTTTCAGCAAAGCCACATTATATTAGTTCTAATTATTATGGTAAATTTCCCTCCAGCAGATATACTTGGGGGGAGAGTTTGACTAATTGCTTATAATAATAGTAATAATCATTATTTTTTTGTACAGGCCAGGACAATAAATTAATGCAAATACAGTTCATGTTGTTTCATGAAATAAAGGCAGTACTATAAATGCATTAGCGCAGTCACCCAGCTGTTCCTGAAACACAATTGGGGAATATTGGCAGTCGTTCTTCATCATCAGCCGTCCGGCCGCACTTCTCATGTGTGAGATACAACTGATTGGAAAGATCTTCTTTTATATTGTATTTAAGCAGGTTTCCAAATACTTATCCAGAGGGCAGCTGGTGAATGGCTTGAGTGTATTTACCCCAAACAGCTCATAAAAGAAACATAACGATCTCGAGTTCCTCGTTATGAAGAACAAGCAGAGAACGCGGGAACTCTCCTACTTAATTAGCCCGTTCCATTATCATCCTCTCTTACCGTATAGTTGGCAAGTGTTTCCTCTTTCTCTGAAATACTAAAGCCTTTAAATCCATGGCTACAGGTAACTAATTAATTGTTGTATTATAGACACTCAGCTGAATGCTTCGCTAAATCAATCTGCATAATAATGTGTCTACCACATAAAGTACTCGTAGTTTCCTAATGAAATGTCGCCAGTGTATTGAATTCATATTATCACTCAACAATGAGTTTTGTTTAACTTTGCAATGCAAAAATCGCCCTTGATTTAGGCATTCATAATAGAGAAACGTATACTTGGTTGTTGCTGTAAAACCAAAAAAGCCCGTTGTGTGTGTCACATATTAAGAAATATGCACTTGGTTTAGCCTTTTATACCTCTCAAAAACTGCCTTGATTAGGTCTATTAGTCCAAATATTTACATAGACTACTTCACTATTAAGACTGCAAATCCATATATATACCCCTTATATAATACATGAATGGGATCCATAATATTGATGTATTCCTAATTTGTCTTAAAAAGTCAAATACCAACTAGTGAAGTAGAGCCTGAGCTACACTGGACCCTCTTCAATCAGGATGGACTTTCGCTATTTGGAACGAGCACGTAAGGGCCAGGGTCAGAACTAGGGGTAGGCAGAAGAGGCACGTGTCTAGGGCACAAAGGCAGAGGGGTGCCAGGCATGTACCATCTTCTGACACCTTCTTCTAGTTTGGACCCTTGTGCCCTTAAAGGACCAGTAACATCAAAAAAAAATTAAAAAAAATTTGTTAGTATACAACGAAAAATAAACACCAAGACAAATCAAACTTTTAGAATGCAAAGCCTTTATTAAGAAATAACTTACCGAAACTTCACTTCCTGTCCTCTTCAAAACAGGCGATACGGCGACCATCCATCCTGCAGTGCTCGATTTCTCCCCCTGGCTATTCTAGTGACAGCTGTGAAGGAGGCTGAGGCTCCGCTCTCGAGTGTTGGCTGGTGGAGCAGGGTTTGTAGTGGGGTCCATGGGCAAAGTTTTCCCGATGTGCCCCAAGCCTGCCAGTGCCTGAGTGCACCTCACCTTCATCGCTGCCTCCCACTCTGCTCTGCTGCTGCTGACGCTAATGTTGCGCGGCTGCAGGCCCTACATCTGCTCCCCACTCAGTGAGCTCAACCAAAGTATATTAGTGCCTTGGATAGGGAAAACTAAATGTTTACTTGCAGCATTGAGTTAATGATTGGACTCGGGGAATGTTGGGGGCAATGGGTTGTTAGAGCAATTACAGTGAATCGCTGTTGGGTTCTGTTGTTTTGCCCTGATGTACTGCGCTGGCTGTTACGTGTTACTGAAATCTCTGCAAGGAGGAGACAGAATACGGTTCCCTCACTCATACCCCCTAGCAGCTAGGCTGAACAATATAAAAAAAGAACTAGGGGAGGTCTTGATGTTATCCACGCTGAAGCCCTGTCTGTGGTGCTGCTGCTGGTGGTGAGACTGCAGTCTCCAGACTCATGGACCTGGTGACGGGTGATGTTACCTACCTCCTTGCAGATATTTCAGGTAAGAGAAGCAGACCGGGAGGTGTAGGTGCTTACTCTGCCTTGGGTAAATCATTTGTGGTTTTCCATCGACCTGCCAATAGAGATGCTCTGCATACATTGTACCATGCATAACAGCCAGCGCAGTACAGAAACAACAGAACCCAACAGCGACCCATTTTTTTCATTATATTTAATGAAGAATGCTCACTAAGGGGCAGATTTATAAAAGGTCGAATTTCTAGTTCATGGGAGTTTGTAAAATCAAAATTATTTAAAAAAAATTTTCAAATTCGGGTTGATGGGATCGACCTGCAAACTTGAATCAAAGTTTTAAGGTTTGAGGTGGCGAATAGTCGAATTTGAATTCTTTAAGGGCCAGTACATGATAAATTTCAAAATTCTAATTTTTTTAAAAACTCGAATCGAATTTTAACTATTCCCTAGTCGAATTACCCTACAATAAACTTGAAAATTCAATTTTTTAAATTCAAAATTTGAATTCGAAATTTGAATTTTCACTTCAACCCCTGATAAATCTGCCCTTTAATGTAAATTGTTGATGTATTATACTAATGTCAAAGAGAATTTGATTTTTGAAGTTTTCCATCTTCCATCCTGTCACCCAACTGCATTTTTATATTATCAGTTATATTCTATTTTTCTGGCATGAAGGAACAGGCATGTATGAATGGGCTATATATGAATCTGGCCTTGATTCTCTTTTCTTTTTTTTTTCCCCTTTATTCACTGGAATTGAAGTGCAATTCTGGGCAATTGAAGACTGAAGATCATTTGTAATGGAATCTGATGCTGATCCACGACGCGATGATGGAGGACACATTTTTAGAAATGATTATTTAATACTTCATGCATCCATTTTTAAATACATTATTCTAAATGATATAGTTAACGGTAGCCCAGAATGCTATTAGTCCTTCGGCAATTATGGTAACAAATGCTCGATGCCTTATACGGAGATCATTTGCAGGGAGTTTTTCTTTAGTTTTGTCTCAATGTTAATGAGCCGTTCCACAACAAATTCCTTTTGTTATCTTGTTAACTCAGACTGGATGACACAGGGCGGCTGGATCACTGAATGAAGCGACATTAGGGTAATTTGAATAGGACAGAGAATGGAGCTACTTATCAATATGAAAGAAAGATACACAATTTTAAAGGAACAGTTCAGTATAAAAATAAAACTGGGTAAATAGATAGGCTGTGCAAAATCAAATATGTTTCTAATATAAGTCATTAGAAAAAAATGTAATGTATAAAGGCTGGAGTGACTGGATGTGTAACATAATAGCCGGAACACTACTTCCTGCTTTTCAGTTCTCTAACTCTGAGTTAGTCAGGGACTATAAGGGGGGCCACATGGGACATAACTGTTCAGTGAGTTTGTAATTGATCCTCAGCATTCAGCTCAGATTCAAAAGCAACAGTTATGTCCCATGTGACCTCCCCTCAAGTCTCTGATTTTTTACTGCCTGGTAACCAATCAGTGGAAACCAAGAGAGCTGAAAAAAAAACTGTTTAAAAAAAATTGTAGTCAATAGAAGATGTATTTTTAAAATAGTATTTTAAGATAATTTGAAGACCTACTAAAACCAAAGGGTAGAATGTGAGTATAGTGTGATACAGTTTTTGGTGTGATTTTAAGCAATCGATACTTCAAGTTTTTACAGATTTCAATAAATCTGAACACTAGTGATGGGCGAATTTGTGCCATTTCACCGAAAAATTAGCAAATTTCACGCATAATTCATGAAACGGCAAAAAATTCGCGAAACATCGGTCCGTTTTTTGGCGAAAATGCGCCGGCGTCTGAAAAACGGCAAAAATTCACTGGTGAAAATTCGCTGGCGTCCAAAAAAATGTACGCCGGCGAATTTTCACCAGCGAATTTTTGCGGGCGTTTTGCGAATTTATTTGCCGGCAGCGAATCACGCAAATTTGCGCCTGGCGAATAAATTCGCCCATCACTACTGCACACAATAAACTTACATCTCGCTTTATAACCTTAGGAAAAAAGGTCTAGGGGTTTGCTGTGGATGTGGACTTTATTCTTTTCCAAATTAGCATGTTTGCACAATACACCTTCTCCATTCAAACACATTAGCCCCATTCACATCACATGGTATGTTTCCTACAGGCACAAAGAAAGCAAACAAGCCCAGACAAACAGCCTTAGACCTGTGAAAATCAACTGGAACACATAAAGGAAGGATAACAGGACAATGGAAACAAAAAATTAGAGAGCAGGACAGAAGCAGCTGAAACAGAAGAGAGACTTGAAGAAGAGAAGAAATTATGGGGAAAAAACAGTTGCTGATGCAAAGGGAAAGGAAAAGAAACAAATGATGAAAAACAAAGCAGGAGAACAAAAGGTGTGTTAGTCCAAAAGTCCAAGACACAAGTAGTGATGGGCAAATTTATTCGGCAGGCGAGAATTCGCGGCGAATTTGCGCGATTCGCTGTGCAAAAATTTTTTATGCAAGTCAGAATATTGTTAAACTGATAAATTGACCAGTGTTGTTAGTGGAGTACCGCAGGGCTCTGTACTTGGTCCCTTGCTTTTCAACTTGTTTATTAATGACCTGGAGGTGGCCATTGAAAGTACTGTTTCTATTTGTGCAGATGATACTAAATTGTGCAGAACTATAGGTTCCATGCAGGATGCTGCCACTTTGCACAGTGATTTGTCTAAACTGGAAAACTGGGCAGCAAACTGGAAAATGAGGTTCAATGTTGATAAATGCAGGTTATGCACTTTGGCAAAAATAATATAAATGCAAGTTATACACTAAATGGCAGTGTGTTGGGAGTTTCCTTAAATGAGAAGGATCTAGGGGTCTTTGTAGATAACAAGTTGTCTAATTCTGGGCAGTGTCATTCTGTGGCTACTAAAGCAAATAAAGTTCTGTCTTGTATAAAAAAGGGCATTAACTCAAGGGATGAAAACATAATTCTGCCTCTTTATAGGTCCCTGGTGAGGCCTCATCTGGAGTATGGGGGCAGTTTTGGACTCCAGTCCTTAAAGGACAAGGAAAGTGTAAAATAGAATAAGGCTAGAAATGCTGTATTTTGTATACTAAACATAAACATGAACTTACTGCACCACAAGCCTAATCAAACAAATGATTTATGCTTTCAAAGTTGGCCACAGGGGGCTCTCATCTTGTAACTTTGTTATACATCTTTGCCTGACCCTGACCCTGCACATGCTCAGTGTTGTCTGGGCTGCTTAGGGATCGTCCTAAACAAAGCTGCTTGAGTTCTGCATGGCTGATAAGTAAGGCGGGGGCTCTCCCTGCTGTTCATAAGTATGATTGTTTCCCTGCAGAGCAGTTAGGGACCGTCTGACAATTCCTATCAACAGCAGTAAATGAAGGGAGAATTTCACTGCATACAGTCAGGTTTCTTATAAAAACGGTACACATTTTTTTTATTGAAGTATATTAGAGATAGGTTTCTTTTTCATTAAAGAAAGTAAAAATGGGATTTTATTTTTTTGCCTTTCCTTGTCCTTTAAGAGGGATATAAATGAGCTGGAGAGAGTGCAGAGACTAAGTGCAACTAAACTGGTTAGAGGGAGGGAAGAGTTAAATTATGAGGGGAGACTGACAAGGTTGGGGTTGTTTTCTCTGGAAAAAAGGCGCTTGTGAGGGGACATGATTAGACTTTACAAGTACATTAGAGGACATTATAGACAAATAGCAGGGGACCTTTTTACCCATAAAGAGAATCACGTACCAGAGGCCTCCCCTTCAGACTAGAGGAAAAGAAGTTTCATTTAAAGGAACAGAGTAGGGGGTTCATCACAGTCAGGACAGTGAGGTTGGGGAATGCACTGCCGGGTGATGATTCAGTTAATGACTATAAGAGGGACTTGGATGATTTCTTGGACAGACATAATATCAAAGGCTATTGTGATACTAAACTCTATAGTTAGTGCATGAGTATATATAGTTCATGTGAGTGTTTGGAGGGGTCAGTGTTAGTGATGGGCGAATTTGTCCATTTCGCCGGAAATTTTGCGAATTTCCAGCAAAATTCAAGAAATGGCAAACAATTCACGAAACATGAATTTTGACCCCATGTCAATTTTGACACCCGTATTAAAGTCAATGGGCGTCGAAATCATTTTGACGCGCAACAGTTTTTATGCACGTGACTATTCTGACGCGCGTCCAAATTTTTTTTGATGCAGCAAGTTTTTACTGGCGAATTTATTCGCCAATCACTAGTCAGTGTGCTTGTATGGATGCTGGGTTTCATTTGGAGGGGGTTGAACTTGATGGACTGTGGGATTTTTTCAACCCAATCTAACTATGAAACAATGTAACTATGTAGTATATTTTTTTTACAAGCGTTAAGAGAAATAAGAAAAATCTGCCCTAATAAAAAATATAAATAAGGTTTAAAATTAAGAAAACAAAAAGTGAAAAATAGTAATGATGAATTGGCATTCTGGGGGGAAAAAACTTGTGTACTATAAAGCTATGCATCTTCCATCGTTTTCCGTATTTACTTTATGTTTATGTGAGCAGCACCCAAAATAATCAATTTGGCCAATCAGTAGTGATGGGCGAATTTGCAAAAACGGCAAAAAATTCACGAAACGGCGCTGTCGTCTCGTTTTTGGCGCCGGCGCCTGTTTTTGATGCCGACGTTCGTTTTTTTGACGCCGGTGCCCGTTTTTTCAGGTGAATTTCCGCGGGCGTTTCGCAAATTTATATATATATTATATATATATATATATATATATAATGCAGGAATAGCGACACTCCTGGGACTCTTCTGAAGCTTAACAAATGTGATACTTTAATTGGAGATTCCAATAAAGTATCACATTTGTTAAGCTTCAGAAGAGTCCCAGGAGTGTCGCTATTCCTGCATATACTGTATATCATTACACGTTTGCTGGCACCCGGGCATTTACACAGGAAACGGAGTGCAACTTAGGGACTTGTGTGTGTGTATATATATATATACTGTATATATATATATATATATATATATATATATATATATATATATATATATATATATATATATATATATACTGTATATATATATATATATATATATATATATATATATATATATATATATATATATATATATATATATATATATATAAAATCAAAGTTTGGAATAAAGCATTCCTGGGCCAGCACTTCCCTTAGTGAAACAAGTGTATTTTTATTTTACACACATCACAGTGCTGGAATTCGCCGCAAATTCACACCTGCCGAATAAATTCGCCCATCACTAGTTGACACCATAGTTTGTCTTTCATCACTGACTGATCTTGCTCACACGCCATGTATCCCATGTACTAGTGTTATAGTTGCAGTATTTACAGAACTTCACTTTTACGAAATGCATAAATTGCACAAACATTACTCTATAAGGTCCTACTGACACAATGGGGCAAATTCATCAAGGGTCAAATTTCGAGGGGTTAAATCCCTCGAAATTCGACTGGGGAATAGAATCGAATAGAATCAAATAGGCAATTCGGGCGAATTTACGCGCTGGCGAATAGTCGAATTGGCGAATATCGAATTTTTCGATCAAAAACTTGGAAAACAAGCCTATGGGACTTTCCCATCGGCCTTTAAAGCAATTTGGTAGGTTTTAGGTGGCGAAGTAGGCAGTCGAAGTATTTTTAAAAGAGACAGTACTTCCACTATCGAATAGTCGCAGCGTTTTTGCGCTCGATCTATTCAAATCATTCTACTCAGGTGAATTTACGCCAATTCGATAGTCGAGGAGCACAAAAAAACACTCGAAATTCGAAGTTTTTTTACTTCGAATCCTTCACTCGAGCTTGGTGAATTGGCCCCAATGTCTTCTGCTAATAGGATACACATATGTTTGAGAGCAGCTTTGGGACATAAAGCCATGGATTTGTTCATTTTGAAATTTAAGCATAATTTAATCCAGCAATGGGCAAAACTCGTCTGTGATGTTACAACTTTTTTACATCTTCCCACTGTCAAACCCTGAAGAAACCTTCCAAAACAACCCCTGTATCTAGAGCCATTGTCTTTAGAAGTAAATGTTTGTTTTGCACTTTATTAGAAAACTGTGTAGAAATACTCAACTGCATTCTGCTCCTCTCTAACACAACTCAACAAAAAAGAAGTTTCTCATAAAGGGGCAAATTCACTAAGCGCCGAAGAATTCGCCAGCGTTGGGTATTTTCGTTACTTCACCGATTCACGCTGGCGTAACTTCGCTAGTGTTACTTCGCACCCTTATGCCTTTTGCGCAACGGACGTAACTACGCAAATTCACTAACTCGCGCAGTGTACTGAACGCTACCTTTTACGCCAGACTTCCTTCGCCACCTCAGACCAGGCGAAGCGCAATAGAGTAGATAGGGATTGCTTCAAAAAAAGTTTACATTTTTTCTAAGTCCCAAAAAACGCTGGCGTTTTTTCTTTATTATGGGTGATAGGCTGAAAAAGATCGAAAAAATTTTTGGGGCTCCCCTCCTTCCCCCCTACATTTGGCAACTTAACTATACAGTGGGCACATGTGTAGGGCAAAATAAAAATTTTATTTGCTGTTTTGAAGGTTTCCCAGGCTTGTGTAGTGATGCTACATATTCCTCCATTGTAACTTGAATTTGGCGCCGTATGCCAATTAACCATCGCTAGCGTAACTTCGCTTTGCTTGGCGAATTAATGCTAGCGCAACTTTGCAACCTTACTCTACCCCTGAGCGCAACTTCGGATTTTAGTGAATTTGTGGAGCACTGGCGAAAATACGCCTGGCGAAGTGCAGCGAAGCGGACACCAGCGCAACTACGAATCTTGGTGAATGTCCCATAAAGTGTCTATAAAATCACATGCAGGGTTACACCTTTCATAAAGTCTTCTTCAGTGACAGAATAATAAAGATTTAACAATAGGTTGACTGCAAAGACTTCATTCTACGAATAAGATAATTGTGCCGCCCCATCCAACTCTTTTTAATATCTAGTTTTGAAATCTGATATGGGGCTAGACATATTTTCAGTTTCTAAGGTGCCTCCAGTCATGTGACTTGTGCTCTAATAAACTTCAGTCACTTTTTACTGCTGCACTGCAAGTTGGAGAGATATCCCTCCCTTCCCCCCAGCAGCCCATCAGTAGAATTATGGGAAGGTAACCAGATAACAGCTCCATGGTAGATTTAAGGAACAGCACTCAATAGTAAAAATCCATGTCCCACTTCGACTCCATGTCCCACTTCATTTACATTGAGTAGGGAAAACAATAGCCTATCATAAAGCAGTTCCATAGTGTAGTTACATAGTGTAACAAATAACAATATTCAGGTAATCTATTCTAAGTGTTGCATTATTTCTCAAAACACAATGGGTTTTAAAAACATGTATCTGAATCTATTCACTCTAGCTGTAGAACTCCTCTCCGCCTGCACTGCCCTAGGTCACTGCTATATATTATCCATGGACATTTAGCAGTTAAATAGATGTAGTGAGGCTGGATGAAACTATGATATTTTACAGTTTAAATCAGTTAATGAACCGTAACTGCCCTTGAGGATTGAGAGACAGGTTACTGTACTTATGTACTGGAGTGACCCTCGGCAAGTCATTTTATGAGACGACGCTTCAGATCCCATAAAATATGGAGTTTTTCCAGTGCCAGGTTCTATGTACCTATTTAAACCCATGTATTGTACCTTAGTTCAGCTCTTTTGCTCAGCAATGGCAAAAGATCAACACACTAAAATGGACAGTTAAAACCAAAACCGTATGATCCCCCTTTATCTGCCTTGCATAATCCAGTTTAACCAATGTCCCTTTTGCTTTTGTTGTAATATCAGTACTGCATCATATGTCAAATACTACTGGATGTTATGGTTATATCCTATATCATAGCAGCTTACCTTACTAACCCTAGCCAGTCTCTGTCAGTAGGTGTTTATATTTCTATAGAACAGATATCATTTTTATATATTATACCTGTTATCAACATTTCCAGTGCATTTCCAGAGACCATTATCCCACTGCTACTACATACACCATCTCTCGCTACTATACCTGCTATCCCACAGTCACACTCCCTTCCCAGAGACTATTATCCACTGTTACTATAGGCACCATCTCTCGCTACTATACCTGCTATCCCACAGTCACACTCCCTTCCCAGAGACTATTATCCACTGTTACTATAGGCACCATCTCTCGCTACTATACCTGCTATCCCACAGTCACACTCCCTTCCCAGAGACTATTATCCACTGTTACTATAGGCACCATCTCTCGCTACTATACCTGCTATCCCACAGTCACACTCCCTTCCCAGAGACTATTATCCACTGTTACTATAGGCACATCTCTCGCTACTATACCTGCTATCCCACAGTCACACTCCCTTCCCAGAGACTATTATCCCATGTTACTATAGCACCATCTCTCCTACTATACCTGCTATCCACAGTCACACTCCTTCCCAGAGACTATTATCCCACTGTTACTATAGCACCATCTCTCCCTACTATACCTGCTATCCCACAGTCACACTCCCTTCCCAGAGACTATTATCCACTGTTACTATAGCACCATCTCTCCCTACTATACCTGCTATCCCACAGTCACACTCCCTTCCCAGAGACTATTATCCACTGTTACTATAGGCACCATCTCTCGCTACTATACCTGCTATCCCACAGTCACACTCCCTTCCCAGAGACTATTATCCCACTGTTACTATAGACACCATCTCTCCCTACTATACCTGCTATCCCACAGTCACACTCCCTTCCCAGAGACTATTATCCACTGTTACTATAGGCACCATCTCTCGCTACTATACCTGCTATCCCACAGTCACACTCCCTTCCCAGAGACTATTATCCACTGTTACTATAGGCACCATCTCTCGCTACTATACCTGCTATCCCACAGTCACACTCCTTCCCAGAGACTATTATCCACTGTTACTATAGGCACCATCTCTCCCTACTATACCTGCTATCCCACAGTCACACTCCCTTCCCAGAGACTATTATCCACTGTTACTATAGGCACCATCTCTCGCTACTATACCTGCTATCCCACAGTCACACTCCCTTCCCAGAGACTATTATCCACTGTTACTATAGGCACCATCTCTCCCTACTATACCTGCTATCCCACAGTCATATTCCCTTTTTCAAGCCAAACAAGTGAATGAACAACCTCAAACTGTAATTATGTTCTTAAAATTAAACTTCAGCCTTTGACTTGGACTTGATTACACCTGTTTTTCACATCAATGAAATAGTTTGGGGAAAAAAAACTGTGTACAATTTGTTTTTGTCAGGAAGGAATTTTGGCAGCAAGTGCAGGACAATCTTGGCTTTTTTTTATTATTTGCACAAGTGATTTTTGCCTCATTCATTAATCATGTATCTTTAAACACATGTAAATAATTGTTTAGCCTGTTACAGTCCCTATAGGTATTTACAGCACACGCTGTAGGAGTAATGGGGGATGGTAACTGCTGAAAATATAAATCAGCTTTCTCAAATTATATTTCTGTTGTAATAGGTCTTCAGACAGTCAATGGCAGGTCTTAGCTGTTGTAAATAGTGATGGGCGAATTCACGCTCCCACTGCCTTTAAGGACCTCATCTATGTCATTTACATAATTAAGTTGGGTTGAAAAAAGACCAGTGTCTATCAAGTTCAATCCCTCCAACTGAACATAAGTGTAAACATATTTTTAGTATCACAATAGCCTTGGAAATCATCCAAGAAGAATGAAAGGTATTTTTAAATTAACATTGCAAACGGTTGGTTGCATGCCCCCCTCCTGAAACGCCATACTTTAATTACTCAATTCGCTATAGTTTACTTGCACCAGCACATTGAATTAAATCACCACAGTGGACTTTGCCGCCGCCATCTTGATGAAGTACACGTCATATTCTCTGTCTCCCCGTCCAAAAGCATCCATGCGCAGTTCTCCATCATGACCCCTTCCCATCACATGGAACAACAACATGTAACAGCAACCAGACACGGTCATTGCTGTTGGCACTTCACAATGAAGGGGAGGAGAAGGAGGTCAGTGATGACGTTCGCTTTTAACATGTGATCAGAACATCATCGCTGTCCTGCGGGAAGTAGAGGGATCATTTGCTCATGCGCAGGGCTTGGATGATTTATTCTGCGCATGTACAAGCTCTGATTGAGCAGTATTCTATAAGCAGAGGGATGTCATCAATATTTTATGCATTTTTAACACCAATCTCTACATACAGCTGAAAGGCAACTTATATAGAGGCAGCATTATTGTAAGTAGTTCTTCACTTAAGGGGCAATACTAGAACTTTATTTGTTTTTTAACTTTCCTTCTCCTTTAAAGGCATTAACAGAATCAGCATCACAACTTCACTGTGAAGAACCACCTACTCTACTTCAGATGAAAGTTCTTTTCCTCTAGTCTATAGAGGGGCCTCTGGTGCTGGCTGGGATATGATGGAATCAATATATCTTTATAGTTTGTACCTTCAGTATTAGTTACCTGTTAAGGATAAGAAATGTTAAACCTGTATCTTTAACCTGAGCTGTGTTCCCCTTCATTTATAATGAGTCTCTAGGCCCAGAAAGCCCCAGATGAGCCAAGTTCTAACAGCCAATACAAAGAATTATTGGTAGGCTTAGAACCTCATTGATACCCACCATCCTAGCAACTATGTAGATCTCCTGTAGAGCTAATTTGTTCGTGCACGTTACTCCAAACTATTTACAAAAAGGTTTATCAAACTTTTCAGCCATGAAAAATTTAATAAGTTGAGTGTTTTTTTTTTCCAATTTCGGAGCTTAAAGGGTTATGTTTTTTTTCTCAAAATGCATCAGTTAATAGGGCTGCTCCGACAAACCTCTGCACGGAAATCTGTTTTTCAAAAGACCAAACTGATTTTTTCAGATTTCATTTTGAAATCTGACATGGAGCTAGACATATTGTCAGTTTCCTAGGTGCCCTCAGTCCTGTGACTTACTTTACAGCTGCACTGCAAAATTGAGTGAAATCACCCCTCCCTCCCCCCAGCAGTCCATCAGCAGAACAATGGGAAGGTAACCAGATAACAGCTCCTTAACAAAAGATAACAGCTCCCTGGTAAATATAAGAACAGCACTCAATAGTAAAAATCCAAGTCCTGCTCCGACTCCTTCAGTAACAGAAACAGCAGCCTGTCAGAAAGCAGCTCCATAGTGCAGTGCTGGCTCTTTCTGAAAGGAAAAATGACATGAGATGCACCTACACACCAAAATTACAACTAAAAAATACACTGGTTGGCTTAGGAATTACATTTTACAAGGTAGAGTGAATTATTTGCAGTGTGAACATTGTAATTTAGAAATAAAAGCTACATCAGAATCCCTTGAATGCTTTTTAAATAGAAACAAAAAATAACTGGTAAAGACATATTTTAATAGCATTATATTATTCTGATGCATTTTCCATTGTTGTATCCTAAAATATTTTCCTTCCCAGCTGTATACAATAGAACATTTTCTGAGGCTTTATAAACAGGAAGTTCTGATTCCCCAAATATCATTTGTTGTGGTCAGTTGCTGGTGTTGCTCTTCATGTTTCTACCACCTGTATATATAAATATGATTATGTAGCTAATCAAAACACAAGAACAAAAAGGAATATGGTCCCCACCCTGAAGCTTTTTCCATCTGATTAGGGTAGGAACGATAAAAGCTTGGCCTCTGATAATCAGTTCCATGGCCAATAACATAGGTGCAACTGTGAAGGTCTAGCTGAAGAGCCTCATTTAGTACCGTATATACTCGAGTATAAGCCGAGTTTTTCAGCCCCCAAAATATGCTGAAAAACTCTACCTCGGCTTATACTCGGGTCGAGCACAAAAATGGTCGCCGGAGTCCAAGAATAGTCGTCGGCGTCCAAGAATAGTCGCCGGCATCCAAGAATAGTCTCCAAGAATATTCACCGGTGTCCAAGAATGTTCGTCGGCGTCCAAGAATAGTCGCCGGTGTCCAAAAACGAGACTCCGGCACCTCCAATGGGATCAGAAACCCTAAATTTTTTGATTGAAACTTACAAGAAGCTGCTGCATTTCTCACCCTAGGCTTATACTCGAGTCAATAAGCTTTCACAGTTTTTAGAGGTAAAATTAAGTACCTCGGCTTATACTCGGGACGGCTTATACTCGAGTATATACGGTACATGAGTTTTTTTAAAGAGGTTTGACCATGGATGTAGAAGTAAACTGGCTAGCGTTGAGTGTGTCGATGCATTCCAGAGAGGCAAGGCTTACAATCAGAAATGACATACTTTATTATTTGCTTTGACAAGTCAACATTTTCCAGGTTTACCCATAAGATTTTAGTATTTCAGTATTTCAGTATTTTCTCTCTTCTAAAGACTCACAGAATACATTACTGTATGTCATTGAGTTTGTTCCTGCTTTGTGACCCAAGAGCATTCTGCAGCTATTTTGTCTGTTGAAAAGAAGGAAACTGACCTAGAGTCTCTAAAGAGGAAAAAAATAGATTTTATTTTCACAGCCCGCCTTCAAAACCTATTGCTCGAATAAACTTGCCTGTGAATAAATATTTCCTCTTGTTCATTAGCTTGTGGACCCAAAGAAGCAATGTGTGTGATTAGTGGGTATTATTAAAACGTAGGCAAAATTCTCCATTATGAATAGCCCATGTATATCAGAATACACCTCATTTCTTGGTGCTGCAGGAAAAATGTGTACATATTCAAAGGAGAACTAAACCCTAAAAATGAATGTGGCTAAAAATGGCATATTTTATATAGTGAACTTATTGCACGAGGCTAAAGTTTGAGCTTGTCAATAGCAGCAATGATCCAGGACTTCAAACTTGTCACAGGGGGTCACCATCTTGGAAAGTGTCTGTGACACTCACATGCTCAGTGGGCTCTGATTGGCTGTTGAGAAGCTAAGCTTAGGGCTCGTCACTAATTATCCAGCAGAAAATGAGCTTCCCTGGCTGTAATATAAGCTGATGCTACAGGTTTGCTGATTATTCAATTCTGATGCTAATTGCACTGGTTTCTGTGCTGCCATGTAGTAATTATCTGTATTAATTACTAATCAGCCTTATATAGTGACATTTCTATTCTATGTGTACTGTATATTGTGAGTGGGTCCCTAAGCTCAGTAAGTGACAGCAGCACAGAGCATGTGCAGTGAATCAGCAGAAAAGAAGATGGGGAGCTACTGGGGCATCTTTGGAGACACAGATCTTTACTGCTAAAGGGCTTTGGTTGCCTTGGGCTGGTACAGAAGCACAAAACATCATGTAAAACATTTCTACCTACTTCTTTAGTTACGCTTTAATTATCCTTTAAATGTCAGACTTCTCTATAGTACACAGTACCTTATGAGTTTCAAATATTTTTGCCTTATATATGTTTGTGTTCATGAGGGGCAACCACATAGGTGGCCCACTTAAACCTTCTACGCATACCCTTACTTGACTGTCAGACTCATAATTTAGGGAGCAGTACAAAGGAGCCTTATGACAGATGGAAATAACCGAGACCTTATGCCCCATCAGTGTTGGACTCTGCACCTCACAAATGATATTTGCAATGTGAAGAGGACAGCAAAGACCAATACAGAAGAAGCATGAGCACCACTTTTATATTTGCCTCCAAGCATTCCAGAAATTTTTAAAATAGTGAATAAGCTTTCAATGTCTTATAGCATCCTAACTGGTCTGCAAGATTGGAAATCTTGGCCCCAGATCCACTGATTTGGTTCATCCCAGTAGGGCCTGCCAACTGCTATACCCCTGGATCATGTAACAAGCCTTTCATTTTTAGACTTGATTAATACTAAAGGGATGATTAGACCTACCTGTCTATCAAAATCTGACCTAGACCTCAGCATGAAGAGATCAGGAATAGTGATGAGAGAATCTGTCCCATTTCATTTCACCAACAATTTTGCAAAATGGCAAAAAATTTGTGAAAAGCATTGAAGTCAATGGGCATCAAAAAAAAAATTCCTCACTCCAAGGGGCAGATTTATCAAGGGTCGTAGTAGATCGTAGTAAATTTGAATTTCGAGTTTTAAAATTCACACGTTCAAATTTTAATCCGTCTATTGGAATGTAAATTCGAATGTGAGATTTATCACACCTCGACCATGAAAACCTGCTGTGTTCATGTACAATCTGTCCTGTTTTGCTTCATCAAAAAATTTGCCAAACGGCAAAAATTTTGTCAATAGGCATAAAAATTCTCACTCCAAGGGGCAGATTTATCAAGGGTCATAATAGAGTTTTACATTTTTTTTTGAGTTTTAAAATTTACGCATTCAAATTTTAATCCCCTATTCGAATGTAAATTTGAATGTGAGATTTATCACACATTGACCCTGGAAACAGTCCTAATTCTAATATTCGCCACCTAAAACAAGCGGTTTTCATGTACAAGTCAATGGCAGAGCCATTTTTGAGATGTTTATAACCTTCCTGACATTCAAGTTTTTTTTTTGGGAGAAAAACTCGATTTGTACAAATTGAATACAATTTAAATACTATACAAATACTATTCAAATTTCTGGGTCGGAACCATTCGATCAAATATTAGACATTCAAATTTTTTCTTAAATAACCTTCCAGTCGAGTGACTGTGAGTATTTTTGAATTAAAGAAAATTTACATGAATTCGAAATTCGACCTTTGATAAATGTGCCTCCAAATGCATTAACAATCCAAAGCACTCTGAAAAATATTGGGAACAGGTAGAGGACTCTAAAATTGTGTCCAAATGCATTAAAGTCAATGGACGTTTTTCTTATGGCAACTTTTTTGTCTTGGCAATAATTTTTGCAGAAAAAAACTTTGAGGATGACAAAGTACGAACTTTAACCCCAATTTCATGCCTGGCGGAAAAATCACTAATCATGAAGAGAGATAGGTTGTTGAGAGTGAGATGCTCAAAATTAACTTGATTATTTCTAAAACGGTACAGAATGTTTAATAAAATCGTCTGGCACGAATCTGCGTTTCGCTGCCGGCAAATAAATCTGTGAATCTCCCGCGAAAATTAGACGGCATCAATTTACGATTTTGCAGATTTTGTGGTGAAAAATCCTTTAGGAAGGATTCAATGGCTTTGGCATCCCTGTGCACTTTTCAGAACGTGGATGTGCACCTCGGGCTTAGGTTAAAACAATTCCGGCATTTGGTTTAGTGATTTATTTTTTTGTAAAGTGACTTGTGGTAAAGTTGCTTTCCAATCACCATGAGTAGTGCGCCCCAGCTGATGTATGTATGGACAATACGGGGCCGATTCACTAACTTCGAGTGAAGGATTCGAAGGTAAAAAAAGTTTTTTTTGGGCTACTTCGACCATCGAATGGGCTACTTCGACCTTCGACTACGACTTCGAATCGAAGGATTCGAAGTAAAAATCGTTCGACTATTCGACCATTCGATAGTCAAAGTACTCTCTTTAAAAAAAACTTCGACCCCCTAGTTCGCCATCTAAAACCTACCGAAGTCAATGTTAGCCTATGGGGAAGGTCCCCATAGGCTCGGCTAACTTTTTTTGATCAAAGGATATTCCTTCGATCGTTGGATTAAAATCCTTCGAATCATTAGATTTGAAGGATTTTATCGTTCGATCGAAGGAATTATCCTTCGATTGTTCGATCGAACTATCTGCGCTAAATCCTTCGACTTCGATATTCAAAGTCGAAGGATTTTAATTCCTAGTCGAATATCGACAGTTTAACCAGGAAATTTATTAAATTCTTTCTCAAAATCCGATTTTTTTCAGATTAAAAAGTCCGACCAAACTAGAACCCACAATGTGACCTTATTTATTAATAAAAAAGCATGATTTAATCGGATCGGGGACAAACTCAAGAAAATCTAGAAAAAAATTGAAATTGTATGATTTTTTTCAAAGTTTTTTCCTGAATCATACGATTTTTTTCAGGCTTTTTTCCTGAAAATGGCCAAATTTTTTGGATTATTGGCCAAAAAGACCAAAATCGGGCAAATTACAGCGCGGACCATAGGAACTTCCAAATAGGATAGGGACCTCTCCCATTGACTCATATCAACCTTGGCAGGTCTGAGATGCCAGATTTTCAGATTTTCCATCCTCGAGGTATAATAAATCTTGAAAAATGCAAGGTTTTTTTTCCACTAAGAAAAAAGTTTTTAGCATTTGGACTCCATTAATGCTTACATGATTTTCTAGTAGACTTTACATGTGAAGATCCAAATTAAGGAAAGGCCCAGGTCCAGAGCATTCTGTGTAACAGGTCCCATACCTGTATGAGGAAACAAGGAATAAAAAATATAATAAAAAAACAAAACTTCCCACTTTCCTTCACCACTTTTGGTCACTTTAGGCACCTCTTTGTTACAGATTTGCACATTTTCATATGGGCTCTGCTATAGACTGACAAACAGATTAGATTCACTTTGTCCATCCATCAAGCCCCTCTACCATTTGCATGCATATTGAGGTGCTTATTAACATGTGATTAGTTGTGATGTTTGATTCAGGAGAGGATACCTAGAATCTTATTCTTACTGGAAAACAGTCCATTTGTCAGGAGAGTGAGATTGTCGGCTATGGAATCTGACAGTTAAATTGTCTGCATGTCACAGGGAGCTCAGACTCAGCAGAGATTGTGTTGGAATAAAATTTATTCTAAAGCATCCATCTTAGATAATTGCATTCAAAAATGATTTCCCTGGCAGATCACACAGTGGTCTGATGCAGTGACTTTTTTGTGCTCCAGAATAAATGTGTCAATGACCCCTATAAGCATAAGTAACGATTAGAGCAAATATGGTAGAAAATAACCACAGGCATGGGGTTTGTAGAGGCATGGTCCTGAGAACTTGCACTAAGATGTACAGGCATGGGACCTGTTATTCAGAATGCTCGGGACCTGGGGTTTTCTGGATAACAGATCTTTCCATAATTTGGATTTTCATACTTTAACTCTACCAATAAAGGCCACGATCTTCTCAGAACGATCGTACGAATTGACCATCAACTAAAAAGGCCAATTTGCCAGGAAAACAAAGGGGAGCTGCCTGATTGGCCCTGCAAACATAGATAGATTGCACTGGGACCGACAAAGATTTTTTGACCTGGCCGATCAATTTCCTGACAGATGTCGGCTGAAAAATCGTAAGATGTACGATTGTTCGAATCCCACTAACCGCACTATAATTTCAAAGGATTGGTTGGACTTCGCTAAAATCGGTCGTTCGGCAAGAAGAATCGTCACGTCTATTGGGAGCTTTAATTATGTCTTATTATATCAAGTAAAAGCTACTGTTTCATTATTATTTGTTTGGATTAAATGGAGTCTATGGGAGATGGCCTTTCCATAATTCGGAGCTTTCAGTATAATTGGTTTCCGGATAATGGATTCTATACTTGAACTACAGATAAAGTCATCGGGATTTCCTATTTTGTCGCACCATGTCCAGACACCATTTTTTAGTGTTAATTCCTGCCTCTAGATGGTGCTAGAGTGCAAAGGCCTTAGTCCAGTGGAAACAATGTACTGAAAAACATTGCACTCTAGCACCATCTAGAGGCAGGAATTAGCACAAAAAATGGTGCCTGGACAAGGTGCAACAAAAGGTGAAAATAACTTCATCTGTATTTTATCACTTGTGCCCCTGCTCATTTTACATGCAATCTGCACTCAGTAGAGGAGTCCCTTGCTCCTGGCATCCTTCCTTGGCTTCTAAAAATGCCACCTGGAAATATCTTAGGGTTTAGGTGTAAAAGTCAAATAACGAGAATGCTTAGTGACAGTATTTTGCATGTTTCAGCATCAATAAGGCCAACAAAGTTTAGGTTTGTGACCCTGTTATATAGAAAAAGGTTTGAGTTTCATCTGGGTCAGTTAAATAGAACCCTGTGCAAAATACAGTGGCCACCCAGAAACAATTTGGAGAGCTGTGTACAAAGAACAGTAGCCTCTTTAGCGACCACCTGCTCAATAAAATAGCTCATCATTCTGGCTGACGTAATAGTTGATGTTAAAAATATACATATTAATGTAAATTCTAATGTTTCAAGGTTTTATACAGAAGGATAATGGTCAGCCTGTTTCCCCGTTCCTTTCACTATGCCCTGTGCCGTCTTGCAAGTGGTACATGCCAAAGGCTGGCAATAGTACTGTTTTATTAATAGAGAGAAAAATGAAATCCTTTAAAACAATGGAATTATCTGTTGACAATGGACTCCATTCAAGATAGCCTCTCCCTAATTTGGAGCTTGCTGGATTTTGGTATTGTGGAAATTCAGTTACCAGAGACCATTAAAGGTTTAAGACAAAGTTTATTTGACACGAGCTCCATGGATTTTGAGCCAGAACACAGAACAAAGAGATCAATGAATTTTTATAGACTTAAAAAGGGAGTTAACAGAGGGTGAGCATAGAGATATGGCTCTACAATACAGAAAAACAAGGAACTGCTCTTTCAGCCAAGCAGATGGCTCTGTCCTCAAGGCCAGTGTACTAATGACCAAGGCTAGCTTGAGAACAGAATCATACACAGAACTTTATTCACTCTCCTTGATTTTCTGGATAAAATATTCTGACATGTATTATGCCAACCACTGTAGCACGTACCACCCTGTTTAACAAGGTCAAGGGTCCCTTTTATCTTGTATCTTTGACTACTTACAACTGAACCTTGAATCTCATTATATGTATGTCCTTTTGTTGTATTGTTCTCCATCTGTTCTATTCGTTGCTTTAATGTACAGCTCTGCACATTCCAGTTGTTCTATATCAATAAAACTATACATATATACATAGATACATACATACATACATGCATACATACATACATACATACATCACATAAAAAGAGGCTGATCGGGCGCAAGGCTAAAGGAGCCCATGACTACCTGAAATGAAGACTTCATGGAATTGTGGGGGAAAAGGCATCTCTCTAAAATGAATGCCCGGTAAAGTGATTGATAGTTCTGCTTGGCACCAATAAGCCCATCTTGGCTCCTGCTCTGAACTGGACGCAATTGTCTCTATTGACACACGGGACCCCCCCCCATTCTGGGCTGTATTGTTTTAAATGAATTTATTTTCAGCTGATAAGTGTCTTTAAACATTGGGGTAACCAGTGTGATCACTATGTAACTAGTTTTCTTGATAAATGAATTTTGTTCTACTTTTAACTTTTTCAAATTAACTTAATGAATTTAATGAATTTGTTACTTGTATGGTGATACATATTTTTGCACCTTTATTAATTATTTAATTGTTTTTATGATATGTTAATTGGGGAGTGGTGATGTCACATACTGTGTGTCCTTATTTGCTATTTAATGGCGTCATGCATTTAAGCCTATGATTTAGGGGGCTATGTATTAAAGTCCGAATGCTAAAAACTTGAAATATTTGAGTTTTTTTTACTATAAAATCCAAATTTTTAGTGGAAATAAACCCTCAAATGTTTCAAGATTTATTATTCCCACGAGGATGCAAAAAGTCTGAATCCAAAAATTCACCATATTAGACCTGCCGAGGTTGTATCTAAGAGGGAGAGTTCTCTTTCCTATTTGGAAGTTTCTGTGGTCTGAGCTGGAATTAGTCCTAAAATCAGACAAAAAATCCAAAAAGTTCTGAACTTTTCAGGAAAAAGTCCCAAAAAATTGTATGAATCAGGAAAAAACTGTGAAAAAACCAAAAGATTCAGGGTTCGCTTGATTTTATTGAGTTTTATTGAGCAGCAATATAAGAAACAATCTTGAGTATTTTAACCCATGGGATTATGGGATTATAACCCATGCCATTATGGGAAAAAATGATGAATTACGGATAAAAAACATGGCGACTTTGCACACTGTATAAACGAGCCCTCATAGTCATCAACATTGTTGCTGAAACACTGCAGCAACTCTTTGTAGGAGAATAATCAGAAATTCCTATTCCCACCAAACCTATTGCTGGCGTGACACCAAAGGTTATTCAATTTGCTGTAAGGTTTCCCCGGAGTTAGCCTGTAACAAATAAACACGGTTGGATAAAACCAAATGGAGATTCAATCAAGACACATGTAAACTTTTGTCCAGAGAACAGCATTCTGCCACTCGCCATCTTCATTTACATGATGAAATGCTTTTCAAACACAAATGTATTTGCAGTACTTTATAGAAAATTGCATTTATGAGCAGAAGCAATACATGCTGTTCTCTGCCGTTCTGTCTACACGGTGAGCTCACTTTAAAATGCATTACACTCCAGTTCCAGTACCACATAACTCACTCACTATTGTGCTTCTCATTTTCATCAGTCTTTTTGGAATTGCTGCCGTGCTTTATTCTCCTGCAAGAAAAGAGAAATTAAAAAAAAAAAAAAAGATGAGTTTGCACCTTCACCTTTATCAAACACACTCCATGGTGATCGAAAGTGGTTATTTATGAAAGAGCCGTGACACTGAAATTTGAAAAAATACCATGAAAACATGAAAAAAAGAGCCATTTTTATTCATCAAATTCTAATGTATTGATTGTTATACAAAGTATTAATTTCCCTGGAGCTCTCAGTTCAACAAATTCTACCACCAGCTGATCACAGGGGCCTCGGCTGCCCAGTTACTCTTAAGACATTCCCTGGGAGCTCCATATGGGCCAGGGATGTCAGATGTTCTTAGTCTTTAAAAAGGGGCGGCACCATGAATTTTGTCTCTTTGGACCACTCTTGCTGGAGGAAAGGAATAGTCCTAAAGAGTCTGATGCAGGAGGAAAGGAAGGTAGGAGTAAGAGATGGGAGGTTGGAGCTATAGAATATAGGAGTGAGAGAAAGGCTGAGAAAAGTTAGAAGAGCAGCCAGAGGCACCACCGAGATGACTGGATTAGTTAGTACTCTTGGTATCACCTGTCAATGTAGAATTCAAGCAGATAGGCTCATGGATAGAGAGATCCCAAGAGGAGCCATGCATTTTTGGGACTGGACCACTGATAAAGAGTACCACTGCTGGCTGTAACTACCTTCCCTGTGCCAAGTAAAAAGGATGTAACTACTGAACATCTATTGTGTGCTGTCTATCATCTTGAAGTAACCCCTTAAAGGCTTTTGTGAGTTCCAGCAAATAATGAGTTAACTGTGTTTTTTTGTTAGTGCATGGGGTTGTCTCCCTCTACATTTTGCATAAAACAGCTCATATGTAAAACCCTGCTTCATGTAAATAAACCATTAGTGCCGTAGTATGTGGGTAATCATAAATATGAAACTTACATTTAAAAAAAAATAAGCCCCCCCCCCCCGGGAATCGTATAATTCAAGGTGCACACAAACATCCCAAAAAAAAAACATACGTTAGGTCACATGAGCCAATTAACAGACATAGTTCTGTCTTTTGCTTGCTTCAACACTTCTTCCTGTTACAGTTAGAGTTGCAGTATTTCTGGTCAGGTGATCTCTTCCTGTTACAGTTAGAGCTGCAGTATTTCTGGTCAGGTGATCTCTTCCTGTTACAGTTAGAGCTGCAGTATTTCTGGTCAGGTGATCTCTTCCTGTTACAGTTAGAGCTGCAGTATTTCTGGTCAGGTGATCTCTGAGGCAGCACACAGACCATCACAAAATGGTGACTCAAGGCAAGAGATGTAAAACTTAAATATATATTCCAGTTTGACAAGATTTTTTAATATGCCTCTTAATATGATATAACTTATCTGTTGTTTTGGGGGGTATAGTTTTACTTTAAGGAACACACCTATCTAGTAGGTCTTTTCAGTAGGTTACACTGAAGATGCTTTTCCCATGTTTCATGAGTTCTTCTTATTCTAGGGAGTTGTGATCAGTCTTGGCCTAGACTTGTAACCAATCAGATCTTGGATTTCATCAGTTTGTTTTAGGGCTTAACTCCTCGGTGCGGCTTGGTCCGATACGACGCGCTAATAGGAAGCGCATGTGGCGAGACGTATGCGTCGAATATAATGTAATTAATAGAAATGTTGGACCTTATAGCTGCGTGCATCCGACACAACATGACTGTCAGATGAAGACGAAACATGCAGCATTTGCATCTGACAGTTGTATCATGTCGAATGCACGCGGTTACAAGGTCCGACATTTATATTACTTACATTATATTCGACGCATACGTCTCGCCGCTTACTCTTCCTATCAGTGCGTCGGATCGGACCAAGTCGCACCGTGGAGTTCAGCCCCTAGACCATGATTTGCTGACTGGACACACCAGGGCCAGTTTCCATTGGACAAACAAGAGTTCTTTTCAGTCGATCATTTTTAGAAATAAAGAAGTTGGCCTTGATTCCATTTGCAGTTGCTTCATACCAATTCAATCCCAGTAGCTCAGTATAAATATCATGGATTGTCAACAAAATTACAAATCCAATATACAGTATTACATTTTCTTTCTATGGTCCAAGCCATATCAGTACATATGTTGTGTCTCGTATAACCACAGTTCTATAATCATCATTCTTGACCACACAGTAAAGAGCCACTGTCATTTTATTTTCTGTTACAGTCTGGAAACCCATTATCCAGAAAGCTCTGAATTACGTAAAGGCCATCTCCCATAGACTCCATTTTAAGCAAATAATCCAAATTTTTTAAAATGATTTCCATTTTCTCTGTAGTAATAAAACAGAACCTTGTACTTGATCCCAACTAAGATATAATTAATCCTTATTGGAAGCAAAACCAGCCTATTGGGTTTATTTTGATCAAGATCCGTTTTTTCAGATTTTTGGCCGAAACTCAGCGCAGACCATGGTATCTTCAAACTTGAAATGGGACCTTTAGCATTGACTTCTACAGGCCCCTGAAAGCTTGGAGATGGAGTATTTTCTGATTTGGACTTTTAGCAGCTTCGGGGTGTAAAAATCACAAAGAATTTTATGGTTTTTTTCCACTAAAAATTCAGATTTTACAGTAAAAAAAACTCACATTTTTAGAATTTTTGGCATTTGGACATTAAGGAGGTTATTTCTCAAGGTCCGAATTTATCTCAGTATTTCTAACATAAAAATCTGACCAACTCCGAATTCCTGAATGGACCTTATTTATCATTCCAAAAAATACGTTCAGGCAAACTTCGGACCAATGCCCGAAAAGTACGACTTTTTAGTACTTTTCTGCAAATACTACTAATTTATCATAGTTTTCTGACTTTTTGGGCCAAAATCCCTGAAATCATCGGATATCGGTACTGACAGCAGCGCAGACACAGGGACCTTCCCAATTGACTGATACAGGACCCCGAGAGCTTTGAGTTGCTGGGTTTTCGGATTTGGAGTTTTCAAATCATCGGACTTTAATAAATCTCAAATAATTCGTAGTATTTTTTTTTTCTGCTTCGAAAACCAAGTTCAGATATTCGGACCTTGATAAATAACCCCCTAATAAATTACCCCCTTAAT
Organism: Xenopus laevis; assembly: GCF_017654675.1. NCBI lineage: Eukaryota > Metazoa > Chordata > Amphibia > Anura > Pipidae > Xenopus > Xenopus laevis. The sequence goes on along the minus strand of NC_054378.1, from coordinate 125,789,342 downwards.
GGTTACATAATTTTCTAGTAGACATAAAATCCAAATTACGGAAAGATCAGTTATACAGAAAACCCCAGGTCCCGAGCATTCTGGATAACAGGTTCCATACCTGTATAAGTTTTCATACCATACACATTATCCAAAACATCCATACAGCCTGCTGAAATGATTTGAAATATTTCTCCAAATGAGACCGTTTACACATAGACACATTGTTTTTAGCGCTTATCTTAAATTATGTTAATGTTAAAAAAAAAGCAATAGGAATCAAGTTCCCATAGTTATTTCTGTGGTTTAAAGAGACCTTTCTAAGCCTGGCCGTAATTAAATTACAATTTCCAATTATTTTACTCCGTTAACTTATTTAAATGTACCAGCGTGAAGGGGAAGTAATCTCTCCTTCTAAATTCCCATTCCCTTCCCGCGGTGCGTCTGTTTGTGTGATACATTCCTTGGCAAGGATTCCGCATTTATGCATTGTAATTTAGTAATCCACAAGCCCCAGGTATATTTTATAGGGAAGGGGGGAGGGGTTATATGTTCATCTCAACCCAAATGGCGATTTAAATAGATATTATAGGTTTCAGCCAGCCGCTGAATCGCTTGACAAGAGTTAAAAAGAATTCACCATGGGATGAATAATAAAGCAATATTAGCAGTTAACGCAGCTGCTGACAATTTGCCAGTTATTGCCTGATTCAGATGGTTTGCAAAGGAGAAAGGTTTATTAAAAAGAAAACACCCTTTGTCATCGGAGGGCTGCGCATACAATGGGCCCGCACAAAGGAAGACAAAAACGAATGTTCTGCTGCCATGTCAGCGCTGTATTGCCGCATTATTATTTTTTTATGAGTCTCTATTTGTGGAGTGCCATTATTGCCGCATTATGTATTTGAATGGAAAGCATTTTTGGCAGCTGTGAAATAAATATAGGGAGGAGATAAAATACTAAATAATAATAATAGTTAAGTGGAAGTTCAAACAAATAAAAAAATAACAGCCCATGAGAGGGTACAGTATAGAAAAGGGACGTCTAATGACGGTGATGCTGAGAGGTGAGATTTAACAGCAGCCCAGATATACAGCACTATATGGCCAAAAGTATTGGAGACACTTTATATGGCCAAACAAACCCGGACAACTCTTCTTCTCCCTTTTAATGTTCACTGCTGAGATCCAAACATCAGCAGAAGAAGTTTTTATGGGAAGGATGAATTTTTATATGGTTGAGCCCCAGCAAGCATGAACGGTGCCATATGTTGGTGGTAGTGGTATAAAGATATATAGCATTGGACACTGAAGAGCTAGAAATTGGTTTGATGAACTGATGCTTCATATTTGACAGTCTAACAAAACTCATGGTCTTTCCACCCAAACTTGGCCCATCTCCTTCATTTACTATTTACTGCTACTTCTACTACTACTACTACTACTACTACTACTACTACTACTACTACTACTACTAATGGAATGATCATTATTTGGTTATTAAACTGTCTGGGGTTATTTTTTACTAAAACCTATGCTTCCATAATCATGATAATGCCATTGCAAAGGCACAGCCCTTTCTTCTTTTACAAGTAACTGCTAAACACTAATTCATGCCCTTAGCCTATCCTAATGCAATCATTTAGTAACCAGTCTCCAGACTCCCACCTCTGTCCCTTGCAATCACTTTAAATTTTGCTGCTAAAATCCTCTCTGTTCTCTCCTAGGAGAAACCCTGCTCACCCTATTCTTACCATGGCTGTCTGTTAAGCAAAGGACAGAAAGCAAAACATTCAAAGTCCTTCACTCTTCTTCTCTTCGCTACATCTCTTCACTTGTCTCCTTCCATGTTCCTGGTTGTCCCCTTCACTTCTCTCAAAGCCAAAGTCTTTTGACACCATCCACACCCTCTGCCATCTCTTGTCTTGAACCTTTCCCTCTTGCTGCTTTTTACCTTTGGAATCCTATCCCTGATTTCCTTCATAGGAAACACTCTATGACCTCTATGATCTCTTCTAAAAGAAAGTCGGATCCTATATTTTGGAGAACTTGCTCATAGCGATGAGCAAATTTTTTCACCAGACATGGATTCGCATAGAAATTCTGCAAGTTACCATCTGCAAATGATTTTGTGAAACTGAAACAAAAATCCACCATGAAAAATTTCACTGCAATATAAAAGTCGCCAAGACAAAAGAACTTGCCATAAGAAGAAACACCCTTTGACTTTAATGCATTTGGCCAAAAACATTGCAGACCAAAAAGTGCCAAGATAAAAAAAGGTTCACAGACAAAAAAGATGACTATTCACCCTGGTGGTCTAGGGGTTCTTATGGGTCGGCCAGGACGCATGCCGCACCCTCAGCGGAGACGCCTGCCATGCTGACCTGTTCTGCTGCTAGTGCCAGTTTCCCATGGGCACGCGTGGCGCACATACTCTTCTTAAAGGTGCAGTGAAGCTGGCGCGTGTCGTCAGCGTGTATGGCGCCAAATTCAACCTGGATTTAAAGGGACTTCTGTATTGTGTTCATTGCCGTTATTTGGTTCGTCTTTGTGAGTTCCTGGGTGCGTTCCTGTTATTGTCTTGTATCTGATTTCTGTTTTGACCCCTGCCTGCCTGACTAATCTGACTTCTGTGATCCTGACCCTGCCTGGTAACCGACTATTCTGAAATCTGTATTCCGACCTGTGCCTGTCTGACTCTTCTTGATTGATCTCCTGGTTTTGACCCTTGCCTGTTTGACTCCGCTTGTATCCTGCCTGCCCCAACCCGGCCTGGTTTTGACTACGCTTTCTGTCTGCTCCCTGTACTGTGATCTTCTGCCCAAAAGACTTTGCTAATGATTGTGCCCCTCTGCTCGTCCAGAACCCTTAGCTTGGCTGCCTAGTCAGATTAGCGTTACACATACAATTATTTATTGCGTTTCTATTGGTTCCCCTCCCCCTCAATCGTGGCTGATTGGTTCATTGTCCTTTAACTAGCTCTCTTACCCACTCCTCCTTGCCCAAGCTGGCTTCTGTGTTATCAGTTTCTGCTTAAGCCTGTGGTCCGTTTGCTGTTCTGGTCTTTGACTTCTGAGTGTTTATTGACATTGATTCTTGCTGCCTGTCCTGACTTTTCACCTGGCCCTGAAGTGTTCACTTTCCCTGCTGACCCTGCCACAGAAAGTTTTAGGGCTCCAGTAGGGCATCGGTGAAGCCCTGGGTTGTCTGAGGTGGCCTAGGTCACAGAAGAGTAGGTTATACCAGGGCCCCCCCCTGTTACACAGACAAAGTGACTGTTATATTTCCAAAATTAAATCAGTACTGATCTTGGTCACTAATTATAAAGTAAATGTTTATTTTTCTCCTAACTTTAATTCAGGAGACCAAAACAGATGCTTCTTCGGGCAGAGACACACGGTCAGATTCGGGAAAATTATTTGCAAATCTCCTCTTCTTTGGGGCGACTAATATCCCCGAACTGCCTCCCCTGCCTTTCTGACGGCTAGAATGTAACACGCCAACGGGTTGGCACTCAGAAAGCTTTGTTTTTCCGAAAGTTGCCTCACGAAGATACCTAGGGCGACTTTGGAAAGCGAAGTGTTCCAAATGCCATCCCACCGGTGATTTACATTCTAGACGGTGGGAAGGCAGGTAAAGGCAGTTCGGGGAGATTAGTCGCCCCTAAGAAGAGGAGATTTGTTGCTGGGTGACTAATCTCCCCGAATCACAGCGAGTGTCTCTGCCCTTAAGGTGGAAATCGTTGCTGATCGAATGTTTATCCAATACTTTCAGGGCACATCTCATTTTGTAAGGGAGGGTGTCCCGAGCCATCACTTTCATTTTTTTTGGAAAGATTTCCAGTTTTAACATACAGACCTATCCATAAGTGATTTCCATTTTTCATTCTGCTTCTTTAATTTGTACCTATCAAAGCTCTGCAATTAGACTCTGTTAATGATATAACAATACCCCATAACTCATTCCATGAATACATTAGAGATATGGAAGCACAAAGCCATTCTATGCTCTGACACATGTTGTCAGAAGGTCATAGCGGAATCCAAGCACCTAATTACATTTTCTTTACTCTATCAATGCATAAAATATAGAGTAGCACATTGTATAGAGAGAAGAATGCTAATGGCATCTCCATTTCTCACAAACAAAGAAAGCTGCTAAAATAAACCGTGACATTTTTACAGGAAAACATAAACATCGTGTGTTCCATTGATTTTTTTTTTTACAAACACAGCAATAGCAGCTGAGACTGTGCACCAAACATTCCATCCTATGCACCTAGGGAACAATAACCAACAAACAAGTGCAACGAGAATAATACTTAGAGATATTAGAGATATTGGACAAATTCAAGAAAGGGCTGGATGCCTTTTAAGCAAGTGAGGAAATAACTTGTTGTATCAATGATGTTGATCCAACCAGCAATTATGCAACAGGTAACAAGTATGTCATCATCTAACATATTATGCAAAATCTAAGGTGCTTTTTTTAATAAAAGGCTTGTTCTGGTATCACCAATAATCTTGAGGTCAGTACTAGCTCTATCATTGCAAAGTCACAAAAACTGACTTGACTGGGCCAGCCATCTATAGTCATTAAAGGGAACTATTGCAGAAATGAAAATTTAATAGGAGCTTCATTATACTGAAATAAGAAACTTCTAAATATAATCAATTAAAAATTCTGTATTGTTTCTGAAATAATGAAGTTTATGTTCACTATTCCTTTCTCAGCATCTGTTTCTCTTCATTCTGACTTGAAGCAGTTGGGTGTCAGATGAATGGTCCAATATATCTTATAGGGGGGCAGATGTATTAGAGTTCACTCAAATAATTGATTCCAGTACAAACCAAAATAACTGTTTTCTGCACAAATTCAGCATGTACAGAGACATGATGTCTGGTGAGCTTGAATACATCTGCTAGGCAAAAGGAGCCCCCCTATAAGATATATTGGATCATTCATCTGACACCCAACTCCTGAATAAAGACAGAATGAGGAGAAACAGATGCTGAGAGAGGAATAGTGAAGAGAAACTTGATTTTTTTCAGAAACGGTACAGAATTTTTAATTGATTGTATTCAGAAAACTTCTTATTTCAGTATGCTGAGGTTTGTATTAAATTCTCATTTGTACAATAGTTCCCCCTTAGTTACTGATCACCCCTTAATTTAATGCTGTTCCAATCATTCATTCTGTATTCCCTTTTCACTTCACACATATGACAACATCTCACACCTACTCTAAAAACATCCTCACTTGATGCCTTGTCCCTTTCCTGCTGACTTCCTATCTTCCCCTATTCTTCACTATTCTTTTAAACTTTTAGAATGTGCTGTACATAACCACTTCATCTACTAATTGACTTACACTTGACCAAATTCAATCTGGATACTACCAGCTACATTCAACTTAATTGCACTAACCAAGATATCCAATGACCTTCTGTCTGCTAAAGCTAAAGGACAATTCTCTAAATGAATACACTTTGAACACTCTGCAGATTTTGACATGGTGGATCATCAGCTCCGATGTGACACCCTACTTTCCCATAGCATACAGTACTGGATCTAAATACTCCTTCTCTATATCTTTCCTGGATGAAATCCCCTAACTGCTTGAACTCTCTTTTGGGTCCATCAAACCTCTATGCTTGGACCACTACTCTTCTCATTATATACCACATTTCATCTGGTTGAGTCATCACTTCCTTTGGTTTCAAGGATCATCTTTATGCTGACGACTCTAAAACTTATGTCTCTTCTCCTGATCTTTCCTCCTCATATTTCAAGTATTGAATGGCTTCTCTGCTATATCTTCCTCAATGTCCTCACTTTCCAGAACTGATTATTTGACAAACACCTACCCTACCTATCTGTCACTGTAAAAAACACTATTATTTATTACAGTACATCCATTTGTCTTGGAGGTACAAACTTTGCTTGTTACTGATTCATATACAGGTATGGGGTCTGTTATCCAGACACCCATTATCCAGAAAGCTCTGAATTACGGAAGGGCCATCTCCAACAGACTTCATTTTATCCAAATAATCCATATTTTTAAAAATTATTTCCTTTTTCTCCGTACTTGATCCAAACTAGATATAATTAATCCTTATTGGAAGCAAAACCAACCTATTGGGTTTATTTAATGTTTACATGATTTTCTAATAGACTTAAGGTATGGAGATTTAGGACAACATGTCCCATACTTAGGTAGAAAGTCTTACATCGGGCCGGGAATTCCCGCAAAGTGGTCATGTTTTGGGCAAAAAGTCCCTGATTCCTTGGCTGTGCGGGCAGTCCGCGGGTAACCCAGCTGGGTACCCAACAAATGTGCGGGCTTGATACCTCCAAGTTGATACCTTTCAGTTTTTAATTTTTTTGGGGAAGATTTGGCACTGGAGTGGCGTCACTTCCAGGCAAATGTGACGTCACTCATGTGTCTCCCGGACCAGAAGGTTAGCTGGTCTATAGCGGGTCAGGTCCAGTAGCGGAAACATGCGGGTCAAATTGTGGGTGGAGTTTTCGTGTTTCGGGTACACTGGTTTCAAAAAATGGACCGGTGCAGGGTTCTACCAGGAACCAGTCTACCCTTACACCACATAGCCCTGTGTTGCAAGTAACATCAGATTTAAATACCCCCAGTTGAGTGTACTAACCATTGCCACAGATGTAAGTGTGCAAGTCTGTGCTTTGGCCCTAATAGGTGCAATTTTTTACCCATAAGTGTTCCATCATTATCACTTGTGGCAATGTTAAATGAGTCCTTTAATCTAGCTGCCCATTCCTACGGTTTATCTAAATCCTCTTGTGGAGCAGAGACATAATTGCATTGTTCTTAGTTTCATGTATGAATGTCTGTTATTTGCAGAGAAAATACATTTAATGGCAAATTCAAAGTCCAGAATAGTGATGGGCGAATTTATTCGCCAGGCAAATTTGCGCGATCTGCTGCCAGCGAATAAATTCGCGAAACGCCAGCGAAAATTTGCCCAATAAAATTTTCGCCAGCGTCTAAAAATACTGACGCCGGTGTCAAAAAAACGGGTGCCGGCGCCATTTCACGGATTTTCCGCCGTTTCGCGAATTTCACGCGAAATTCGCAAATTTTTCGATAAAACGTCGCAAATTCGCCCATCACTAGTCCTAAATAAACACATTGGAAAGAGAAATAAGAACAGAATTTTAAGGTGCTCCGGTTACAAAATGGATCCAGGTAGACTAGTAAATATAACCTTCTAAATTCCTCCCTGAAGTCTACTCTCCAGTCAGTGATCCTTGTATGTTGTGTTGCTGGACAAAGATGCAGTGTGAGCGAAAGTGTGATTACATGAATTATAAATACTTCACAAATGTTTCAAACTTAAGACTCATTGTTAGTTTACCATTAAAATATCTATGTTCCTTGTGTGTACCCAATGGCCATTTCCACAATCCTGAAGAGCCATCATATTCCCGTATGTCCACTAGAGAACACAAAGCTCAGTATAATTTCATAGCTGCAAGCAATACATGAATTAAAAATTTCTACTACTCATACTAAAATGCTTCACCCCGTCAAGGAACCTTCAGAAGAGGTCGCTGGGAAGAAAGCTTGAAGTTTCATTAATTAAGAAATATTATTGAATAGCGCATTTCTGCTGAGGTTCTCAGGTTCATTTTGGGTGTCCCTTGGCCTATTTCTCATCCCTCAAGTCTGTGTTTAACCAGAAAGATTCTTTATTGATGAAATATTTAAATTATGCTTCAGTTCTTGAACCTAAGGCATGAACTCTGCTGAGCATGACCCGTCTTCCGATGTAAGCAATAATTAGTTGCACACACTTGTGAGAATGCATGTCCAATAACAAGGGATTGAGGTCCAAAGGGCTTTTCTTAAATTTTGTGTTTCTTACAAGAAACTTGTAGGAAAGGTAATTATAAATTAATTGAGCTAAATTAGTTTTCTGGAAAGTAAAAGTACCATTTTACTATATAAGTAGTGAAAGTTTAAGCCTGCATTTAAAGGACAAGGAAAGCAAAAAACAATTTGTTAGCCACGCTCTATGATCATAGGGCTCATTCGCTTATTCTGATGCAGTGAGCAAAGTGTAGTTTCGGACAAAATGTTTTTTTCTCACAATGCAACTTTTTTCATCATCATCATCATCATCATTTATTTATATAGCGCTGTCAAGATACGCAGTGCTTTACTGCAATTATAGCAAACAGGGAATAAATGGTGGATAACAAACAAGGATTACAGAGTACAATAGGGTTAGAAGGACCTAGAGATTAGAGTTTACAAACTAAAAGGTTAGGGTACAATTGAGACATTAGGATTATATAAACATTTTGTCATTTTGATACAGCAATGATTAATTAAGGTACATCGAATAGGCCTCTTTAAACAGATGGGTCTTTAAGGAGAGCTTGAAAGTTTGGAAAGAAGGAGAAAGTCTGACAGCTTGTGGCAGAGAGTTCCAGAGAAAAGCAGAAGCCCGAGAGAAGTCTTGTAGATGAGAATGGGCAGAAGTGACCAGAGGAGAAGTGAGGCGAAGATCAGAAGCAGAGCGAAGGTTGCATGAAGGAGAGTATTTGGAGATTAGAGATGAAATATAGGGACGGGTTTCATTATTAAGGGCCTTGAATGTGAGTGTTAGTAATTTGAATTTGATTCTAGAAGAGATTGGGAGCCAGTGAATGGGACATACATATGGGAGCAGCTGATGTTGAGCGGTGAGTTAGATGAATGAGTCTAGCGGCCGCGTTTAGAACAGATTGGAGTTGTGAAAGGTTGATTTGTTGGAATACCTGTGAGGAGTAAGTTGCAGTAATCAAGGCGGGAGATGATGAGAGACTGAATCAGTGTTTTAGTTGATTCTGAACTGAGATAGGGTCGTATTCGAGCAATGTTGCGCAGTTGAATACGGCAAGATTTTGCAAGTGTTATGAATGTGTTGTGAAAAAGACAGATGTGAGTCTAAGATGACTCCTAGGCAGCCTGTGTGGTGGAATGAAAGGTGGTGTTGTTTACAGTGAGTGATATCTGAGGGACAGGGGAAGATCTTGGAGGAAATATAATGAGTTCTGTTTTAGAAAGGTTCAGTTTCAGGTGGCACTGAGACATCCAGGAGGAGACAGCAGAAAGACAGTCTGTAACTTGGGAAAGGACAGAATTAGAAAGATCAGGAGTAGACAAGTAGAGTTGGGTGTCATCAGCATAAAGGTGATACTGAAGTCCAAACGACTGAATATGTTTTCCTAGTGAAGTTGTATAGAGCGAGAACAGCAGGGGGCAAAGAACAGAGCCTTGAGGAACTCCAACAGAGAGTGGGAAAGTAGTAGAAGTAGAGTTAGAGAAGGAAACTTTAAAGGAACGGTCAGACAGATAAGAACCATGAAAGAGCAGTGTCCCGAATGCCAGCTGCACCCAACGCAGGCATTGAATCAGACACAATTGCTCACTGCTGTAAGGTATCATTCCTCTACTGGGTTTGAACCAGGTACCTCATATATTGCAGCCTGCTGCGGCTGAACTACATGATACGCCTTTTTCAGATCCAACCCACTGAGAGAAAGAGCATTCAACGTGACGAGTTAGCCGAATATATTGTAAGTAATAGAAATGTTGTGCCTACTGTACAAACTGCATGCATCCGACACAACATGACTGTCCGATGCGAATTTGGCATGTTGCGTCTTTATCTGACAGTTATGTCGGAAGCACGCAGTTTGTAGGTATAACATTTTTATTACTTAAATTATATTCTGCACACCCGACTCGTCGCATGCACTTCCTCTCAGAGCATTGGATCTGAAGAAGGAGCACCGTGTAGTTCAGCCCTTACTTCTCCTCAATTCAGGAAGGCTGGAGGTATAAGCTGACCCTGTTCTGTGGTTCCTATAGCTATCCCTATTGCTGTTAATTATACTCAGCTGCTCTGCATTAACTGTCAGGCACAGCCAATCCCTAGTGAGCTCCCAGCTCTAACCCTAACCCTGACCTGACTTTGCTCCTTGCCAGTTCATGGGTCTCCGTACCTGTAACACTGTATCCAAAAGGATGTGAGGATCTCCGAAAATAAAGAAACAAATGTAAAAAGTAGAAAAATTTATTAGGACATGAAGACCTAACGCGTTTCGTGCCTGTTGGGGCACTTACTCTCCGTACCTGTAGGTTACCTTACTGGGCTGGCGATCCAATCCATATTCCTGATATCAGAGCACCCTTTCCTTGTTCCTATTTGCCGGGTAGGCATCCTGACCCTGTACCTGGTTCTGATCCTGATTCCAGACCTGGTATCTTGTACTCTAGTAGTATTTGTGCCTGCCCCACGACATTTGCTATCATTGAACTATTCTCCTGAGCCAGCAAGTTGTTTGTTTTATTATCCTGCCTGTTCCTGTACAACAGTAGTTGTTCACTTTATGTTGGCTTAATAAACTATTTTGTATGCATGCGTCCTTCCAGTCTCCTTGCCAGTCTACTCCCTCCTAGTCTACTCTTTAAACTTTTGCGCTGTGGCCCTGGTGGTAATTCCTATGTGAGGTTTGGGCCACAGGTGGGACATTTGCATCTGGTCCAACTGTGTCTTATTCATCAAGATGCAACTGTGTGTGGGCTTTGCCATAAATGCTGTGCTGCCGAATATTTGTCATTTCCAGTGTTTGGTATGCACTTGATTATTTAAGTGCAACTGAGAGACAGCAATTGACCCTAGGCCGGTACATCTCTTGTTGAAATAATGTACTGGTCTGTGATACCATCATTCAGTGTCGGACTGGTCCACCGGGATACCAAGAAAACTCCTGGTGGGCCCAGGTGTCAGCGGGCTCTCCTGCTTCTAACCATTTGGCCTATTTCATAGTCATTCCTTTAATAATGGAAGAATAGAGTTAGAAGATATAAAAGACTAGGAGAATAAAGAGGTTGAGTGAGGGGAGGAGGAATAATTGTTTGGAAAATGGGCCCATGGTCTAAGGTTTTCAGTTGGGCCCCTGGCATCCCAGTCCGATGCTGCCATCATTCCTGTTTTTGCTGGTGTTATATGCAACATCTTTGGTTCTGTGACTGTGCAGAAATAATTAGTACAAAAAAGTGATAGGGTCCTATAAGGCTTTATGCGGATCAATTAGTAGAAGAGGGCTCACAAGCAGCTTCCACCAGCGACAGACTAACCTGAGGATGAAACAGGAAGAATGCGCTGTGAAAAGAGGCCGGAGAGTCCGGACCAAGTAACAGAAGTATGAAGGCTGAGGTCAAAACAGGTCCGGGTCAGAGGCAGGCAGCTCAGGTTCATAAACGGAGTCAGGCTGAGGTCAGATGCAGGCAGATGAGGTTCATAGTCAATATCAGGCCGAGGTCGGGTGCAGGCAGAGTTCAAGCGAGTCAGGAATAGCCGGGTCAACAACAGGAGATCAAATATATAACGCTGGGGTCTCTTGGAAATGAACTAAGATAACCTAGCAATTTGTTTGTATGTCAACTGAGTTGATATAGGCCTGGCGTGAACTCGCATGCGCAAAAACGCCGGGCAACGCAACGCACGCACGAACATACGCAGCGCACGCAAAGACGCGCACGCGACAATGCGCACGCGCATCAAAGTGCACGCTTGCGCACAGACGCACAGGGGCACTTCCGCCGGCGACTGCGACAAACTACTTGCCTGCAAGGGCAGCCCCAGACATCCCTTCCACACAACGGTGAGTAGACTTACAGGGTCCCTCAAAGGTTCACCAAAAAAGTGGAGCTGGCTCCATAGCAAATTGTCATCCAAGATATATTGTTAGAGTAAATGCACCTGCTGATAAAGACTCAACAAGTAGAAGGGCAAAAAATCTTAAAGATAGATTAACAAGAGCAGATGTAGGAAGTGACAAAACACATAAAACCCGTTTTTTCAATAAACCTAAATGTGGGACATTTCCATGCCTACATTGCACACAATGCAATTCGGTGATCAAAGGGGAATCTTTCCATCATCCACATTCTGGCAGGAGATACAATATAAGATAGTATTACACCTGTGACTCCACATTTGTTATTTACCTGCTCAAATGCCCATGTTGGCTGCTGTATATAGGGGAGACAACATAGAAAATAAAGGATAGGATCTCTAAAAATAAATCAACTATATGTAAGGATTGACATCTTTACCAGTACCAGTACATTTTCAGCAAGCAAAACATTCCGTCAGCCAGCTTAAAGGGATACTGTCATGGGGAAAAAAAAAATCCAAAATGAATCAGTTAATAGTGCTGCTCCAGCAGAATTCTGCACTGAAATCCATTTCTCAAAAGAGCAAACAGATTTTTTTATATTCAATTTTGAAATCTGACATGGGGCTAGACATATTGTCAATTTCCCAGCTGCCCCAAGTCATGTGACTTGTGCTCTGATAAACTTCAATCACTCTTTACTGCTGTACTGCAAGTTGGAGTGATATCACCCCCCTCCCTTTTTCCCCCCAGCAGCCAAACAAAAGAACAATGGGAAGGTAACCAGATAGCAGCTCCCTAACACAAGATAACAGCTGCCTGGTAGATCAAAGAACAACACTCAATAGTAAAAACCCATGTCTCACTGAGACACATTCAGTTACATTGAGAAGGAAAAACAGCAGCCTGCCAGAAAGCATTTCTCTCCTAAAGTGCAGGCACAAGTCACATGACCAGGGGCAGCTGGGAAATTGACAAAATGTCTAGCCCCATGTCAGATTTCAAAATTGAATATAAAAAAATCTGTTTGCTCTTTTGAGAAATGGATTTCATTTCGATGACAGGATCCCTTTAAATTCCAGGTAATTGACTCTGTTGAGCCACTTAGAAGAGGGGGAAACAGATTGATGCAACTACACAAATTAGAGATGCAGTGGATTCATAGATTGCACGCAATCTGGCCTAGGGGCTTGAACAAGGACTATACCCCGGCGATGTTTATTTACCAGTAGACGAGTAGAATTTTAGGAGATACATCTAATTGCGTATTCACTAGCTTTTACTTCATGTTTTTCTTTTAGGATATTGAAAACTGAATATGATAAGGGGATTTGGTTATTCAGAGGGCCGACAGTGTCATCTACACACAACTGAAAGCACAGAGCGAAAACATCGTCTGCAGGAAAGGTAACAATTAAGCATACAAATTCCTTTATGGTTGGTAGTCGCCTCACGAATATTTTTTATTATCTTTTTTTAGGATATTAATATTTATCACTCTGACACTTTATGGACAAATAGGCAATTTATTATGTCGCTTGGTCACATTATAGATACATAGGTGTTTTATAATGCAACAATTTAAAGTTGATATTTATCACACGATTGGTATTTAAATGGTTTTAAGTGTTTGTATAATACAATAACCCAAAGAGATCCAAAGATATCACTTTTTCTACATACGTTGTAAGAAAATCATGTTTTAAAGATACTTTTGTAGACACTAGTAAATGGATAACTTTTAATTTATTGACCAGCACAGTATTCTATTTCTGGACATTTTTGATTAACATAAAGGAAACTAAAATGGATGGATTAAAGTTTTATGTGAGACACAGTTACACCTTACCCCTAACACTATTTAAAGCAGTGTGGAGTGTGTCAGTACAGGCTTGAGAAAGGACCCTGTGAGGTCCGAAACGTTGCCCAGTCTACTTGCATGAGCTAATAAAGAGCACAATCAAAGATTTGATTCACCTTAACAATGTGCAGCAGTTTCTTGGACTATATGTGATTTACAAAGCCATGGCAGGGTGGGTAAAATACTGTCTGTCACCTGATCCTGAAAAGGAATTGTCACTGCCGGCACCCAATACCAGAACAAGTGCCAAGTACCCTGGTCTCGGCTCGGCTTCACCAGTAGTGTGACCACCCTTGGTCTTCGGGAGGAGCTCTCAGCTTACTTGGGTGCCACCTGGACTTAACGAGGGGTGCAAGGCGAGATGTTCTGGCTGGCGAAGGGGCACGGCAGGTAGCAGAGTCTTTTGGGCTGAAGGTCACGGTACAAGAGGATTAGGCAGAAGGATGGTCAGACAGGCTGGGTCGAGGCAGGCGGATATCAGAATCGTCAGGCAGGCAAAGGTCAAAACAGGGTAGTCAATCAAGGGGTTAAGCAGGAGAGTTGTCGTAGGCAGGCAAGGGTCAGGATACAGAATGCAGAATAGTCAGGAACAGGCAGATTCAAACACGGATAATCAGATCAGAATTTCAAAGACAGACGCACAAGGCTCAGGAAAACCACTAGAACAAGTTCTATCACGGGCACTGGCTGGGAGTCAGAATGGGCCTTATATACACACAAAGTTCGCACCAAAACGTGCCCAATGCGCGCTGGCGCAATCACGCCAGCGTGCCTGTACCTTTAAGAGGTGCGCAGGCGGGCCGCACATGCCCTAATAATCCAAAATGGCGCCAGCTCCGGCCTGAGAACCGCGCGGCGGGCGTCCCCGCCGCACAAGGAATTTTATTACAGGAATACAGGGGTAGAGCACTTCAACACTCACCAGGTAGAAGGATGACCCAGGTAATCCAGTCTCTCAGCTCAAGGGAGCGGATATAAATCTTGTAGCAACAAAAATAAAAGATGTAGGGCACACTGGAAACAACACCAGGTCAGACAAAAAGTTTAAAAAAAGGGAAAATACTTTATTGAACAATCATCTCAAGTCTTACGAGTTTCTTGTCCATCTGACACTTAATCATAGGCTCAGACAGCAAATTGCCACCCCTGGTTCCTATGACTTCAGTTGCCCTTTAAGCAAAGTTAAAACTTCTATAACTTATATGTTAAAATGGCAGCATCAAAATTGGAAGGTTTCTCCAGTATCTACTATTGTATGTATTCATTTTTCAAGAGCTTCATTCATCCAGGTCATGATATATAGTATCTAGTATCTAGTTAGAGGTCTATAAGAATGTTTTTGCTGATTCTTAACTTCTTATTGCCACATTCATCAACCTCTGATTATTCTTTGACTTTCATAGCAAGCAACCTTTCCCTACACCATGGGGATATTTTGTATGTATCCTGAAACAACCCAACCTTTAATTTTTAACACTGGGTTTCAGCTTGACTACCACCTACCTCACGTCAGACAAGTCCATTTATTTGATTACATACAGTATAGTTTCTGTTTCCTAAAGTGTTTTGGGGATGTGCCAGTCTGTAACAGAAGACTATTCTGCATTCAGTCAAGGGCTTAATTCTTAATGATGGGGTTACAGTCTGAGGTTGTTGAAATATGATTGACAAATCTGAGGAAATTATAAGGCTCTACAAGAAATGGGAATATCAAGAATTCTAAGAAAGGTTATTAGGTAGCACTGGGTTGGATGAAGATTAGCTTCTCATACAGGTCAAACTAGCTCTATGGGTGGGAAAAGAGTAGCAGCAGAAAGGTTGGCGTACAAGAAATTAATGACAGTGATGCTAAGTCAAGAAGAAAAATCCAATAAAGGTATCTGCAAGTCAAGCTGAGGTCAGAGAAGGCTGCAGAAAGTGAAGAACAAAAACAGACCTGGCATTTAGGAAAACTTAGTATTTTACAAAAGGTTGAAGATCACTCACATAGATTGAGAGTCCTTCAAGACAAAAAGAACATACATGGTCTGATTATCATACAGTCTGATCAGATAATAACCAGCCTGTGTCCATCACTGGGGAGTAAGGTTAATTGAGGCAGACAGTTCTAGAGATGGGGTGCGACTTTAGACTAGTTCAGAAACCTTTTTTTCCTAACCAAACCCCTTTGACTCTATCTGGCAGAGTATGTCTGATATTCTCCTACATTGCTTTGCTTCATTGCCATTAATCCACATGCCATGTATGACTTGAGCCCACAGTGGTCCTAATTGCAAGCTCCCGTGAACAGAGCCCTCTCAAATGTAATCTTGGTTTGTTTCTGTTAATAATGTCAACCATAGTATCAAACCCAAAAATTAGGTTTATAAATAAAGTGAGCAAATTGTTGGGCAACGTGTTAAAACATACAGTTTTTGCTGCAAGAAGGAAAGAAAGCAAAGAGCATTGTTTCTTGCCGAAAGCTAAATAAGCAACACGTCAAGGCCTCTCAAGGCAAAGACACATTAAACCCAGAGGAAGATGCAATTTAGCATCAGTGTCACTTTAAATGTTTTAGAAAGATCGCTGATTTTAAGGAGACAAGCCCTAAGGATAAAAATCTTTACTTGTGGCACTTCAGATTTGTATTGGCTGCTTTATGAGTTGAGGATCACAATGGCTGCTGCTTTCAATGAATTTAAACCATGGCAGCCTCATCTCTAACAGCTGCGGGAAGTTCTATTCACCTCATTGTCATTCTCAAAGCCTCGTCAGGTCTCCTTACCTGTTATTCTGTGCTCTTGCAGGATTCAGAATCTTTTCTCTTACAAGGTAAACCTTGCTTTCTTCATGTTCTGCTGCCTGTCAGAGAGTTTATAGACTCTAAACCCACTCCCTGCCATTATTTAGCCCCTTGCCATTAGTCCTGCCACAAAAGAATGATCTGCTTCAGTTTCCTTTCTTTGTGATTTTGTTGTTCACAAACACTGCCTGGCTCCTTGGGGAGGATTCAATTCCATACGAACTCTATATGAACTAAATAGGGTACCGGGATTCCAAGCTACATATTAAGGGGTACAAAAGCATAGATTGATATATTGCTTGGGGGGTACAACTAACTTGGTTCTAATATTCACATTGCTTCCAATATTATCAGTTCAAAAACCTGAAATTTGCTCTGAACATGAGTCTATAAGGCTGGAAATATAATATGGGAGACCTATCTCCTTAGAACTGTGATCCCCAACTTGTGACTCATGAGCAACATGTTGTTCACAAACCTCTTGGATGTTGTTCTAAGTGGCCTCAATGGAGGTGTTTTTTTTTTAAATTCCAGGCTTGTTTGAGGCAAGTTTTGGTTGCATAAAAACAAGCTGCACTGCCAAAATGAGCAAAATAGGCTGCCAGTCAACATAGGCCCTACTAAATTGTCAATCACAGCCCTTATTTGGCACCACATTGTTGTGCTCACAAGCAACACGTTGCTCACCAGCCCCTTGGATGTCACCCTCAGTGACCTAAAAGCAGGTACTTAGTTTTTTAAATCTAAGCTTGTGGACAACTTTTATTTTCAATAAAAAACAGGTATACTGCCAAATAGAGCCTTCTGTTGGCTGCCAATCTACATAGGGGCTGTAAATACCCAATCACAGTCCTTTTTGGCCCTTATTAAGTTTATGTTGCTCCCCAACTCTTTTTACATTTTCATGTGGCTCATGGGTAAAAAAAGGCTGAGGATCCCTACCTTTGAACATACTATACACAGAATGATCATTTTTGGCCAAAACAAGAGAGCAGAACTTGCCTACCAGAGTAACCAAAAGGCTCCCCGTGGGCATAGCTACCAACGAATACCTCCCCTTGGCCATACCTACCAGCCAATCAAGGACATTGCTGTCATGAGGCTAGTTGAGAAACTCACATCAGGCGCAGAAGCTCCTGCGTTACCAGGGTCGGAAAAAAACGCTCCTGGTAACTTCAAGAGCTGAATTTCTGGTCATTAAACCAGAAATTTAGCTTTTCTTGTATAGCACCAAAGTGGTTAATGAAGGGTGCGGGAACTTTGAGTAGGTGCCGGGGGGCAGAGGTAACTCTGGGTATAAATACGTGGAGGTGAGGGATTGACTATGGACACTAATGGACTTGATAGCATGTCTGGTCTTCCATAATGGCATGTGATCATCCCACCCCAGCCTATTGCACTGTTATATTTTGCAATATATGTTAATTTAAAGGTTTTTATTTTTGAATTTAGAAAAAAATTGCCTACCTTTGTCAATATGCTGATACTTGTACCAATGTTTTCGATGTCACAGCTGCTGGCGTGTAATTGATTTGGGTCCTTGCCATTTGGGTCTGGTTAATAAAGGTTTTTCTCTTCACATGCCCACTGCAGCTGCGGTGACTGGAATCTGGGGTGACCTATGTTTTGGCACAATATGGCAAGGATGGGTGATATCGTTTAATAAAGCTGTGGCCGAAATCCACCCATTAGTGATGGGTGAAAAATCCACTGCCTCAAAAAAATGTGGGCGTCAGAATAGTCATGGGTGGCGAAATTGATGCGCGTCAGAATTATTTTGACACTCATTGACTTCAATGCGTTTCTCGAATATTTCGCCAAAGCGAAAGGGACAAATTTGCCCATCACTACCACTCACTAAGAAAAGGAAAACTGAGTCTAGTGTTTTTATTTTATTGGTCGCAAGAAGAAGGTTGTATGTTTCACACAAGTGACTGCTTCCCCACAGCACAATTGCACTCTCTGCACTAACGATGCGTCCCCCTCCCCCCTGGACCTGCTCTGTGCAAAAATGGGGAGCGAGGAGTGGGCAACATCGCAGGAACCACAAGGCAGCAAGAGGCAAAGAATCGTCCCTGCATAAAATAATTTTTAACTCTATTATGTCCACTTGATACCATGGAGCAGATAATAAATCTAACAGTTCGTAGCATGGCTTGTGTGTGTCATGTATCCAGTTGCATCTGTTTTGGTGCATTTGTTGCATAGACTGCAGACACAACAATATAGCTGTAATTAAGTGGACATATGGGAATAAAATGCTGCATTATGGGTAATAAACAATTTCCACGAGAAACTGCACTTTGCACGTTCTACTTCACGTTCGAGGGTCGGATTTCGAGTTCATGAACTCCCATAAACTCGAAATTCATAAAAAAAATTACCAATTTAAATTTTTCAAATTGGAGTGAATGGGATCGACCCACAAACTCGAATCGAATTAGATGGAGTTTTTTCATCAAAAAAAAAAAAAATAGATTTTCAGGATGTCTCCAAACAATTCCAAATTGATTCCAGAAGTCCCCACCCCCCCCCCCGTAGGCTAAAACAGCAGGCAGGTTTAAGGTGGCGAATAGTCGAATTTAAATTCTTAAAGGGCCAGTTCATGATACATTTTGAAATTAGAATTGTTTTTAAAAACTCAAATCGAATTTTTACTATTCCCTAGTCTAATTACAAAAAACAAAAATTGACTAATTAAAAATTAAATTTTTTAAATTTAAAATTCCAATTCGCAATTCGAATTTTCATTTCAACCCTTGATCAATCTGCCCCTAAGTATTTTGCCGAATCAGCCATTTACAAAAAGAATCAAAAATGTAGCCAAAAATGTTCAGCCATTACTAGCAAATAGAAAGCAGTATCAACAAAATTAGTTTTGGAAATTGCTCAAATATCGGCATCATTTAAAGGAAAACTAAATCTTAACTAAAGAAGTAGCTAGAAATGTTGTACATGATGTTTTGTGCTTCTGTACCAGCCCAAGGCAACCACAGCCCTTTAGCAGTAAAGATCTGTGTCTCCAAAGATGCCCCAGTAGCTCCCCATCTTCTTTTCTGCTGATTCACTGCACATGCTCTGTGCTGCTGTCACTTACTGAGCTTAGGGAGCCACTCACAATATACAGTACACATAGAATAGAAATGTCACAATATAAGGCTGATTAGTAATTAATACAGATAATTACTACATGGCAGCACAGAAACCAGTGCAATTAGCATCAGAATTGAATAATCAGCAAACCTGTAGCATCAGCTCATATTACAGCCAGGGAAGCTCATTTTCTGCTGGATAATTAGTGACGAGCCCTAAGCTTAGCTTCTCAACAGCCAATCAGAGCCCACTGAGCATGTGAGTGTCACAGACACTTTCCAAGATGGTGACCCCCTGTGACAAGTTTGAAGTCCTGGATCATTGCTGCTATTGACAAGCTCAAACTTTAGCCTCGTGCAACAAGTTCACTACAGTATGTAAAATATGGCATTTTAGCCACATTCATTTTTAGGGTTTAGTTTTCCTTTAATGCACTTTCAGACACTCTAATTATTGAGGATAAAGTACATTGTATAATGTTTGCCTCCACTTACACATAATTTTAGGACCAAATCACCAAAATCCTCTAAATTCCCATTTAGTCTCCTTTGTTCATTTTTTTTTTCTATGCCCTGAGCTTGGAGATTGGCGATGATGAATTTTTATTTTTTTTTGCAAATATCAGAAGGATTGTGCTATTATTTGTGTTCACGGCAGTTCTGCGAAACAATCAACCCTTCAGGGTTTAAGGATATCTTTGCCGCGCTCAGTTGGGACAATCAGGAATGATTGAGAAGCTGATTGATCCACACGAATATAAGCAGAGGTACCTACAAGCTGACCTGTTGGGGGCTGATTAGGGCTCACATGAGAACCATTGGGTAATTCCATTTGAATTTACACAAAGGACAATCATTTCTCTTTGTGCATTGAGATGCAGTAATCTTGTAGCATCTTGAAATAAGACTGATTTCTTACCGTAGAAACGGTACAATTGTTCAGCAAAATAAGCTCAGGGTGCCGTTTCCAGCTCCGTTTAAAAAGAAAATGAAGAAGGTGAAAGTTAGACTTTATTTTTAAATTTGCCTCCTTCTGTCTCTTTTCTTATATTCAGGCATGTTTTTAAAGGGCAATGTATTAGTAAGAA